>NC_032015.1:5762202-6001126 GCF_001865875.1 Lupinus angustifolius | reverse complement strand
TTGAGTCTTCCTTCTTATATCGTGACGCCATACATTTAGAACAAAACTTTAATGAAGCGTACTCATTAAAAAATAAGATGCAATCATTTTCACAAGCATGTATCCTAGTGTATTCCATGCCTATGGAGCGTAACATTTGTTTTGCATCATAGGTTCGAGAAGGGAGCACATTATCTTCCGACAACATATCCTTCAAAAGTGCAAGCAAGTCGGTGAAACTCGTATCGGTCCATCCATTAATAGATTTCAACTTATACAACATTGACACCACTGTCAATCTTGTGAATTTAGTACAACCATCATATAATGGTTTCTCAGCATCACTTATCAACCGCTGTAACATCTCAGGACAATCTTGAAGATCATCTTTGACAATGTTTGCCATTTCCTCGAAACAATCGTCTTCATATGCATTTGTGTAGTTGTCTTTCATATGCATCTCATCATCACAATCCATAATGTCTCTCGTCTCACCATGTCTTGTCCAACATGTGTAACTTTGATCAATACCCTGACACACTAAATGATCATTTGGAGTAATTCGGTTTGAGTAACAACATCTTAAGCGAGGACATACAATTCTATTAGGATTTTCAATATCTTCAACATATTGCATACATATACGACATTGTATAAAAACGTAACACATATACGTACATTGTATGAAAACACAAAAACACAAAAACTAAAAGAATAAACTTATTGTTATTTCATACCAAATACGCTATTTCACGGTATTCTCTACATCACTCCATTTCTTGATTGTTAGCTTCAGATTCTGCCTAACAACAACATCAATGTGGCTTACCAATACGTTGCCACCCTTCTTGTTTAATGGTTGGCCTTTAGAGTTCCATTGAACTTCTATTTTCACATCCTTGCTTCTTGACCGAATGACATTCTTCATGGAAGTCATTCCACGTGGAGGTCGTTTTTGAGAAACGATTTGCTGGTCACCACGTGGAGTCGATGTAGCTTCGTTGCCACTGTGAGATACATGATCGCCACTTTGGGAAGCCATTGATGAAGTTTTTTCAGTTTATCAGAGTATGAGGGTTTATGAGAGTGTGAGGGTTTGCTAAGAGTGTAAGGATTTCTTTTCGGGTACGTTTGAAAGCGTGGAGGAAACGATTCATGTGTTTTAGATATTTAAATTATAGTAACCATTTAACAGCACATATTAATGGTAGCTTTATGGTATTGACATCTTCAACAATGCATATTAATGGTAGCATTGTTGTATTGACATCTTCAATAGCACATATTAACGATTGCACTATTGTTGTGTATCCAACTATATACTACTCATTTTATGAACATGACCTCTTCCACAATGCATCTTTAACGTAGCGTTGTTGTATCAACATCTTCAACAACGCATATTAAGGATTACGTTGTTGTTGTGTATCCAGTTGTTTACTACTTATTTTCATCAACATCTTCAACAGCGCATATTAAGGATTGCGCTATTGTTGCATAGCCAGCTGTTTACTACTTATTTTCATTAACACATCAACAGCGCTACCAAGACGTAGTGTTATTGATTAGAATTAGAATCTAATTTATAGCACTATCTGAATCATGTGATGTTCAATAGAATCTAATTGACAGCGCAGTCGTAATTATGCGCTATTAAACTGAACTCATTTTCCAAATTAACAGCGTATTTGTAGTTATGTGCTGTTAAATTAACATTTTACATAAGTGGAAAATATTTATACAATATGAATTTACTTAAATTAACATGAAGTAGATTATTACTATATAATTATGTTTATTAAAACAAAACTGGATAAAATATTAAACATTATATTTTGTTAATTTGTTTTTGTATTTATTAAGTATTGAAAAAAAATTATTGTGTTTATTAATAAGCAACGATGCAAAAATATTAAAGAGAATAACCATCCAAATAATTAACAAAAAAAATTATCATCCAAAATAATTGTTTTATTATTCATTCAGAGAGGCAAAATACATTATAATGAACTAAATGATTTGGTATATGCGAATATAATGAACTAAATGATTTGGTAGAAGAAGAAAAAATTTTGTCCATAATTGTTTCTTCGACTCCTCAACACAAATCTTGTAGAAGAGTTCATTGATTTCCTTTTAAAATATGGGTCTTTTTCCCATGAAAATCGAATGAAGGAAATCAATGAACTTTAGGAATTGTTGCAGATGACGAAGGAAAATAATTGAAAGAGAAAAATAAAAATTGAAAGAGATCAACGAACTAAATAATACATTCCCTTTTTCCTTTTATTTACTTTCAATTGCTTCATCTCACACAAATATTGAATGACAATCACCTTCCTTCTGAAATCAAAACTTGTTAAAAACCTCCTTGACATGATTCTGAAATAGAAACACAATTTTTTCCTCGACTCATCTATACAAATCGGGGTGATTTTTCTCTTTTTCACTCTTTGTAGTATTGCTCTCTCATTTTTAATGCTTTATGTTTTCTTCCTTCTATCTTCATGAACATACTCTTAGGCTCTTAGCTTACTGATGAATTAGAATATTGAGTGAACCACAATATTTATAGATGAGCAATCATTAATATTTCAACAAACGAAGAGACCTATAATCACTCAATCATTAATATTTCAACAACCAAGAAATGCATAACCACTCAACCATTAATATTTCAACAACCAAGAAACGCATAACCACTCAACCATTAATATTTCAACAAAGAGACGCATTATTACTCCACCATTAATTTCTCGGACGCTTAAAAACTCGTAAATCATCAACAACGTATAATTAAGCAACCGCGGTTACTATGTCATCTTAAACAGCGATTCCTTAAATATGTTTTGTTGAATATATTCACATCAACAACGCTTTCTATCAAATGTATTGTTAAAAATAAATCATTCAAGTCAGCACTTACGTTACTGATGTTCAACAGTGCATTGTCAAGAATGCGATATTGAAGTTACACAAATTGACAGCGTCTATTTTATTATGCGATGTTGATGTTCTTCCGCCTCATTTTCAACAGCGTCGTTCAAAATTTTGTTGTTGAATGACCGATGTTTATTACGGTATCTGGCGTAGTGTTATCTCTTTCTCTCTACTCGTTTTTCAGCAATTCCACTTTTCTCTCTCTTCTTTCTCTACTTTTTTCTTCTTTTTTTCCAGCTTCTTCCTAATAACCCTAACACACATATTTATATTAAATGAAATTAACCTCAACCTCTATAATTATGCTAACCACTTTTTATTTTACCAATTCTTTTTGCAAATTTTAAGGGGCATGATCCCATTTGATTTCCTGATTATTTGACCAGGTTTTTCTTATATTTTTTATTTAATTGTTTATTTGAAATTCAAATGAGTTATTTGGAATATCTCATGTATTTTTATTATATATATTTTTTATAAATTTCGATTTAATTATAAAAAAACAACAAAAAAATATTTTTAATTATCTCTTATTCATTTTACAATATAATTTTGAAAAATATAGAAATAAAAATCAATTTATTAATCATTTTTTTTGCTTATTTTAGGAAAAATGGTCTTATGAATTGCACTTATGAATTGCAGTGGTCTTTAAATTATAATATCCTCTTTCTATCCACTTATGAATTGCAGTGGTCTTTAAATTATAAATTTGGGTTGAAGAGTTGGTTATGGACGAAGGTATTAGTAAATCATCCACTCATACAAAAATTATAATCACTAATTGTATGGACTAATTTATACCCATATTAGTATTAGAAAGTACAATCACTAACTGACAAGATATGATATTGTTCTTATGTAACCCTATTAGTATTAGGAAATCAAAAGTATGTATTTCTTTGGTAGAAAATGGTTTATTTGTTGTGTTTATTTTATTTTTAAGAAGTATTGATCTTTAATCTTAATCTATCTTCCCCGCTTAAATTAGTGAAGTACAACCCTAATGTTTGATGTCATTTCACATATTAAGGAGGAGAACCTTAGTCAAGATTTCATCTTTTTTATTTTTAAATGTATTTTTAAGAGGGTATAATTAGTTGCTAATCATTTTTAAGAAAGTGTAGGACAACATTCGTCTGATAATGCTTCATACCTTAAAAGTGGTGAAATATTTTTTTTATTATTTAGTTAAAGTGATAAAGAGAGATATAATTTATTTAAGATTTTTGTTAAGAAAGATAATGTGTAGTAATAAAAAATGTTTTAGTGAATTGATTTTTATTAAAAAGGGTAATTATAATATAACAAATATAGTTATTAAAACAGTAATTATAACATATTTTATAATAAGATAACTACTTATGATTGTTATTATTGATATAAGTAAAAAATAAGTGCCAAATAAAAGTTGAAGATGACATACGTACTATAGCTTGCAAATTGATGGTCAGTAGTATCATACAACAACGAAATTTGAGAAATATGCTTGTGACGCATCAAGTATTTTGACTCATTGTCAATCTCTTGTGTTTCTTTTTAGCACATTTATGTTTCTCTCTCACATATTTTAGATATATTTTTGTGATTTTTGTATTCTCTACATGTGATCAATCCCATATTTATAGTGGGACTGATCACATGAATATTTATAAAAACAAATCAATCATCTTAATATTTTGGATACAAATAGAGGAAAACTTATTATATACGAGTGAAGTAGGTTGACTTTGATGTTGCATTTGGCCACTAAAGTCATCTAAATCATCTCTTTTTTATACGAGTGAGAAATCTAATAATATATACTCTCTCGTGTTATTTCAAAACAAAATCTCTCATTTATTATTATTATTTGATCAAATCTGATTAAAACATTTGTATCATAATGATTTGCTATTATTATATATTTTCTTTTTTATCATGTTGTAAAAGATATGTACTTCAAAAATTATATTTGTTAAGTTTTTTAGGTTGAACAAAATTGAATTTTCACAACTATCCATGTTTTCTTATATCTTATCGAATAGTAAGAAAATTGAGGTTCAAAATTTGGATAAAAGAAATTGTCACTTTATTGAAGCATATGGAGAATCTACGAAGGGTGGACAATTAATTTTGTAAAACAGTTTAAGAATATGCTATGAGTGGACCATCGATTTGGTGAAGCTAACATTTTTAATGTAATTACTAGACAAAAAGCTTGCATTCTCATATTTTTGTCATTACAATTGATAGATATTACACATTCTTGGATTTAAAGAGAAATGGCACATAGAATTGCAAAGCCAAATGATATAATATAGATGAGGTTGGGCTTGAAAAACACAAACGAATATAATTATTGTTTTATTTAGTTTTAAAATATCAAGATAAAATATTGTTTACCACAATTTCCACCAGGTCCCCCAAACTGCATAGCATATTCTTGGATGTCATCATTCCACCCCTCATATTGTACAACAAAGCAATTAGGGCTGTCTGAAGAAGCTACTACATATTCATAACTTTTGGAGCCAAGATTTTCTTAGTGTCAGTTTGGAACTTCATTTGTCTAATAAAGCATGATCGATAAAGATTGTTATCTGGGAAATTCCCAGACCCTATTGGAGGACTAGGAATGCCTGCAAGAGTCCATATCATCCCAATCCAACCACCCAAATTTTTAAAGGCCAAGTTAGAAAACAAAATTTCAGGGTAATATCCAAGATTTCTATTATTAAGCCTCACCCACCAATTATTTGTTTCTGGATCCTGAAATACAAAATCAACAAATTAATTAAATATTCTTGGTTGTCACTAATTTATAGAAAAATAGATTTTATGTTTATTTATTACTAGTTTATGTACATAACAAGGAAATTAAATAAATCTCCAAGCTTACATGAGAAATATCAACAATCATTTCAAATTGTTTTCCATTATAAGTAGATGTATTAGCCACTGGTTTGCCAAGATGAAAGCTTGGCTCAACCTGAACGAAACCTAGAAATAACAAGTTGGTGCATCCTTTATTTTGCGTCTTATTTGCCTACATTCATGCATAAAACAAATAAATTTGATGTAAGAAATTGAGATTGTGAATATATGCATGTGTGTTAATGTTATCTTACCTATTTAGTGAAGAAATAAGTTTTACCATCTCCAAATACTTTTGGATTTACCTGAAGAAACGTTAAGAAAGAAAAGTAAGGCAAGAAAGCTTATATATTTAAATTATTATTTGAATAAGATTTATATGAAGACAGGTAAAAGGTTATAAAAAATGATAAAATGAGAAACAAAACACTTACATGTATGTATACTATTTCATTTGTTAAATTCTTTAAAGTTATCTTATAAATCCTTAAACACATTAGAGGAAGTGATAGTGTCACTTATATATCAAATCAGTGAAGAATGCATGCATCATTATTTTAAGTGTTAATAGAACATTGGTATAGAATAATATTACTAGTAAGGGCAATATTTTTTTGTTGCACAGTTCAAAACAGGCATGTTACTCATGCATTTGTTTGGTTAAGAACACACATGTTATCCGTACATGCGTATTGTTACACAATGATTCTTTGTAATTCCCGAACACTAAGATGAAAGATGGTATGAAAGGAGATAATTTTTGAATAACTCTCAATATGTTAATAACCCGTGGAGGATAGTTTTTCAATTGTTTTACTTGACATTCAATTATTAAAATAAAAAATATTATTTCACGTCAATCATGTGACTACACGATAAGAGAATACAAAAACTATTCCTTGCTTAAAGTGCAAAAAACACAAAACAAAGAAAAAAGCCTATTGAGAATCCTCAATTAATATCTCAAGCAAAATTTAGGGCAAAGTAAAGTGCAATATGAATAACCACGAAAGGAACCCTTCATCAAAAATTATCGCCTTAATCTTAGGTCATTCTTGTCTAGAAAATTCTCTTAGTGATTGAATGTTATGCTAGAAAACTATTGAAAATAGAATAAAGAAGAAAGGTGAAAGATGGGTATGAGAAACACATGTTTTGAGCCTTATATCCATTTCATGAAAACCCTTAGCCTAGCCACGATACAAGCTTAAAAGAACCTTGTTGAGGACTTATTCGCCTAAGATGCACATCGTGAAAAAAAAAACACTGACTCCACTAAGCTCATAAAATTTTAATAAAAATATCTCATATTTAATGCGTATGTTAAAATTTATTTTCTCACTATTATCATAACTTCACCATCCCTCATAAGCCAAATACAAACAAAATTCTATTATAGCCACCACCACATCTACCATTAGGCAAATCCAAATTGAAATCTATCATCATCACTACCACACTACAAAACAAAAGAGATTTGGGGACACACTTTTTGCAACACTTATAGATACCATGGCAAATTAAAAAATGAGGCCCAAAATGATAGTGTGTGGCCCATGGTAAATAATATTCATTCATCACTTTCACACTTCCATTTTTGTTCACTCTCACGTTCTGGTTCACTCTCTTCTCTTTCAAACCCATTTCCAAAAATCACTTCCATTGCTTACACTTTCAACCATGGCTCCAATTAAAAGCTTAAAAGTTAACTATCCAGAAATCATTTCTTCACTTCATCACTATACAGAAATCACTTCATCTCTGATTAATTCCAAGCTTCTTCATACATAGGTAAGAAATGACTTCATCTCCTTTTTTAATTCTATAATTTTCTTTCAAATCACTAATGTGGAGAAAATAAGCTCTACTCCCTAATTTTGAGCTTTTCAAATCCCTAATTTTAAGCTTCTCTAATCCCTAATATGTTAGTTCTAGAAATCTGAGAAATTATAATCCCTAATTTTGAGTTGCTACACAAATTATATACAATTTTATATGATGAAGGGAGAGCTAGGATGATTATGGAGCCATTGTTGGTTAATAAGTTGAGGAATGCTAAAGCTAATCATTCATATATGGATGATTACGCAAGGTTTAAAAAAATCTACACAAATGCTACCACAAATCGCATGTCTATAGTTTCGGTATGCTACTACTGGAAATGGTTGGGAAAACTAAGAACATAAATCCTAGAAGCAAGAGTGCCAAGTCAATTATGCTTATGCTAGTATACTATTACAGTAGTTTCCCTTCTTCACTGGCTATTTTGATCAACCAGTGTTTTAAATTGCGGTTGTGGTCGCGATTGCGGTTGCCGTTGCGGTTACTGTGATTGCGATCATTGCAGCTGTTGCGATGTGGATTGCGGCCGTTACGGTGTGAAGTACTTTGAGAGTAGAAACATATTTTTGATATCGATGCG
Organism: Lupinus angustifolius; assembly: GCF_001865875.1. Lineage (NCBI taxonomy): Eukaryota > Viridiplantae > Streptophyta > Magnoliopsida > Fabales > Fabaceae > Lupinus > Lupinus angustifolius. The sequence continues at coordinate 5,992,929 of NC_032015.1, read as the reverse complement.
GTCTGATGCGGTTACATTGCAGCCCGATGCGATCCAAATGTGGTCTAATGCGGTTGCGTTGTGGCCTGTTGCAGTCACATAACTGTGAATCGGTATCACACCGCATTTGCAGTGTGATGCGGTTGCGGCGGTCACCGCAACCGCAATATTGCGGCCGCATCATGTGATGCGGTCCGCAATTTGATACACTGTGATCAACTAATTTTGTTCAATTGATTTTTATCCCCTCAATTATCATTTATAATGCAAGAAAAAGTGAAACAGAGAGAAGAAAAGAGACCTGGAAAATTTATATAATTTTGTGAATGTCTTATCTTATGTTCAAGGATTTACTCATTTGTAGTCTTAGGATTGTACAATAGTGTAGACATGTAGTTGTAGTACATGAAGTACAAAATATTATATAAAATACCTAAATTAATTGCATACTGCAAAATTTACATTATAATGTTCTGCCATCATTTTTCTGACTTTTGAGGGAGAAGATTTGTGTGCTAATGTGGTAGATGATTGTCAATGCAAACCTGTCCTGTTTTGCCTAAAGTTTTACTAAGTTATTCCTGCCATTGAGCTTCATTTTGACCTATTATACGTAGGATTTGCCTTGTATTTTTGTTGTGCTAATTATCCCCTTTAAGATTTTATTGTGTTGCTTTCCACCATTATTATGATGACTTTGTTCCGACTTTATTTGTATACATTATTTTATAATGGATGTTTTTTGGATCAAGTTCCATAATTTTTTATTCTCTCACACTAGGGGTAGTTTTTTCATGTTAAAAATTGCAATGTCTCTTTTACATATTTTCTACTCCTTTTGTCTTCTATTGTTAACATATTGGATTTCTTGTTTGTCTTCTGGTTTGGTTCTCACATGATTTAAGTATTTATTGGGCACTTTAGTTTCAACACTAATGTGTGTTAGTTTATATAGAACATGATTCAATATTGGTGTATGTCTTAGAGGTAATAACGATTTCTTCATTACTTGTACTTGATATCACATTATTGGATTTGTGTGTGTTTGTTAGTTGCTTAATTAAATAAATGGGATAATGCCCTTATGAGTGAGTTCAATATCATAATGATACACTAACATCTACTCAAACTTGAGTATATGCGCAAGAACCGAGTTTATGAGATTTTAAGCATGCATAGCCTTAATTCAATATCCAGGGCCATTACCAGTCTTATTTTATATTTCTTTGTTTCACTTACCACAAAATCCAGGGCATGTGGTTCCAACAACTTTGATAGAATCATCATATAAAATTCAATATCCACAAGAAGCTTACACGAGCAAGCAATTCATTAGAGTTGGTCCCTAGTTCATCTACTAAGATTACTCAAATAGTTACTCATGCTTAAGACAATATTTTTACCATGTAGTTGATACTAACCAAGTAGTAGGTACTAGATAAGAAGCAATTAAAAAAAAGAGTTAAGGAGTTAGTACCTTGAATACATCTTCATCATAAAGTGATGGATATTTATGAAGGGCATGCCATTGGCCATTATTAAAGGCCCAAGTCCTACAATTTGAATACCAATTGAGGATGCATGTTTGAGTACCTTTGTCACCTTTCCTCTAGTGGACTCATCAGCAGTAAATACCATCAACCAGTAAGTGTTGAATCCATTCACATAGATAGAGAGCAACAATGAATCGTTCTTAGATAAGATTTCAGATTCTGAGATCATCAGGAACTTCTGAGATCATCAGGAATCACAATTCATCTTCTTCTCATTTTGATAATGAGAAGAAAAATAACTCGTCTCCTTCTTCCATCAAATTCTGATAATGGAAGGGAAAAGCTAGTTCACCATGTCCCTTGGTGGTGGAAAACGTATGTGATTTCCCTTTTTATTTTTTATTTTTGAATTTATTGTTTATTATAATTTAATGATATGTATTTTGACTGAAGTTAAGAGTACTATGTGTTGCATTACTCTAGATATACCAAAGGATAAGGAATCGCCCTATGTGTTGCATTACTCTGGATATTATGGTAAAACTGGTGGAGTTGGTGAGAAGCGTACTTTGAAAGTTGATGTTGTGATTGGTGCTGATGGAGCTAATTCCAGAGTTGCTAAGGCTATTGACGCAGGTGACTATGAGTATGACATTGCATTTCAGGTAATAGCATTAGTCTCTTTTTAATTTCTCTGCTTTGTTTTTTGTGGTGTTGCTAATTGTTCAAATTTAGTATCTTTGTTTACACTATTTCATTTGTAAAATATAAGAGTTTTTGTATATAATGTCAGAAAGTGTTGTATAAATGCATAGGAAAGTAAAGATTGTTTACACTATTCATTGATGTGATTTAGCAAGTGATTTTACCCCTTAAATATATTTGTGGGATCGATTAAGACACCAAAGAACAAAACAAAAAAGAATAAAAGGGGAATCATGTGAATACTTTGTCCTCTCCAAAATTAGTGTATATTTAACATTCTTACCAAATTCCTATTATTGGCCCACTGGACAGAAAGTCATAAAGCAATGAAAAATATTTGGTTTTTTTTTGTAGCATGCACAGTTCGGTTGATATTATCGATGGCCTTGCTCTTGGACTTGGGATCCTTGCATTTTGGCTTATATTTGATGAACACAGATAGTTTCGTGATCTCAGTACAAAATGGTATTTTATGCCTAATTAATAAATCTACACAATATAGCTTTATCCTTCATACTAACTACAACATAAGCATATTTCTTTAAATGTTAATACAGCCCAACATGAGAATTTTGGTTACTGAAGGAGCTAGATTCATTTGTCCCAAAATGCCAAAATTCTTTCCTCCCTAAATTGGGGTGATCAATGAAATGGAAACTCACGTTCTATTCCATTTCCAAACAATGAGGTGACTCTCCTTGTGTTTCTTTTGTTTGAAGAAGGCAATTTCATTGTATTATTCTCTGCAATTAGTACATTAATCATGTGTTACTTGTCATGTTTCGATCAATTAGTACATTAATTTTTTGTTACTTAATAGGATAAAATATCATAGCATTTACCTCAAGATCAATAAAATGTTACTACTTCAGGTGTTTCATCGAATATATTTTCTCATCCTAATAATGTAATTGGAAAAGCATACGGAGCTGAACATTCAAGTCGAGTGCATGGTTTAGGCATTGGTATTTGTCCCTCAAGTGTTTTTGGGACGTATAGACATTCTACTGGTTTTGTGAATTCTAATGGCTCTAGTCAACAACATGTTGAAGACTTAAAGAAGTATGTCCAAAGTTTGGAGATAAAACTATCAGACTATGAAGAGACCAAGGAGCAACTTGCACATACTTAGAATCAATTGGCTACTCTTGAGAAGTTCCTAGTCAAAAAATTTGGTAGTAAGTTAACCACTTTCGCTTATGATGTTCCACCATCTTAGTTATGATTTATTAGATATTCATGAACTTATTAGTTATGATCTTCATATTTTGCATTTTTTTTGGTAAGGATTGTTGAATGTTAAACATTTGGTAATTATATAAGATTCACTTTTCTAATGGTATAACACTTTTATTTCTATTTTTAGCTATCAAATATTTAATTTATTAGAAATTTACTATTATATTATTGAAAATAAAGATTGCTAGACAATCAGCACATTGGGGTGTTGAAAGAAATATGTATGAAAATAACTTTAAATAAATTTAATTAGCCACGGCTAGATTTCACAAATAAACAATTTAGCCACGGATGCAGTGTGGCAAATTAGCAACTTTGCCACGGTTGTTACTATAGCTAAATTATACAGGTCGTGGCTAACTAAATGTTACCACATTTTATACAATCGTGGCGAAATGACAAAACAACCGTGGCTAATTTTTAGCAACGTCATTCCTTGCCACAACAGCAGTAAGTGTGGCCACTCAATTTAGCTTCGGTTTTTTAGCACATTAGCCATGGTTGCAGCCATGGCTAAAAGGATGTTTTTACTGTAGTGCCACCATATCTACCCAAGCCAAACCCAAATTAAATTTTATCATCACTGTCACATCACCACTCATAGCTGAAACGCTCACCAAAACTTTCATGCTCATTGTTTTAGAAAGAAAAAATGTTATTCATGAAATAAAGAACACTAAAAGCAAAGGAATATGGGAGGCCTCTCAAACGGGGGCAGGTTTTAAGATGATTCATGGTCTAAAGTTTTACATCCAAGTTTACTAAATCAATTTGAATAAAATAATTACTCGGATTATCTCACACTGGCAGTGAAAAGTCACAAGAAGCCCAAACTAGGGGAAATTTTAGGGTTGTGTGAAAGTTTATAAAAAGCCCAAAATTGGCGCAATGGTGAAGTGACTTTTCATGACTCCAAATTGATTCGACCACAACAAGCCAAAATGTCTCAAATAAGAAGAAAGATCTTAAGTTATCATCTTCAAAGACACCTTCAATAATAACTCATACATATCTTCTACTTCCTATCAATTCAAGTCGTCACATTGGGGGTGTTCAAAAAAAGCAAAAAAATAAGACAAAAAACAAAAGAGTGTTAGGTTGAAAACTCACGTAGGCAACCTAGGATAAGGAGAGTGGTTCAAAGTCTAAAACGATAGAGGGGGCTTAGGGTCTTAATAAAATGATAGAAATTCCGACATATGTCTACATAAGGTATTATAGGCAAAAATTAGGAAAATTAAATGAACACCCTAAAAGTGAAGGCTTAATACTACTCATCCTCAATCACCCAAACTGAGACAACTTTCTGAAGAATCTAAGCCCATTGAATGAAGACAAGATTTCAAAATAAGCACATTGGGGAATATGTTGTTGTTATAAGAAAACCAATACTTTAGCAAGAATTCATCAGTCGGCCCACATTGGGGCAGTATGGATGGGTTTAGTCATTGTCTTCAAGATTATACTCAGGCAATTTTATGGATCACCTTAAGATAAAGTCGTCTTCAGGTAAACTAGGGAGGATATGGATAAGTGAAAAGCTACATTACCAATCACCAATAGACAACAAGGGTCATTTCAGTCGAATTTACAAAAGTTGATGAGTTTCATCAAAAAATATATAAATAAACCATGAATGATACATTGTAACATTTGTGCACGAGTCTTACTCATCATTTCATTACATTCAAACAAAACATATAGTATTCATATCATACATGACATACACACATTACAGCATAACTATACATATCCATACATAGTCATGTTCGTACACTAACCATTATAGCACAAACAAACAAAACATTGCATAATCATTTATTTCATATAACCAAGCATTTAAACATGCATCTCTATATTATTCTTCCAATAAGTACAAACAAACAAAATATTGCATTGCATATAACCAAGCATTCAAACATATGCCGCTACATCGTTCTTCCAGTAAGCACAAAAAACAAACAAAATATTGCATAATCATTCATTGCATATAACCAAGCATTCAAACATGCATCTCTACATTACTCTTCCAATAAGCACAAACAAACAAATAAAACATGCATTGCATATAACCAAGTATTCAATCATGCATCTTTACATTATTTTTCCGATCAGCACACAATAAAACAAAATATTGCATTGCATATAACCAAGCATTCAAACATATGCCTCTACGTCATTCTTCTAATAAGCACAAAAAACAAACAAAACATTCCACCGCATATTACCATGCATTCAAACATACATCTTTGTATTGTCCTTTCAATCATCATAAACAAACAAACAAAACATTGCATAGTACATAACCATGCATTCCAACACGCATTTCTACATCATGTTTCCATAAACAATCAGTGCAGAAATTCCATTCTGAAGTGAATTTTCTAGCATCGCATAAACCTTCATTATGGAAATACGTGAGTGCCTCAACAAATCCCTCTTTCATTATGGCAAAACATGGGTGCCTCAACAAATCTCTCGTTCATTATGGCAAGACATGAGTGCCTCAATAAATCCTTGGTTCATTATGGCAAGACACGGGTGCCTCAATAAATCTCTGGATCATTATCATTATGGCAAGACACAGGTGCCTCAACAAATCCCTAGTTCATTGTGGCAAGACACGGGTGCCTAGACAAATCCATGGTTCATTAAGGCAAGACACAGGTGCCAAAACAAATCCCTCATTCGTTATGGCAGCACACGGGTGCCTCAACAAATCCCTCGTTCATTATGGTAAAACACGAGTCTCTCAACAAATCTCCAATTCATTATGGAAAGACGTGGGTGCCTCAAGAAATCTCTGGTTCATTATGGCATGACGCGGGTGCCTCAACAAATCCCTCGTTCATTATGTCAAAACGTGGGTGCCTCAACAAATCCCTCGTTCATTATGGAAAGACATGGGTGCATCAACAAATCCCTGAATCATTAAGGCAAGACACGGGTGCCTCAAACAAATCCCATGTTCATTATGACAGGACGCAGGTGCCTCAAAAAATCCTAACATCTTCATTGGATACAAGTAATGCAACAAGATCTTCATTGGATACAAGCAGGACCTTAGTTAATCTCCCTCCTATTTGTTCACACTAATGTAGAACCCAAATATTACTCTCAAGCTATCAAACATCTTCATTGGATACAAGTAATGCAACAAGATCTTAATGCTCTTAAGTTAAATGGAAGATGGACCTTAGTTAATCTCCCTCCTAATAAGACACCTGTAGGATCAAAATGGGTCTAAAAAATCAAGTATAACTCTGATGGCTCTATTGAAAGATATAAAGTCAAGTTAGTTGCTAAGAGATTCAACCAAACAGAAGGGGTTGACTTCTTTGATATTTTTGCTCTAGTAGTCAAGCTTACCACTGTTAGACTTCTTCTAGCTATAGCAGCTGCTCGAAATTGGATAGTTCAACAATTGGATGTAAATAATGTATTCCTCCATGGTGAACTAAATGAGCAAGTCTTCATGATCATCCCTCAACGAGTGGTCTACAATGAGTCTAAAAAAGTTTATAAGCTCCACAAGCCTCTTTATGGACTTAAGCAAGCATGGAGACAGTGGTTTACTAGGCTAAGAAATTTCCTAAACTCTCTTGGTTATACCTAATCTCAGCATGATCATTCTTTATTTACTAAGGTTATAAATCACGCCTTTACTGTTTTACTCATATATGTGGATGATCTTGTCTTAGCTAGTAACAATATAAAGAAAATTGAATTGGTTAAATATAATATGCACAACCAATTCAAAATCAAAGACCTTGGACCTATCAAATATTTTTTAGGATTGGATGTTTCTAGGTCTACAACATGTATTACAATTTGCCAATCAAAATATGTACTTGACATTCTTTCAGATACTGGTTTCTTGGCTTCTAAGCCTACTCCAACACCAATCATTAAAGTCGCCGAGATACATCAAGATGGCTCACCATCACACACATATCCTGCCTCATATAGAAGACTTGTTTGGAAGATTGTTATACCTCACAAACACAAAACCAGACATCATCAACTATACCATTCTGCAACTGAGTCAATTCATGGCTAGTCCTACAATCACACATCAGCAGGCCCTCACTCGTGTGCTTAGATACATCAGAAGAAGTTCAGATCACGGTTTGTTCTATCCATCCAATTCACCAATTCACCTAAAGGCTTTCAGTGGCTCAGATTGGGCAGCCTGCATAGACGCAAGAAAGTCCATCATTGGTTCATGTGTATTCTTGGGCAATTCATTGGTATCTTAGAAATCCAAGAAGCAAACCATTATGGCAAGATCATCTTCAAAAACATAACATAGAGCACTGAAAGTACAAAGAGTCAAGACCTGCACATTTAAGTCTAATCAAAGTTTTGATGAAGCAAATGCATATACAAGAAAGCTTGAAGATCATACAACAAACAACGAGTCGAAGACTCATAGGTTGTATCTATAGATTTATGACTTTATTATATTAACTTTTAATTAGAAGTATTAAGATGATTGTCTTAGTTTGGGTCTAGGTTATATTAACCTAGGTGTAAAGTCTCACGAGAACTAAATTAGATCAAAATTAAAAATCAGACATAACATCTAGATATCTTATGATAAATAGGCGCATGCATACACATACATAGTTTCATGCATTAAAGTTAATACATTTTGAAAAATTATGTAAAGCATGTGCATATCATATAGGTAGTTTACCATATATTCCTTACATCAAAGAAAAACATTTTTAACTCAGTATAATCGATTACATAGTTAGTATAATCGATTATCTAGAATTCAGTTACTAACTGATCTGATATTGTTAACATGTTAATCGATTAATACATCATATAATTGATTAAGATGTAACTGAAAACTGATTTTTAGCAGCTCGTTAATCGATTAACTGGAAGGATAATCGATTAATATCGTATCAGTAGGATTAGTATAAATTCTGTAAATCTTGCCAATGCGGAATAACTTGCATATTTTGAAAATTGTTAGAGAGCATACATTTTCATAGATTGCATTATAGTGAGAAAGTGCATTTAGAAAACCTAGGGAGTAAAAGCATTATGATTTAGGCTTAGAGATTAATATCATTGCATCTAGTCTCTAGTTTTCTATACATCAAATTCTTGCATCTAGTTCTTGATTTCTTTGAGAGGTTTGTGAGGAAAATATTTTTATAAAAAGAGTGTGAATCATTTTTAGAAAACCTAATGCATTAATTTCATTTAGAATTAGGTTCTTGTTGATTTTATGGTTTATGTTTTAGATTGAGTTTTCAATTGTTGAATCTGAGTATTAAGTACTCAAGTCAACTCAATACATTATGTTTGAACAAGGAAGTTGATATCTTTGTGGATAGTTTCACTATGAGAGAGATCTTCGAAATCTTCATAGAGGTTAAGAGGTCTTAGTTCAAGCGATACTGAGGTTGTGGTTGAGCGCGAAAGGATAGAAGATCCTATTAGGCGATTTAGTTAGGTCAAACCTAGGTTGTCAAACTCATAGAGACTAAGTAAGGATCGGCTTAGTTTTTCTGATTTTATAATTGGAAGTGTGTTTGTAAAACTCACAATTGCAATAGTTGAAGAAAAAACTCTCGAGATCATAAGGGGAGGCCTGGATGTAGTTTGTAGTGGATCACAAATGAACCAGGATAAAATTCCTTGTGCACCTCTTTCTAATCCCTAATCTCTTTACTTTTCGTCTTTACTTTGTTGATTAATTGTGTTAATATGAGTTGCATGTTATAATCTATTTACTGTCTTTCTGTAATCTCCTTAATCAATTAATTGTGTAAAGTTTCAGTAACCGATAACTTACTTTGCAAGAAATTAAAGAATCAAGTTATGCAAGTGTTAGGATAATTGATTATCCACAAGCACAATCGATTATATCCGAGTATTGTTTAATCGATTAAAGTCCAAGCATAATCGATTATCTGTAGTTTGTTTTAGTTTTGCACAAATATAGGAAAAGTAGAACAAGTGATCCGCGACACCTATTCAACCCCCTTCTAGGTGTATTCTGACCTGCTGATACCCAACAAGTTCTTGTAGCAACTTCTTGTGAGGTGCATTGGCTTACATATCTCCTTAGAAATTTCCAGGTAAACTTCACAAAACCAGCTCTTTTATATTGTGACAATAATTCAGCAAGGCATATTGCTGCAAATGTTGCTTTCCATGAAATAACTAAACACATTGACATTAATTGTCATGCGGTTCAAGAACGTCTACAATCAAAGTTATTCCATCTCCTCCCCATTCTAACATAGCAGCAAATGGGAGACATACTGACAAAGGCCTTGGATCCAGCACCATTTCATTTCTTACTTGCCAAGTTGGGCATTATCAACATATATGCTCCAACTTGTGGGAGTGGGGGGGGGGGGGTATTGGAGCCAAAACTCACTCAACAAAACGCTATCCACAATCCCTTGAGACCCAACCAACATGAAGACAACACTAAGGAACAACAGTTGTGACATGATCTATAGCATGGCCTATGGCTCATCTCATGGCTTAGCACACACACAATGCACCAGTATGGAAAGGAACACTTGGTCAGGCCTTGAAGTCAGTGTGCATCAGATTGGCACGCATCAAACTCAATCAGGCCTCTAGTCATATCGGCGCATGATGCACAAATCATTGATCACATGGGCTAATTGTAAGCACGTGTATTTTACATGGACAATTACTTGATATTCTAGAATATGGTCAATAGGGAGTTAGTTAAAGTTGGTTAGGCTCTTTTTGGTTTAGTTTTTCTATTTCTAAAATAGTTAGTTTACTCCTCAAGCAATGTTAAAACTCTTGTATATAAGAAGCACCTTGGCTACCTTAATCAATAAGAAATGAAGTTTGTTCAATTACAATTTTACAATAGTAGTCCTGATATGTGAACTGCTGGTAGCCGATAAAACCTCTAGATTAAATACTTGTAAGAGAAAATCAGCAATCCATGATTATGCCAAGATTTTGATTTTAGTTACTTATTGCTTTTAAGTTGGGCATCTAATGCTGCATTTGGTCTATCAGATTATATTTTACTATATTTAGTTTTCACCTTTCAATCTTGTTGGACAATCTTGTTCATCTACATTACTCTCAACACAACAAGTGGCTATTCTAATTATAAGATTTTACATTGTGCAACAGTATATGAAATCCTTCCTTATTTTTCAGATGATTAAGTTAGGAAACTTGTGATACAAAATTGAAAGTTTAACTAAAGGGTTAGAACATTATTGAAAGTTTAACTAAAGGGTTAGAATTAAGCAGGGTCAAACTTAAATGTATTGGCCAAAATGCTGATGTCTTTGGTAATTGAAAACAGATGTTACTTGTTTGGCATGTGATACTTATATTTGCTACAAAACTTGATAATGTGCATTCCTTTGAGCAATTTCTACAACAAAGATTTTTTATATCCATTATTCTATGTAATTATTTTTGCAATAAATAACAAACAAACTCTTTTTAAATAAAGTTAAAAAAAAATTTCATGAAGTGATTGTTTTTTGTTGGTGACAAAGACAAAGTTAGTAAAATGGATATTTCAGTAAAATGGTTAGTGTTTGAATTTCACTTTTTAACACTTGGAAATACTTTTACTGAAGAAAAAAATAATAAACTATAACATATTTTCAATTTCCCAGCCTTATTATTATACATTTAATATAAATATGCTAAATTGATCATTGGTTATTTTATATGCTTTATGACTAAATTTTCTCGCGACCCTTCTTTTTCTTTTGTTCTGTCCCTGGTTATCAATGTCACTTTCCGATTGAAAATACTAAAATAACAATACATGAAGCTAACATGAAGAATAAAGTATATATAACTTCTGCAATATCTACCATAATTAACTAGTAGTCTATCCTAAGTGCGAAAAGGGAATAGACATGAATATAAGTGTTCTAAACACATGCATGCAACCATTATCTTGCAAAAAGAAACATTTTCTTACCCCATTTTTCCAGTAGTCAAATATCAAACCCTGACAAAAAATACACTAAGCTCAGGTCCATGATTCCTATCAGGCATGATCATATAATAAGTCTCTGAGTCCTTTGATCCAACCACACGCTCAAAATGTGCTCTCATATATGAGAGTTCTCCATCATGAGGATCAGACATATCATCTGGGAGTACACCAACGGCCATAGACACTGCATGCAACAACTGCATCACATTCAAGTCATCATTTGTAGGTTCTCTCTTCACCCCATACCCAGTTTTTTTCCCATTACAAAACAATGTCCAAATGGGTTCATCAACAATCTTTATCTTCTCATTGTTTGAATGTTTATCACACTCTAGGGCTATTCTACTAAGCCCTACCCCCATGTCTCGGAGAAGTTTCCTTGTGGGGATGGCCAGCTCCAGAAGAAGAAAGGGTAGACACTTTGGGCTTTCTTGGAAAGCAAGGTTGACCCTTGCTCTCTTGTGCCCGAATAGTGTTCCACTTATTCTCGTGCCACCATGTACGAATGCCTCATTCGCGACAGTAGGCATCTTGCATGATGGCACGATGATTGGGAATGTCCGGAACACGGATCGAAACTTTCGAAAGAATTTGGTGGATCTTGAGTCGTGTTTGCTCTTGCTGTTTGCTGGTTGCAAGGAGATGGGTACACGGGGAGTAGGTGAATATCTTTCTTTTGTGGTGGCCACGACTGCAGCTGGTGATTCTCCTACAATTACTGGTGGTGGGGGTGGTGATGCCATTAGTATTTTTAGATGATAGGGAATGAAATGAAGGGAAGAAGAGACTTTTCAATATTATGGTTTAGTTTGAGGATAATTAAAGTTGAATATGGTTTGGTAGGGTTGTTGGATTTATACATGGTATTTACATGAAGAAAACTAAGGTTGTGGGGTGCACGTTGGGTTTGATGGATGTTCTATTCTATTAAGGTTTGAAAACATATATGGTTTTAACTTCGTGTTTTGTTTATTTTTTGTTAGAACAAATTTCTTTCAGTTAAATATTATAGCTATTTGTATATTTGATTGAGTATATTAATGCAAGAAACTTCTATCTTGTGATATCTAGGGATGGTAAATCATTAACTCCCACCTAGTGGGGTTGATGATAGATCATTATCCTGTAAGTGATGAAAAAGTTGTTTTAAGAATTTGAATGAATAATATCAAGTGACAAGGCAAGCAAAATTATTGTTGAGTGGAGACATGTTCTCTTAAATACAGTTTAATTAGTGTAGTTTTATGAAGAGGGTTATTAGAGATTAATGAATGGGTGGTTTGGTTTTGTTGAAAAAATGAACTATACATAGGAAAAATGAAAAAATGAATGAGACTCCTCTCCGATAATGGAGAGGCAAGTGATGCCAAAAACTAAAAAAAATATGATATGTTTTTACATTTTTATACCCTTATGTTTATTATGATAAGACAAATTTTTCCTTCAAACTAAAGAGAAAAATTATACTTGTCTCTCCATTAATTGAGATTATCCTTTCCCATGGAAAATATGGTTGGTTAATCATGTTGGATATTTCATGTTCATCAAGGACATTAAATGGAGAGAAGAGGATATAGAGAAAATCTCCTTCATTATTCTAAGGTAATAGATAGTTTGATTTTTATGGTGGAATTGCTCTACCAGTAACCACTACCTGACTATTTACAATTTTAACTTTTCAAAATATATATATTTAAGTGAAAGAAACATATTATATCTTAATTCAAAATTTTAAAACAGTAAATTTATGAATTTATTTATTTATATACTTTTTACTAATTCACTTTTACATGATATAGAAATTATTCATTCACGCAAATAATACTCAACATATATATTATTTTGTTCATGTATTCAAGCTGTCAAGTATTTATACCCAAGATATATATTATCTACGGCTTTACTCAAATCCCACCCAACCAGAAGTTTAGAATTTATATATATGTATGAAAGTTGACTCCACCTCAACATTAATTCTAGTAAAACACTATATAGAGGGTAATTTATGCAACAGACATATAATAAAATTATATCAATTAACATATTATCTATCATTTATTATTTCATTTATGTTATTTTTTTTATTAAAAAGTTAATAATAATTAATAATAAATAGTGAGTGATATAGTAACAAAGGAAAAAATTATTGTACCTTCTATGTATATATCTTGTTTTCCTTTATATATTGCCTGATTTTTGTATTCTCATTAATGATACACTGATCAAACATTAGTGACAGTTTTGTTTTTAGTTTCATTTCATTTTTTGGTACTTGCAAAAATACTAATGAAACATGTAAATAAAAATGTTGTTAACGGTAAAAAAAAATGTCATTTCAATCAAAATCATTTAATATTAAACGCGAGTGATGAAAGGAAGAGCAAGACGGTCATTTTGAGCTCATTAGAGTGAATCGGGATCCTCTGTCCTTAAATATTTATATCTTCATGTCTCAGCTCAATCAAATTTTACTAAATAATTTAAAAAATTAGTTTTTAATTTTTTTTTTAAATATGTGTCAACTTTTAATTATTTTGGGACAGGTAATCTTCATCTCATTATAGTACATTAGTATTCGGTTAATTAACATGTACTTTGTGTTTGTATATAATATATAACGTTCTTCAATAGTACAAGTGTTTTGAGACTTTTATGTAATTTTAAAAACAAATACAAATATATTAAAAATTATGTGTATATTAAATGAGAAGAGATTTGAGTACTTTACTACTATCTTTTATGGAGTTGAAGAATTCTATTATTGACTTTGTGAACTAATACCAAAATAATGTTTTGTTTTAATTTTAGTTGAAAACATTCTGATACTATTGAGTATTGACAATGTGGGATGGCACAATGTACCTTAGTTTCCCATAAAATAAAGTTCTGATGAGCATTAGCAATACAAAGGTGTTCACATGGTAGAATAAATTCAAAACTAAGTCCAATGCTTTAACTTTTGAATTTAAAATCTATGCACAAACCCAAGTTTTTTAAATCTTTAACTTTTTTTTTTCAAAAAGATATTTTTGTAAACATCTAGCAAAATTTGAGTTGAAAGCTTGAAGTGATTGTTTTTTTACTCATTTTCAAAATGATTTCATCTCATGTTGAGGTACCTATATATCAAAGTATCTAAATTCATAGTCTATTTTGAGAAAGCAATATTACATGTATAGCAAGAATAAATCTGAGCAACTTCATTTTGTATATCTAGAAAAATGAAAGTTATCAAAAAACTGTCCAGAATTGTTATTGAGAAAACATGTTAGATTTTGAGAGACATGGTTTTTAGTTTATGGAAAATGACTTGTATCACTTCTCATCCAGCTTCTTAACCAGAAATACTAGTAGAATTCAATATATTTTTACTCCAAAAGCTGAAAAGCACAAGTACTAGCCAGAAATGCATAGTTTGTATTTGGTATTTAACTTAGGAATAATAGAATAAGTTCTAACAAAATCTTTGGCCCTCTAGCATTTTTCATAACATGGAGAATATCAAGGTTTGTTAATAGCTGTTTGATCAGTACACAGACTCATTTACTCTCCAAGCAATAATGAGCTAAATGGATATAGCTGTTGGATATAAACTACTGAATACAAATAACTCAGGTGCAAAAGCATATATACATACAGATCAAAGAAACCAATATAGTAAAAATCACAGACCTCTTTGTATAATAAAGGGCTGAATAATTACACAGCAAAATGGTTTTTCTTATTTCTGGTTTAGCTATATACTACTAAGTTTACTATCACAATACCTAACAAAATTCTAGCATGAAAGTGACTTTCGTATAGCATCATCATATTGCAATGTGTGACTTGTCGGCTGTTTGTTGGTCCCATTGTCCAAATATCGGAACCTCGGCGTCTCCTTGTAATATTTGGTGAAGGGGGGTTACGAAATTCCGTGCCGGATTCAAGGCATTTGATGAGCCATTTAATGGAAGACCTTAAGTTTCATGCACTTCTTGGTTGGAATTGACTGATATTGTAAGAGGAAGATCTTGCATGTTAATTTCCATCTTGTGGAACATGAGATTTGCAACTGCTCTGTCAACATTGTTAGTATCTGATTTCATCGGTTCCTTATCCTCAGACCTAAACACAAAGTAGGTGTTGATCATTTGATTAGCTTAGAAACTTCAATGTTGCATGTACAGACTACTATGGTTCTGGAATTGTGTTTAAAACTAACAATTTTCAGTATGTTGACATTATAATCAGAGTTATAATAGTGTCAGTTAAAATGGAACATCTGACTAGAGAACATGACTATATTAGATACTACTTATATAGCAAAAATCAAAAGTGAAGTATTGAAGCAGTTAGATAGAACTTGTGCTGTGTTGTAAACAAAAATACCAAACTATCAGTTTCAAGCCAAACCAAGCAGAAGTTATGTTGCCATCATCCATGGTGAGAAAAGCCTTTAAATTTCATATATATTTTCCACTAATCTCCTAGTGGTGTACCAGTTAAACAGAATTGTGACATCAAATGCCTTTTCATACTTATATGTACCTTACAGTTTGATCATATGTCATAACATGTATCAACTGAAGGCCAAAAGAACATAAAAGACATGCAGCAGATATAAATCATATACCTCATGGTTTCATTGAGAACTTCATGTGGCATTGACTCTTGCATGTTAAGACCTCCATCCAGATTCTCTAATAGATGTTGTTGTTTTGTATC
This sequence comes from Lupinus angustifolius, assembly GCF_001865875.1. Classification (NCBI taxonomy): domain Eukaryota; kingdom Viridiplantae; phylum Streptophyta; class Magnoliopsida; order Fabales; family Fabaceae; genus Lupinus; species Lupinus angustifolius. The sequence continues at coordinate 5,976,819 of NC_032015.1, read as the reverse complement.
TTTGGCAAGGCGGTACAAGGCATCTCGGAAACAAATACGGGTCTTCCCAGTGAACTGGTCATTTTAAACAGGAAAAAGAAAATTAGCAACAAGTATGATAACTTTTAATCAAATGCAAGGATCACAATTCTCAGTCAAATCACCTGTGCAATTGCCATCTCAAGATTTTGCAATATAGATTCCTCAAGAGAAGATTGCTTATGCGTGGTTTCATCTCCATTGCCCTGTTTAAAAGGGTACAAGTATTTGATTGTCAATGTCTTTTAGGAGAAACTAAATAGATTATGATACACTGTAAGCCCTGAAACACAATAACCAACATACTTTGCAATTTAAGCTTGTTCCATCATTTTTAATAATCATATGAAGTCATGATTTACTCTATTTCTCCCCAAAATATCGATTTTTTTTAAGTGCTAAATGTTCAATTGTTTTTTCTTACCGAGTCACTTTTTAAATTATCAATACCAAGATGAGCGAAATGCTCGTTGCAGATATGTCACCACACACTGAACCACCTTTAAAATGATATATGAAACACATTTTAAATACTAGACAGAAGACAATTATCACCTCTATATCCAGGCAATCACTAGAGTTTGAGTTGTATGGAACAGATTTTGAAGCTTCAAAATCTTCCTGCGATCCACGAGGAGTGTTGCTGCATGGGTTTTCAGAATAAAAGTAAAAGGCTTTGTGTTGGTTTTCAGCACAGGATATATCATCAATCATAGAATCCCTGCATTATGTGAAACAGGTCATGGTTGTAACACAAAAATAGTCATTCGAATTGGATAAACTTCATGCCTATTGTAAGCCAGTGAACTTTTGAATGTCTCGGATGCGTTATATATGTGTAATGCAAGATGAAAAATAAGACTATTATATAATAAAAAAATTCAAGAAAATGGGAGGAGCCCTTACCATTTTATAACAGATTCATTCTTATAGAGTTCTGTGAACCATGGTAGTATGTTTGTGTCTTTATAGTCTCCAATCATAAAGATAAATATGACGAAATTTGGAATGCAAAAACACCGCAGAGCAATTCAATTTTCACTGGACTTTCTACAATTTATAGCATACTTATGCCAGGTTAAATAATTTCAGAAGCTATACAAGAAAATGTCGTCTGTCTGTTCAAAACATGATATGTCTTGAAGCTCGTAATTAGGCTGATCCGATGAAATTGTTGTTTGTTGAGAAGATTGCTCAAAAAATCCTCCAAAAGCACTTGAACTGGTAGACTGATCTTTATCATGTAGAGAAGATTCAAGCTTACTTTCATGATCGAAACTTTCATTCATGAAATCGAATTCTGACAAAGTTGAATTTGTATTGATGGCGAAATACTTTTTAGGTGAATCGAAACCTTCGGACGCATTTCTTCCCCATTCTGACCAATTTTCTGGTGAAAGATGCCTATCCAATAAATCTTGATCTTCAGGAACACAAAAATCATCGATACCACACCCATAGTAGGAATCCATAACAAATAATCTGTAGAGTGTTCAAAACATGTGATTAGTATGCAACAAAAAACTATTATTGGAAATATGCAGAATTAGTTAGCTCAAACATACAAGCTATTTGATTAACATGAAATGAGAACTTCAATTATCCTAAGTGTTCCATCTATATGCTATGTAAATCAGAACATGCATAGTTACTCTACAAGGTGTTGGAGTCTATCTATGAATCTATCTATTCCTTGAAAAATTCCTAGATCCAATAATTTATATTTTCCTTGCAATTGTAATTTCATATGACTCTGACTTAATCTTCCGAGATCTATTGAAGTTTTATACTTCTATTTCCTTCCTATGCCTTTACATAGAATCAAAATCAAGTTTTTTCAAGCCAGAAAATGTTGAAAACTACTAACCAAAAGAGAAAAAATGATAGAAATGTAATCACATACAAAAAAAGAGAAGAACTTGATGAAACTACTGAACATCACATATATTTCCCATCCTCAAAAAGTCACAACTAATTCAAAACTACATAATTTCCATATAATCATCCTTAAACAGGAATCATTCTCTAAATATAATAAATATCAATAATAGAAGCCATAAAAGAAAAAAAAACATGAAAGGAGCATAGCTTGATAAGGCTTACCTGAAGAGAAAGGAGAATGCAGTAACTCAGCAATGAAAACTTATTTAGTTCTTTAGTATTATTTTTGTTACAATTGTGGTAGCTGTAAGAAAACTAAAGTCGGTTGTAGAAATGCATATATAATATTTATATTAATGGGATGAGATTGTTTTTATAAGATAGAGAAAGTTGCAAGTTGTTGGAGTCCACTATGTTGAACTTAGAAGCAAGAAAGATTACACGTGTATGAAAACAAAAGGATAAAATAATGTGAGTTATTATAAGTTTGTGGCTGAGGATGTTTTCATTATCAAAATTTGTGGCTTTCATTTCTCCATCTAAATCAGACATGTTATTGGTCCACGTTTCCATGTTGATCCTTCTTTATGATTATGTCAACATTTTGGATCTGATACTTTCCTGTGTTATCTCTTATCTGGCTTGAGAATGGAATTTCTTTTAATGTTATATATAATGGACTCAAATCCTCTATACTAAAAAATTATACTTTTATATTAACCAATAAAATTTTGTATATTAAAAAATAACACAGTTCATTTATTTCTTATTAATTATGATATTATTACATTGAAAAAATATTATTAAATTGATATAGAGGTATAAAAAGCTTTTAGTATTAAGGATTTTCTTTTGTTAATAATTAGATTAATAGATGAACAAAAAGCGTATAAATCAAAATAAGCTTGTTTTATATAATAAAATTTAAATCAAGAATAAGAAAACAAAAGTTTTAGATTATTTTTTAGTTTATAATCTCATATATATTAATTATAACCTGAAAACACAATTTATATTGAACACACCCATTTCATTTGAAAAATTACACTAACTCCATTAAAATTCAATTTTCATTATATTTACTTTTATGAAAAGATAGATCAATATAATTATATTTTTGGTGCTAATAAAAAGCAGTAATACCTAATCGAGATCCATGAAAAAATAATTAGTATTTATTGTTATAGAATTTACATATTTATAATATTTAATATGGAAATTATGATTAGTATCTTATTCAAATAGGAATGGCAATGGATTGAAAATAATAATATTATATCTGAACTAATCAAGTTTTGGATAACCCAAACTCAATAGAAACTCATTCGAAACATGTATTTATAATATATATATATATATATATATATATATATATATTATACATCTATGTTAAATTTATATATACGTGTGGGTTTTATATATGTATTTATATGTAATATTGTAATTTTATATATATTAATCAGGTTCATGATAGAATATCAACTATATCAAATCTGAAAGTTGAACTTAAATAAAACTCAAACACAAACTCAATCATATTGGATTTCCCCATTAAGTTAGGGTTGAGTTCGAGGTACCCACAAGTTCATTTTTTATTGTCATCCATAGTTCCCTATGATCAAAGTACCAACTTAAACAAGATGGAATCATCAATAATTAGAAATTTTATGTTGAAGGATAACTTCAAATTAATTTAATATATAGTATAAATGACAAAAGAAACGAAAGATGATGGTAAGAAAACAAAAGCCTGATCCTCCATCCCTAAAAGGTAGTGTCTAATAATTTTAGTGAATAATACAAAAATAATAATTTTTGTTTTATAATTTTTAAACATCATTTTTTTATTGGATAAGAATATGAATGAAGATAGCTGATCCATATTCAAAAGATAGTTGTTATGAATTAGGATACAGTAGTGGTTACTAGAATTGGTGGTTGAAGATGTTTATGAGGATCAAATTTGTGGCCTAAATAAAATTCTCTATCTAAAAAGGAAAACTTATTGGCCCACGTTGCAAATGAGATTTGATTTTATGATACTTGGATATCTCAGCGTGTGGTATTTGATGCTGTCTGAGTTGCTTTCAAAATCTTATTCCAAAGACTATAAGCCCTTCACTTAATAAAGAGACTTGTGGCTCAGGATGTTTTGATGATCAAATTTGTGGCCATAAGTTCTCCATCTAAATCGAAAATCTTATTATTACTAGTCCACGTTGCAATACTTGGTCCCATCTTTATGGTGAAGTTTTATTATGGTGCCAAGTCTTTTATTCATTGCTTCTGTCTATATCGTTGATCGAAGGTTATAAGCTTGTTATTACCTAATAATTTTGATACCAGATCCAAGATTAATCAATACTTACTGAAAATTTCACATCACTAAATTAACTCCAAAATTATTATATACAATGTTTAACTTATTCCAAATATTCTCATACATAAAAAATAAAAAACTTAAGAATGATGTGTCTTCCCAACATTTACAACTAGCAAATATAATCCTCAACCCTATGCACTACCCAATGATTTGTCTTCCTAATCGGCATGCTTATATATATAATCTTATGTATATACATAAAATTTTAATTATTAAATATTTTTTAATCAATTATAATTGATGATAGTTTATGAGATAGAAGATATGTTCTACTTTTCTTGTGAAAAACCGGCACATGATTAATAGATTGTTTTTGTTCATTTTTTATTAACATGTTTTGTCTTATATATTTGGTAACAAACATAGTTTATAAAGGAAAACTTATAAAACAAGGAAAGAAATAAAAATTATCATGTTTAAGCATGATTAGTGGATTCTTTTTTATTACAATTTATAATTTACTTATTCTAACTTACAATTTATAATCATAGTCTCAAAACACAATTCATATAAAATATGTGTAGCAATGGAGGTAAGAGGCTTTGAACTTGAGATTCTTTTTCATTTATTCGTAAAAGAAGGGAATTGAAATTTTGCAATCTCATCCTCCAACTTTTGTTAAAGTTTATTGTTGGAACATGGTTAGTTGAAAATCATTAGTGGAAACTTTTGGGTGTGAAATCTAAAAAACTCTCAACTCTCACATAGAAGAGTTTTATAAAAAAAATAACTTCCAAGTCCCACATTGGAAGATGAGGAACATGGAGAAAATCCCATGTCATAAATAGAGGTCTTCTCCCCTCATTATAACTTGTCATAAGTTGAATGCGCTTTCATTCAATTTTTATTTTCCCCTCATATTTTTCGTTGATGCATTGCCGACAAACTTTTCTCCCTTTCCTTTCCATGGTACTAAGAATTGGCACAGACAGTTAAATTGTGGGTATTTTGAAAACTAACACTAATAGTCAGTATTGAGAGAAAGAAATTGGCACATAAGCCAAATTATGTGAATTTCGAGAAATGATACTAGTAGTCAGTATTGATGGAAAATTGGCACGGTAAGCCATATTATGGGCATTTCAAGAATTGACACTAGTAGTCGTATTGTGGGTATTTCGAGAATTGACACTAGTAGTCATATTGTGGGTGTTTCGAGAATTGACATTGGTAGTCATATTATGGTGGGTGTATTCGAGATCGATTCTTACAATGCAATAAGAATTCGATAACAGATATATGAGTTGTTTTATCCTGAGGATGGTGTGATTGATAGTCTGCTTGCACTTTTTGGGAAGTGTCACGAAGTGTCTTAAAGAGAGCGACATGATCATGGCTCAGCTAGCCAATAAGTATTATTTCGTGTGATTTATAATTGTTGCAAGCCATGGTAACAACAATTTTAAGACATTTTGAATGCAATGGCATTCGTAGATAATATTATTGGACCGAACAACTTTTACCTGAATAAATCATTTCGGTTTGATGAGACAATTTTCAAATGGTGGCAACATAAGATGAAATTTTTCCTCCTATGAGAAAAGTTGTCCATTTTCTGAAAACTCATGTCCCAGTGGTGCCGAAAAAAGGTGAAGAAAAAAAGATAAGGATAAACTAGCTATTGATACAGCTCTTTGGAATGAAAATAATTATTGATGTAAGAATTTCATTTTGAATGGGTTATCTTATGATCTTTATGATTACTACAACCCTACAAGTCTTCCAAATTAATTTGGTAAGCACTTAAGAAAAAAGAAATATCATACTCAGGAAGTTGGGACAAAAATAATAATAATAATAATAATAATAATAATAATAATAATATTATGTTAGCCACTACCTCAAGTATCAAATGATTGATAAAAATCACTAGAGTCTCAGTCCTATGAGATACATAGAATTGCTCATGAAATCATTTCTGATGATATGCCGCCTAGAGTTAAACTCACAGAGCCTATGAATGTGCATTCATTAGGTATGTTGTAAACAACAAGACGTACATGTTTTACGACCTTAATACAAAAGTGATCATTGAGTCTAACGATGTTGACTTTAATGAAGAAAATTCCTTTTTAAATTAAGGAATAGTGAGGGCACATCAACTAGTCACATACCTGTGATTAGAGATGATGATAAAAAAATAGAAAGGTTTGAAATAGAACCTAGAAGAAGTAAGAGAGCAAGAATTACAAGAAAGTATAAACTTAATTATATGGTCTATATATTGGAGGAGAATCCATCAAGTCTCCAAGAAGTTTTGACTTCTTTGGATGTTAATTTGTGACAGGAAGCCAGAAATAATGAGATGGACTATCTAAATTTTAATAATTTCTTGGAAGTCAAAGAAACAGACTATTCTGACTCAATCCACTATGGAAGTTGAGATGATAGCACTAACAAGAGCTAGTGAAGAAGCAAGTTGGCTGAGAAGCTTGCTTGCAGAGATTTCCCTATGGAAAAAACATATATCAATTGTGTTGATCCGGTGTGATAGTATTGCGGCTATTACAAAAAATTTAGAACCGCTTTTATAAGGGTAAGAAACGACAAATACGTCGTAAGCACAAAACTATTAGAGAGCTACTCTCTACATGAGTTGTTAAAGTGAATTGTGTATGTACTCAGAATAACTTAGCAAATCATTTGACGAAAGGACTAGCTAGAGAGAAAGTCCACAATACTTCTAAAAATATGGGACTATTGCCCTTAGAACGAGGATCACTCATGATGGTAACCCGACCTAACTGACTGAAGATCTCAAGAAATAGGTAATAACAAGTTGTGAAGTGATATGAGAATGAACATGCTATAAAATTATGAGAAGCGTCATTCATGTAGAATATGTAAGGATGAGTTGAACTCTTAATGACATTTATACTCCAATTGGAGTGGAGTACCTAGGCTACAGGAGTACTCTTGATAGACTCACCAATGTGAATGTGGAAGTGGGGGGCGCTTCATATGAAATTTTGGGCATAAATTTTTAAAGTGTTCACTATACTGGAATAGACGTGCATGATCTTTAACGCATGAGCTTTATAGAATACACATTTGAAAAGGTTGTATGTGGTTTGATGTTAGAGATAATGTTCAAGACTATGAGTCACTCTAGTAAAATATAGACCTTATTCACTATGCAAAGGTTTAAGCGTATGACACTTTTGTTTATGCACAATCTTATTGAGACCACAAAAATTCTCGGAAATTGTTTTTTTAATTTCAAGTGGGGGTTGTTGGAATATGGTTTCTTGAAAACTATAAGTGAAAACTTTTGGGTGTGAAATCTAAAAAACTTCCAAGTCCCACATAGAAGAGTTTTATAAAAAAACAACTCTCAAGTTCCACATTGGAGAAATGAGGAACACGGAAATTTTTTACAAATAGATGTATTATCCCCTCATTATAACTTGCCTCAAGTTAAATGCGCTTTCATTCAACTTTTTCTTTCTCCCTCATATTTTTCGCTTATGCATTTTCGGCAAACTTCTCCTATTTCTTTCTGTGACACTAAGAATTGACACATACAACTAAATTGTGGGCATTTCGAGAACTGACATTGGTAGTTAGTATTGAGGGAAAGAAATTGACACAGAAGCCAAATTATAGGGATTTCGAGAACTGTCACTGGTAGTCAGTATTGAGAGAAAATAATTGGTAACTATATTGTGAGTATTTCGATAATTGACACTAGTAGCCATATTGTGGGTGTTTCGAAAATCGACATTGGTAGTCATGTTATAGTGGGTGTATTCAAGATCGATTCTTATAGTACTGTAAGAATTCAGTAAGAGAGATCTGAACTGTTTTATCCTAAGGACGTCGTGGTTGACAGTCTGCTTGCACATTTTGGATAGTGTCACGAAATATCTTAAAGAGAGCGACCTAGTCGTGACTCAGCTAATAAGTATTATTTTGTATCATTTATAATTATTGCACGCTACAGTAACAACATTTCTAAATTTTACTCCAAATAAGAGGTCACTATAGGTTCTCATGGGTGCTCCCATATGCATACGGCAACACCATAAAAAAGCTTCATTTTTATGATCTTCTGGTACCATTTGCATTGATGTTGTATGTGATGCTTGAAAATCATATTCCAAAAAGCCCTTTACCATTTTATGATATCGTGTGTAGAACTTTCTAAATATCACACATGTATACACTACACTAAAAATATAATGTGATATTTATCAATCAATTAAATGTATATGTCTGCAACGATAAAAATGAATAGATTTATTATATTCGCCATTTATTATAAATTGTAAAAAAAAGATGATCTTATGTTTTCATTTTGATTTTAAATTGAAAAAAAAATGGAAAAGTTTGCAAAATCCCTTACTTGTTTTATAAGTAGATACTTCTAAACTAATTTTTCTTCTTAATTACTTCTTAAACTTTAACTATTAGTAAAATTTATCCATACATACGTATAATTTTAAATTACTAACAATAAAATTTGAATTTTTTAGAGCAATGAAACTATAGAAGAACTGAAGAAGAGAATAAATGCTTTTTTTTAGGAAGAGTTTATGGAGAATTTAGAGAGAAAAGTATCTTGTTATTCAATGCATTACTCAATGAGTGTTTTATACACTTTCCATACTTAAAATAATTACCATAACTACCTCCTAATTATAGCAACTACTAATTATTCCTTGAATTACTTTTATTTTCTAACAGAATTAACACAAGTTCATTGCTGCAAATTGACATGACCAACAACAATCTCAAAATTTAATATTATATTAGATGACTTTATATTAGAAGTATTTGGAGAACCATCAAAACCTTTAATCTTAAAGTTATTGATTCGATCATAAGGAATTCCAAGTGGAAATGCATCTCACAATTGAGCCTCCAGATTTTGATTTCCACAACAAAGGTACACATCACTCCATATGTTGGGTTATAACCAATCACAACTATAACAAAATTGAGTAGCAAGGTAAGTAAAGGTAACAACTTGATTTAAATAATAAGAATGTGAAGTACAAAATGGGGTCACTTTTAAATAAGAGAAGTACATTATTAAATCTTATCCATCTAATGTGTTAATTCCAATTTTATTGTTAATAATTTTAAATTGTATATATGTAGGGATCAATTTCACTAATAATTAAAGTTTAAAGAATAATTAGGAAAAAAAATAATTTAGAATGTTTACTTACAAAACACAAAATTTAAGAAGGTTTTGTATACTTTTCCGGAAGAGAAAAAAGCTACATGCTTTATTCAAAGGAAACAAAGATGTGTGGATAAGCCCTCAAATATAAAGTTACTTGCATCCAACCACTCATGGAGAAAGGTACCAGGAGTGTTTAGTCTATTTGGTAACACCTCTATATGGGTGATATTAACGTTATATGTGGATTCACAGTCCCAGGATAAACTTGAAGACAAAATTATTGTTTTCCAACTATATCTAATTCTGTCAGCATGCCTACCTGTCAATCTCCACTCCCAAATAGTATGGGCAATTAGGTTGCCCTGTGCTGCTGTTCATATTCATCTAATATTTTCCTAAATTAAAGTGGTCATATCCATTTTTAAATAATGCATAAAATATTATGTGCTGCCTATTCTAAATATGAGCACGACTGACAAAAGCTCTAAATAAAACTAAAAAGTTTATATAAATTTATATATATTTCATACAAAATAAGCAATACATAATTTGTATATAAATATATTTATTATAATAAACAATCATACAAATAGAATAATATATACAAAATATAAATACATATATAATAATAGTACATAATTTACATACAAAATATAAAAAGAATAGTATATATGCATATATATATATATATATTTATATATATATACAAAGGGAAAATATGATTTAACTACCATCATAGAATAATTTTTACTATTTTTCCTTAACAATTTTTAATTTTTACAAAATAAATTATACAATCATATATAACCACTATCAATATATTAATCATTCTCTCACTTAAATTTGACCATTAAAATAAAAACAAAAAATATAATATAAAATGCATTCAATAACGATTACAATATAAACTTATAAAGTATATTCAATTTTAAAAAATATTGTAATTTATCAAAATAAAATATATAAAAGTTAAATATTTGATACGAAAAAATAAAAATGTAGGCCGTAGGCACGAAGTGTCTATTGTCACGTTAGTATATATAATAAAAAAATGATAGTATTTTCTTATATTTGATATACAAATAACAAATGCAACTTACTTTCTCAACTTTTGATAAAATATATATACATTTGTATTTTTTATGTTTAATACTTTATCTAATAATGTTCGTGAACCACCCATTTTACTCGTTCAATTCGAAATGTCAGCGAACAAATACGATATATTAAATGAACATTTTATGATGGATGAACATATTTTTCATGAGCTTTCCATTAAATTAGTGGTGACAGGCATGCATCGTGGGGTTTTGCCCAATTACTAATAATACTCCCAAGTATAATTCCTAGAATCAAATATTAATAATTAACAAACAAAATATATATAATATGTATCTTATATTATAAGAAATGACATATAAATATGTAACACTGGTAAAACACATCAATAATAATAAACAAAGTAATAATATCACTTTTTGTAACATATATTACTTTTTTTTTAATGATATCGGAAAACTTGTTGGGACAATGCTAATAAAAAGTAGTCATTTTGTAATTTAAAGTAATTTCAAATATTTATAAGTGGAAGTTATTAGTTTGTGGATTTTCTCTCACACAAACCAGAAAACACTTTCCGAATCTCATAATCTCACTTCCTTTTCTGTGTTTGTTTACACTTTTTCTTGGAAAAGTTACTTGATAATGTAGTTTGACTATATCAATATTGTTAAAATTGTACTGGTTATCAAATTGGTTTGAGTACTAGTATAGTGGTTCAATCAGTGGTTCAGTAATTAAATCGTATGCAGGTTAAACCGGATATACTTCCTTATATATATATATATATAAACCTATAACAAAACAAATTTAAATAGATAGATACTCAATTTTATAATTCATATTTATAATCTACTCAAATTTCACATAAACAAACAACTTTAAGTCTTTAACAAATTCAAAGTCTAGATTACAAAATATATATCAATCCAAAAGTATCACTTAACAACCACAAAATATAAATAAATGACACAAATTCACAACTCACTTTACAAAACAAATAAATTTGGAGTTGTAACATTTAACACCAATGAGTTGTCTCATATCGAGATTATATTTTTGTAACAAATCTTATCTTCACACAGTACTCCAAGATTACACAATGTCACTGAGATTTTATACACAAATGTTATGAACCAAAATGTGTAATCTAAGTATGTCTTGGAAACATGTGTTTTAAAGTGTTGAAGAAGAGTTGGAAAATGAGTCACTTTGTAATAGGTTTTTAAGTTAAAAAAAAATATGTACATAAACTGGTCAGTTTAGTCATGGCCAGTTCACCAATTTTTACTGGTTTTTTACCCATTTTGACCGGTTTTAACATTTGGTCGGTTCAACATCTATACTGTACCGGTTAGAGCCAGTTCATTGGTTTTCTGGTCGAATCGGCTGGTACGGTATAATTTTTACATCATTAGACATATGTTTTAAAATATTTAGGGAAATAGCGTAGTTTTTACGAAAATCGTGGACCTCATCGACGAGTTTAGGAAAGTCGTGGACTATGAATGCGACTTCCCTAACATATTCTCTGATGGAAGTCGTGTTTCACATCTATGAATTCTATTTTTTTTCAGAAATCGTGTATCCTAAACACGATTTTCACTTTAAGTTAGTATACCAAGTTTGTGATAATGTAGTTTGAGTATACTAACCACTTAATTTTTTTTTCTGCTCTTCACGGTAATAGTTCACGTTTCCGTCATACTAGGGTTTCAGATTGTTACTTCTCTTTCTTCAATATATTTCAGGCCTTCTGATTTTCAATTGTTATTATTTTTGTTTTGAAATTTCCTTATTCCAATTTGGTTTCATTCATACGGAGCTGCACATCAAATTTGTGTTCTTTTTTATTTCTTTTCAGTTTTTCGCTTTTAGGTTGAAAACTTGACCTCAATTTATCACAACAATGTTCAAGAACACATTTCAATCTGGATTTCTTTCTATATTATACAGCCTCGGGTATGTTGTGTTTTTCTTGTTTCAGATTTCAGTTTCACATATTTCATAGCTTATGATGATGAAATTGTGTATTTTTTTTTCTTTTAGGAGCAAGCCTTTGCAGATATGGGACAAAGAAGGTAAAAATTTCTGGTTTCTATTTTGCAGTTTCGCTGTCACAATGTTTAGAGCTTGTTTTGGATTGAAATGTTCCCCCACACTCATCTGAAATTATTATGTCAAAATGATGCTTTATCCTCCTATTTGAATTTGTTATGTTGCCCATGTTGTGAAATGGTAATGCTGCCCTCTTGTGACCTGAGTGTTTGGCCCTCCTAGACCCGGGGTCAACATCTGTTGTACCAAAAGAGTGTGTCCATGTGATATTTCCTTTGATTGGTTAAAAAACATATATTTAAGTTTAAAATTTAATAATAAAGTATTTTTTACCAATAAGAGAAAGTAACACTTTTTGGGACAGATGTGTTCCCCTAAACCCGAAAATGGTGGAACATTGGTGCATTGTACTGCCCTTTTGTTCATGTCATGAAATTGTACCCTTTTCGTTGTGAATGCTAGCAAATGGAGTGCTGATGAGAGCCAGAAATAAGGTGTGGATGTGAGAGTTTTTAGGCGGATAAGCGCACTAGAAAAGAATAGTATTAGGAATAAGATGACAGGTGGATTTGGAGGCTGGACAGGTCAGGTTCCTATGTAGTTAAATCTGCATATTTCGAATTTTTGGTCGAGATTCAAACAACAGAGCAGGGTCCGAATGCAGTTAGCATTGACAGCAATTATTTGGTTAAGAACTGTTGGAATCCCATAGTTCTTACTAAGGTTTGTTGTTTTATTTGGAAATTTTCTAAAAGAAGAATTGCTACTAAGGATGCTTTATTTCGTCGTAATATTATACACAACTCTGCTGATTTAGAGTGTGCACTTTGCATCAATATTAATGAATCTCTGGAGCACTTGTTTCTCTTCTCTTCTATGAGTTTGCTGTACAAGTGTGGTTTGAAATTTTTGCTTGGTTAAAGATTCCAGGGACTACTCCTCACTCAATTGCAGATCTTTTTAGCTTTTCATGATTCTTATTGGCAGCCCAAAAAGGGAAGAAAACGTGGAGAATGTTGTGGTTTTGTATGATCTGGTCGTTGTAGCTTTTGCGGAATGATGTTGTGTTCAATGATAAGAAAAAAATGTCTTACACTTGGTTGATTTAATCCAAGTTAGGTCGTGGTATTGATATTCTTCTGTTGTGGGTAAATTGGCTTTTCCATTTAGCCAATAGTGCTTAGATCCTAGATTTTGTATTCTGAACTATTGTAACTTACAGATGACTTGATTTTGTTGTATTGGGTTAGCACCCGTTGTGCTTTTTTAATATAATCATCTTTGCTGTTTCAAAAAAAGACTAACACCATGTTGCGAAACTTGCCAATTAGTTACTCCAAAATACCAGTCAATGTTATACAGGAAGTAAAAAAACCTGCAACTGTTTTCTGTTCTATTTCCCTTATTCCAGTCAGATTACACTATAGGATTTCTGATGCTTGCTTGTAATGTTGGCACTCAATTCTAGTGATGAGTGTTTTAGCTGAAGAAAGATTATGGTAATGTTTTGAATGCATGACATTAATATCAATGACATAATAGGGGAGCCACAACCCACAGGCTTTTAAGTAATAGTGAAATGTGTGTCTGGACAAAGCATATTGATCCATTGTTAGTAACTCTATTAATAATAGTTGAGGAGATTCATTCAGAGGTGTGGGTTTGATCCCACTAATGAATGCTTTTCTTCCCAAATACCCGTTTCCATATACCCACCCCTCCGATTTTAATAGAGTCTGTTTTCGAATTGATATTTGAAGGATGATGAAATTACGAAAAAAGTCTGGGAGTTATAAAATATACTTCTAAAATGATACACAATCATTTTTTTCTCCTTTAAAACAAAATTGTAGATAGTTATATTATCCAGGACAGAATTTCAAGAAAATGAAATAGGCTAATCCACAATGATTCAATTCATATTTCCAAAAAGATGAGTTAGAATCTCACAATCAACCAGAAAACCTTGCTGGTTTGTAATTTCTAAATACATTTATAAGCACTTATAATAGGGTAAGTTCTGTCATAATCCTAGTAATAAATAAATCTCATATAAAAGCTCAAGGATGAAAGAAAGTAAGCATCCTATAGACCCGAATAGGCCTCAACATCTACCTCATACTATTGTGATCAACAACATGCATATGTATAATCCAAAACATTAACATGCTCAATTGCATATCTTAACTCATTTTGAAAAAAATAAGTTTGCATGACAAAGTTGTATATTTATAAAATTGACATGCATCAATAAATGTTTTTTTCAATTCCCAATGTATAAATTAATCCTTTTTAATAAGTTCAAATGTGTCTTATGCACATATTTAATAAACTATTTATGTTAAATTTTGTGTCTACTTTTCTTCTTTTGTTTTTTCAAGGTTATAAATTTTTGTAACCGATTTTTTTTTTTTTGCGATCTTATTTTTTCATAGCACGTGTACTTTCCCTTTATACTAATTGACAAACATATATTCTGTTAAAAAAAAGGTCTCTTTAGGTGCTTCCCCTCGGTTACAGGGTGAACCTATTTGGTTCCACTATGTATACTATTTTCATTGTATTAATGCAACTTATTTATCCAATATTTTAAGATAAGGAATATATACTTCTTTTTATTTTTCTATTTTTATTTTATCAAATCCTAAGTTATTCTCCTCAAGTCCATTTCGTATAGAATAATAGGTTTCCTTGTATAAGCTTATGCAATGAATGTGTGACTAGTGTATTTTATAAAGTTATATACTCATGACATGTTATATGCGAGAACAATAGTATATTTTGTGGGTATTTTGGATGAAAACTTAACTCCTTTGAAAGATCATAAGTATTTGTCCCAACAAATATTACTATTAAAAATAGATTAGTTGTATTTGACTTTTAGTGATTTTTTATACTACTAAATGTATTATCTCTTATAAATAAAAAATTAATCATTTTCTATATGTGTGACTTTGTATCTCCTGACAACTATCACTCTTAAAAATAAAAAATATTGATTTTTGATCTTTTTGAAATCTAACAAGACTTTATACAACTAGACAATGTTGGGTTAATAACCTCATATGATATAACATATGAAAGTCTAATTTTACCTAACCAATAGATTAAGCCCAATCGATTGTGGTTAAATATATATATATATATATATATAAAAGCACTATATTCTTCAAATGATATTATATAGAGACAGAAAAAAGGTTCACTTTATCGTATTAAGAATGATCTTTGTGCTAATAGTCCATAACTCCATATCCTGTTTGATTTTATTGCATCACTTTATTATATAGACAGTATTTTATTTACTTGTTTTCTTACTTCATCATGCTATAAATAGTTAAATACCCAGAAATAATTATTTTTTCAGTATATATGTTATAAAATTTTAAGTCTATATGAAGAGGCTTTTTTTATGTGTGTACATTGAAGTTCTCAATCAATAATTAGAGGTTAATATTCTTTTGATATATAGAGATCCCAAAGTGAATTGTTTCTTAATCAAAACTTTTTCTGTTTACATGATATAATTCAAAAACATAATAAAAAATAATATTTAAAAATAATAAAGAAGAAAATAACAACTTTTATTTGTAACATTTGTTAAAACAAAAATGTATACTTGATGATAGATCAAGTTTTTAAGTAGAAAAATATAGTAGTCGTATGTTTGATCTTTTATACCAATATTTTGGTAAAAATAAGTTATTTTCATTAAAAGAATAAATTTAAATTAAACTGGTCAATATGACCGGTACTATTGAATTAAAAAAATCAGTTTTAACAAATATGATTACATAATCGATATAATTATTGTACTATGCTGATATTGAAACCGATTTACAGTTGAACCGACTAGCATGAACAAGTTTTCATAACACTGGTTCTAAGTTTCCGTATAGGGAGAAGCCTAACAAACTGAATAAATAAAATTCATTAAATAAAATATATACTTGAACAAACTTCCATAAAAACAAATACATTTATATGCATTAATAACATAATTAACTCTATATTAATAAATTTTGCTAATATTTTAATTACACAATCTATAACTTAAACTCGGTGAAAAGTTCAAACCTCAACTCCAATCACATACTAAACACGTTTTATAAGTTTTTATAAGTAAAACTTATAAAATGAAAAATGGGAAGTAAAATGCAAAAAGTAATGTCTGGGCTTCTTTTAATTATGTGATGAGAATAGAGGTGGAGGTGAAGAATAAAGTGAAAAGGTGGGAATGAAAATGATTATGTTAGTAGATTTGATATTTTTTTAGGTAATAGATTAACCTCCACAAATATTATTCATAGAAATTACACATTTAATTTTTGACCTAATATGATATTTGAGATGATGTGAAATCTTACATCATTATTCTATACTACATTAAGAACATTGGTTGGTTAATGAATGTGGTTTAATAGATAAGCTTTAACTACCAATTTTCAAACATATCATTTTAATAAATTAGCCAAAATTAGTCTCTTTTCACTTTAGAAAATAAAAAAGTAAATTTATTTATCAAGAAAATATGTCATTTACATATGTAATGAGTAACACTATATACTCATACCTACTATAAAGTGATACATATCACTTATAAACTAATTATTCATAAATAAAATATCAATTTCTCACATATAAGATGATTAGTATGAAAATATATTATTTTCCATTCACAAATTTTAAATTATTGAACAAGTATCCTCTCCAGTAATGGAGAAGCAAATATATGAATTTTCCTTTGCTTTTAATGATAATAGTGTCATTTCATTATAATTAGAAAGAAAAATATGTCATTAAAAATTATATTTGTTTTTATTTTTTGATGTACTTGTATCTCGATTAATGGAGGGGATCCTAACTCCTCTTTGTTATCAATCCCAAAGAAGCCAAAACTAAAACTCAATGAGCTGAGAAATTTCACAGAATGCGATACAACCACATGCCACGGCCAACGAAATTACAACGTTGCCCTCATCCACGTCAGAAACATGTTTTGGCGGGAAAACCTGTACGTGATGACAAGTGGCGCCAAAACCTGAATAACTTTCTTTAAAGGAAAAACAAAAATTTATTATAAATAAATCATAAAATGAGTAAAGATAATATATTTTCTTTAAAAGAAAAAAAGATTAACACAGAAACATAGTGACGTTGCGTTTCACCCGCGCTCAGAAAATTTCTCTCTCCTATCGTCTTGTTCCATCTTTCAGCTCTAGCTAGGGTTTCTTCATTTCTCATTCATATTGCAATTTCTCATTTCCTTATTCGAATTTGTCGACGTTTCTCTGTGAAATTAGTTTCCTTTTTGTGTGATCTGCATCGATTAGGGTTTTATTGGTGTGATTTCTGCAACTGTGCTGAAAATGGAAGAGGGAAAACCTGGGATTGGTTTGGCAGATAATGGTGACAAATCTGACACTCGATTCGCCGAATTCTGCAAGGTTTGTGTTTTTATCACTCAGTGTTCCTCGGTTCCGATTTTTTTTGTCGAATTGTTTTCTTTTGTGTTGTGGTTTTGTTAAATCAATATTAGTGATCTGTATGTATAAAGTTAGGGTTTTTAAGTTTTATTGTTAGTGAGGCTGAGTGAAATATGTTCTTTTTGTACGTATATTTTGCATATTATGTTTATAATGCACTTACCTATGTTAAATTTACAGTTTTGAGCTGGAGAGTAGAAAATGCAACTGTTATTTTTCCACCATCTAATCAGTGATTACAGAAAGATAGGAAGATTAAAAAATTGTTTATTTTTAACTAGGGGCAAAGTGGATAATTTTTTTACTTTGAAATAGTAGGCATGAACATAGATAATGAACCATGCATGATGGAAACCCAGTGCAATGAATCTGCAAACCCTGTTGAATTTTTTAATTTTATGAGAGTTCATATTTTTAATATCTAAATAATTTTTCTTGCTAGATGATATGTCAAGTAGTTATGGCTTATGACATGCATACTGTATTTTGCAAGTTGAGTGGCCCATTTTCATGGTGATGTAGCATGTCGTTAAGTAGAAAGTTTTTAGAAACTCCCTGTATGCATGGCATCTGTTATCTATCCATGATTAATTTGAACCACAAAGGGTGAGAGTGTATCTGTATGTAGAGGTGAATGAATTTAATGAATCCAGATTAGATAGAGATTGATTTAATAAGTGAGACAGAATAGAAGAAATGTCCAAATATAGTTTTTCTTTGTTAATAGGCAGATTTGTTCTTGCCTTAGTTTTAAATTGATATTTGGTAACCATTAAATTCTTAGCTTTTTATGTTTAATGACAGAATGGACTAGCATTAGATGAGAAAAGCTGTAAAGAAGCAATGAATCTGTTTGGACAAACCAAACATCTTCTACTGTCAAATGTTTCGTCAGTGGGGATTGGAACGGTACATATATGAACATCATTATAAATTATAAAATATAAACTACAGTGAAGTTTTAATTTGAATTCCTGAGGCTGTATAATTCTTTTACAGTCTGAAGAAGCAGAGCGGTATTGGTTTGCTTTTATTTTATACTCTATCAAGAGATTGAATCAGAAAAATGAGGAGATCGGGAAGGAAGAGATTGATTACACTGGACTTACCTTGTGCCGAATAATGAGAGCAGCTAAGCTTAAGTATTTTGCTGGCCTTATTCTAGTTTAGGAACTTGTAGTTTATTCTATTATTTTCTGGAATCATTTACCTTCTGTTATTCTACAGCATTGCAGATTTTTTCAGAGAACTTCCTCAATTTGTTGTTAAGGCTGGTCCAATTTTAAGTAATATATATGGCACGGATTGGGAAAACAAACTTGAGGTATTGACTAAACAGAGAATCATGATTACATTTTTGCATGGTTTGTGATACGTATAGGTGTAGTGGCCTCTTTTATTAATCCTTAGAACCATTTTTTATTAAGCGATTCTTTATGTTTCTTATGTATATACCAGGCGAAGGAGATGCATGCCAATGCCATTCACTTAAAGATTCTTAGCAAGTGAGTAGCCAATGTTTGCATCTGTTTCTTTGATTTTTGTCTTAACTCTTAAGTCACATTCATTAATTTGTGGTAATATTGAATTTCTCTTCTTCAGTACCTATACTATTATACAGTCATACCCCCTTACACTAATAAAACACTATATTTTCCCTAGCATGGCATTTAAACGACTAAAACATTATTTGTGTTTGGATTAGCATACCTGGTTCAGAAATTTGTATAATGAAAAAGCTCAACACAAACTTGTTGACTGTAAAGCTATTCTTGTGCAATAATTAAGCAAAATGAAACATGCGCTAATTATAGGTAATATAATTTTCTGTATATAGTTGTATATCCCCATGAGTCCTCACGCATTAATACTATGTTTGGTTAGAGAAGAGAGAGTGAGAAGAAAGAGAAGGATTGGAAAGAGGATGAAGAGAAAGAAAGAGGCAAGAAAGAGAGTGGATTTTTTTAATGTTTGGTATGAGAGAAAGAATAAAATAGTATAGAAAAAAATATGTTTTCTTCGCTCTCCACCTTAATGGGTTGAATAGATATAAGAAGAGAGAAATAATGTTATTTTTGAAGGGACAAAAATCTCCCCAAAATAAGGATGAAAATGTTACTTTATTATTACTACTTACAAAAAATCATAAATTATAATTTTATAATTTATTATATAGGTATTTTTAATTACTATATCAAATTTTTATCTGATAATATTCCACTCATCTTTCAATATTTTATTATAAATATTAACTTAATTATTATCTAAGAGGAGGATAATTGATACAATTTTTCTCGCCATCATGTCCTTTTGTTTGCAAGCCTAAATTATGAAAACAGCCTATATCCACTGATGTATAAATCTTAGTACAAGTTAACCTATTCAGATATCTGATTTTGGGATATGGAAATGTAGCATAAAAACACAAAAACTGAGGGATAACTTTTTCATTTCAGACCAAAATAACTTTGTCCCAAACTTTCTTTGCACAAGCAGAGAGACAAATCTGTGTGTGGGTCCCATTCTATTTTTCTTCCCTCCTCCCACTGTCTTTCTTAAACCAAAGAAGAGAAAGTTGTTATTTCTCTTCAACTTCTCTCCTCCCTTTCTCTTACTCTTATGTTTCTACTCAACAAAGCACAGGGTAAGATTTCCTGAATGGCATCCTAAGTCATAATGTATATCCCACATTTTGTTTTTAAGATAGTTGATGATTATTGTAGTGAAGGTGGCACTGCCTTATACATAATTTGCTAGTATTTCATATTATTCAAGTCATATTGTTACCTCAAAGAGGAGGTAGTTTATGATAAAAATGGAAAAACTTTGCTGGAGGATAAAAATGTGTATGAAATGAATGGTGGCCGTCTACTCAAGGTGTACAAGCATTATTAGGTGCTAATAAACTTATTGAATATGAAATAATAAACAACTTAAATTTTCATATTTAGTCTTTTGTAGACCAAACATTTCTATGGGGTTATAGCTATCCTATGATCAATTGTCTCATTGTTTGCTCTTAATGATCTGAGAAAGCAGATCTGCAACACTGTCTTTTAGTTACCTCAGACTTTGAGATTGTATGTCAAGCATTGCTATTTTTTGTTGCATAATGTGAGCTTTGATTATCGTGTGCAGTGCAGCATGCTGCATACCTAGAAGATGAGATGATATGACACCTTATAAATTTGGTGGTGCAGGTACTACAAACGAGTATTTGGAGAGTTCTTCGTGGTGACTGATTCAAATGTTGAAAAGAGCTCATCTGCGACTGTTCATGCATCTGAATACCTCCGCTTTGGATGGTTACTTTTCTTGGCACTTCGTGTGCATGCTTTCAGTCGTTTCAAAGACTTGGTGACTTCCACCAATGGTTTAATTTCGATATTGGTAAGTTGGATTCTGATGGTATTTCCACAGATATGCTTCATATTTTTTTATTTTGAATGTAGAATAATACAAATAGAATTGTTGGAATTTTGAACTCCTGATTTTTTTATAAAATATTTGCTTGAGGCTGAGGGATTTTATGATATGTTCATACATTAAATACAACTCTGTTCTTTGAAGTTGTGATATTTGCTCCCATATTTTTGTGGGGGCGTGAAGGGAACATTTTCTTATTTGCTGGGTGTATCTCTTACAGGCTATCTTGGTTATTCATGTTCCTGCTCGCTTTCGGAATTTCAACATTAATGACTCAACTCGCTTTGGTAACCCTCTTTGTTCCCTCCCCTGCATTTTATTCAAATTACTCTTTTCTCTTTCGCAAGGGCTGCCTTTTGACATGCATGCATACTTGTTATTGTGAACACCCGTCCATTTACTTGTATGCTATTTTGGTGGTGGGTTTACACTCCCTAATTTTTAAATTAAATTTCCGTTCTAATTCCAATAGTTTTTTTTTCCAGTTAAGAGAAGTAACAGAGGTGTCGACCTCCTTGCATCACTTTGCAACATTTATAACACTTCAGAAGATGAGTTGAGGAAAACCATGGAGAAAGCCAATAATTTAATTGCAAATATATTGAAGAAGAAGCCCTGTTTGGCATCTGAATGTGAAATTGAAAACCTAGAGAACTTTTATAAAGGTCATTTTCCTTGTGTCATTGATTATTTATGCATCAGGAATATATAATGTCTTCAACTGATTTTTATCATCTATTTCTTTGCAGATGATTTGACCTATTTTAATGATCTAATGGAGGAATTGTCTCTGCTATCCAATTTAAATATCTTAGAAAAGGATTATGATGACATGATTGGCAACAAAGGTGAATTGGATGAGAGGTTGTTCATTAATGAGGAAGACAGTTTGTTAGCATCTGGAAGCTTGTCTGGAGGTTCTGTTTCAGCAAGCGGTGTAAAGGTATGGACAATGAAATAGTTGTTCCCAAATTTAGTTCTGTTTTGTGCGAGCAAATACCTAAAATTATTTATTGTTTTTCTCTATAGAAAAAATTCGATTTGATGTCATCTCCTGTTAAGACTATTCCAAGTCCACTCTCACCCCACCGCTCTCCTGCGTCTCATTCCAATGGTGTTCCTGGTACTGCAAATTCAAAGATGGCAGGCACCCCTGTAAGCACGGCAATGACTACTGCAAAGTGGCTTCGTACTGTCATTTCTCCACTTGCATCAAAGCCCTCACAAGAGCTGGAGCGATTCTTGACATTGTGTGACAAGGATGTTACAAGTGATGTGGTGCGCAGAACGCAGATTATTTTGCAGGCTATATTTCCTAGTAGCCCTCTTGGAGAAAGATGTGTAACTGGAAGTCTGCAAAGTGCAAATCTCATGGACAATATTTGGGCAGAACAGCGAAGATTGGAAGCCCTGAAGTTATACTATAGGGTACTGGAGGCAATGTGCAGAGCAGAAGCTCAAATACTCCATACAACTAATTTGACCTCACTACTGACTAATGAGAGGTTCCATCGGTGTATGCTCGCGTGTTCTGCAGAATTAGTCCTGGCAACTCACAAGACAGTGACAATGTTGTTCCCTGCGGTGCTGGAAAGGACTGGAATTACGGCTTTTGATCTTAGCAAGGTGATTGAAAGTTTTATTAGACATGAAGAATCTCTCCCTAGAGAGTTGAGGCGGCATTTGAATTCATTGGAAGAACGACTCTTAGAGAGCATGGTCTGGGAAAAGGGTTCATCAATGTATAATTCCTTAGTGGTTGCTAAACCTGCCCTCTCTGCAGAAATAAATCGTCTTGGACTGTTAGCTGATCCAATGCCATCATTGGATGAAATTGCAATGCATATCAACTTCTCTTGTGGAGGGTTGCCTCCTTTGCCTTCCTTGCCTAAGCTTGAGTCCTCGCCAAGTAATTATCCTCTCATATTAGTTTGAAGATTTTAACTGATTTTTTTGGTTTTCATGTACCTTCCC
This sequence comes from Lupinus angustifolius, assembly GCF_001865875.1. NCBI lineage: Eukaryota > Viridiplantae > Streptophyta > Magnoliopsida > Fabales > Fabaceae > Lupinus > Lupinus angustifolius. Next base: position 5,953,403 of record NC_032015.1, on the reverse strand, counting down.
CTCATCATTTTTTAGAGTAGTTGTCATGATAATATATAATGATGCATAAGATTGTTCCTCACTTCAAATCCTCTCTCCTTAAAGAACACATGCTGAAAATAATATTTTTCATCTTAAGTAATATCTCCATCAATGGATAAATTTCAGCTCAGAATGGGGATATGAGATCACCAAAGCGACTCTGTACTGAATATCGAAATTTGTTGGTTGATCGAAATTCTTTCACTTCACCGGTGAAAGACCGGCTACTTCACTTCAGCAACCTTAAGTCAAAGCTACCCCCACCTCCTTTGCAATCTGCTTTTGCAAGGTATAACATGGATGAGCCCTTCAGTAGCTGTCTATGTAAATTAGCATTATTTAAATGTTTCATCACTTTATTGTCGTGCTCATATTTTGGTTCTTTGTGTTGAATGTTTTCCCCTTCAGTCCAACAAAACCAATTCCAGGAGGCGGAGGAGAAACATGTGCAGAAACTGGTATCAACATCTTTTTCAGCAAGGTATTTCAACATTTGGCAATTGTGTATGTATTCCCTATCTGTTTGAGGTGGCAAGACATCACAATCTGTTTTAACATAGTTTCTGGAACTACTTGCTCTGTTTATCTTTTATGTTGAGACTTGAGAATTTAAGTTGCTTTTTGGAATTGGATTATTACATTCACTTCCATATCTGTTTGAAGCTGATGTGTTAGCTGTGCTGGTGCATGTGTTTATTTAAGATTTAATGATATGTTGTTCCACTAAGTCATTGTAAGAATTACGACTTGTGTGCACTTGTGTTCTCTAGATAATTAAGTTGGGAGCAGTCAGAATAAGTGACATGGTTGAAAGGCTACAATTATCTCAGCAGATAAGGGAGAATGTATACCGTCTTTTCCAGAAAATCCTTAATCAATGCACATCTCTCTTCTTCAACCACCATATTGACCAAATCATTTTGTGTTGCTTATATGGAGTTGCAAAGGTTTCTCTCTCTAACTTGAGAAAATTGAGACTATAATGTGTTCTCCTAGTAGTACCTTTTTCTCACTTTGTTTTGTGTTGCAGATTTCTCAATTGAACCTAACTTTCAGGGAGATCATAAACAACTATAGAAAGCAACCACAATGCAAACTACAAGTTTTTCGCAGTGTATTTGTTGATTGGTCATTGACACACCGTAAAGGGGTATGTAACTTAATTTGATGCTTACCTTTACTTTTATGAGACCTATGACCATATAAATGATCTGAATGAAAACAGAGAGCTGGACAGGAGCATGTTGACATCATTACATTTTACAATGAATTATTCATTCCATCTGTAAAGCCGCTGCTAGTTGAACTTGGCCCTGGGGAAACAAATATGAAAAGCAACCGGATACCTGAAGTTAATAATAAAAATGATGGTACATGTTTGTTTGCCTAGTTGCTTTTCAATCATGGGTTTTGGAGCTATTTCATTTCTGCAATCCATTCACTCATCTACATTTTTCCTTGCAGGCCATTTGGCTCAATGTCCTGGGTCGCCTAAAATATGTCCTTTCCCGAGCCTTCCTGATATGTCTCCAAAAAAAGTGACTTCCTCACGCAATGTTTATGTTTCACCATTACGATCATCTAAGGTACTCTAATATGTTTGTCTATCTTCTTTGGAGTATTTGTCCCTTTTCATTACTAGTTTTGAGGTCTGATTTCTGTTATAATACCTAATTGCATCATTCATTATGTACACAGATGGATGCTCTAATATCACATAGCTCAAAAAGTTATTATGCATGTATTGGGGAGAGCACTCATGCATATCAAAGCCCTTCAAAAGACTTGACTGCCATCAATAACCGTTTGAACAGGTATGCTTTTACTATGTTGGTACTTTAATTTGAAATTTATTTATTAGCAAAGAGGTTAATGTTCTCACTTACTGTGATTCTATTTTTAGCAACAGGAAGGTCAGAGGTCCTCTGAATTTCGATGAAGTCGATGTCGGTTTGGTTAGTGACTCTCTGGTTGCAAACAGCTTCTATCTACAGAATGGAACTTGTGCATCATCATCAGGTGCCCCATTGAAGCCTGAGCAACCTGACTCGAATTAAATCCATTGTTTTCTCATGAAGTTCACCATTGCAGTCTGAACAATATAAAGGGTTGCCGGTGCATGAGGCTCCCACTTAGTAGGATCTAGGGAGAGTAGATGTATAGAGTCTTACCCTGACAAGCGAAAAGGTTGTTTCCGACTCCTAAATTATATCTAATGCTGTGTATATTCTACTTCTCTTGTTGCAATGTGTCCACTTGGGTTATTGTATGAGAGGCGAGATTGTAAACTGCTGCTACTACCCTTGTGTGCTTGTTTATGGTAGGTTTAGTGGAAAATGTAGATCACTAATAATGTTTCCTTTTCAGTTTAACTATCGTGTCCTTTTCTTAGTTGTGGGTGTTCAAAATTAATTAGATGCTGGCATATGCTCCTTACATTAACCAACAAGAAGTTTGTTCGATTCCTTTGAGCAATACTTGTTTGGAGAGACAACCACGAACTCTGAAATGGATTAGTTCTTTAATAAAAAAGGTGAGAGGATACTTTTGATAGAATTAACAAAAAAAAAAATGCTCAGGACATTACACGTATTTATAAGCCTTCACTTATAAATACTGGCATATGTGAAGTAAAAGGATTGATTCATGTGGTAACTGTAATAGTGACCACAGCTAAGATGATCCATAATGACCGAGTCAAACAAAATTATTGTTTCTATATTTTTAAAATTTGATTAATATTTATGAATTGAATTTTTCAGATTTTATAGAAAGTATATGATAATTTAAAAATTCACATGCTACAGTTAGTGGACTTTCTTGTGGTGTGTATTTTTGTAATAAAACAGTTTTATAAAAAATTGGGGGATAGAAGGTAGTAACATAATGAGTGTAAAATTTTGGAAAATCACACGAACAGGAGAAAATTAGTCTCCAAATACATAGATAAAAATTTATAAAATTTTATCTAACATTTTCTGAGAATGCAATATTGACGAATATACTGTTAAAGTAACTTTTATTATCATGTTTGATTGTCTTATTTAGTTCATATGGTTATTTCCAATAAAAAACTTAAATTGAAAATAAGAGTTAGGAAAGTGATGACATGAGAGTCATTTCAACATTAAAAATGCAATATTTTCATGGGAATTCAACATTCTTACATCCTTTACAATTTAAGATTCATGATAATGTTTATTTTCAAGACATTTTATTCCAAAACTTCTACATGAGAATCTCAAATTTCACAAACGAGAATCCCAAGAATATTAATAGGCACATCAAATTAAGACACTTTATAACAAATAAAAATATAGTTAAAACAACATAAAATTAAGAGTGAATTCATCGATATCCCCGAGTTTTAGTAAAATTATACAAATCATCCAAAAAAATTTTAAACGTTCACAACTTACCCCTAATTATACATATACATCACATTGATTATCTCTGTAAGAGATATAAGTGTAATTTCTTGAACAAAAATAGTGGAGGGTAATTAAGTTAAACAAAATATGATATATTGTGGAGACAAATCCAAATAGTATAAATTTGATGTATATTCATTATTATTTTTGTTACAAGTTGCATCAAAAAGTAAGGATGTATTTAAATTACTCTCATATTATATTGTAACTAACCAAAATAAAGAATAGACATCGATTCTTATACTATTGAACTTGTCTTCATAATATATCATATTTTGTTTAACATAATTACATATGTCATCATTTTTTGTTTAAGAAATTACATTTATCTATCTTACAGGGTAGTCTATGAAATGTATATATACAACTAGGGGTAATTTGTATAATTTCACTAAAACTCAGAGTGTGTCAGTGTAATTTACTCTAAAGTTAATGTAAGAGTCTTTAACTTCAGATTAATTTAAGGAATTCAGATTTGATGCAGTTGCCCAAGGATATGAACAATGACAAATTTAGGACTCATAGATAGGGTACATAATTTAAAATAAAAACAATAAATATCGTTAATTACAAAAAAAAATACATTGATATCAAAACTACAAAACAAAAATTAAATACATTTAATTAAATAAATTATGTATTTCATAAGTATTCTCTATATGGTTTCATATTTTGAAATCAATGAATGACTAATTCACTGTCAATATTATTGAACACTTCTAGCTAAATATAAGCTACTAGACAATCATTCATTAAATGATCTCTTATTCGATTATGCAACATATTTTTCATAATTTTTATAGTTGAAAAACCTTTTTATCTATAGTTGTATTGCTAACTTCAAAAGAATGTAAACTAATAGGAAAACAATGTATCTTCCACTTTTTAACTAACTTATCTGAAAGATTTATTGATTCATTTTAAGAAGCAAATTCAACACTATTATACATATCAATAATATAAGTATGAAGTTGGTTATCAAACACTATCAAATCAGTTGAGCAAAAATCATATAAATAAACTTTATAAATTCAATTAGTTTTATCATATCTAGAGAATAAATTAGTCAGACTCAAACAAAATATAAAAAAGAAACAAGTGAATATTTATCTCAAAGAAATGATTATAAAGTTCCTTAAATTGCATATTTACAATATTATAAAATAATCAAATATTATATTACTATTTATTTTTCATGAATCATATCTTATCGTTTACAAAAAAAATTAAGGCCTATAAAATTATAAGTACATTTTTTTTTTTTTTTTTTTATAAATAAAGGATTTGCACACCCTCAATTACATATAGTTTCTTCAATAGATATGAATCACATTCTCTATTCTTGTACCACTTTGTATCCTACCTAATCTGAAAGTCTCATTTCATTAAAAAAAATCATAAAATATAAATTAATATTTCTAAATTATGTAAAGACTAGATTCTTATAAAAAAAGATACTTGATTATCCTAACTTTGTTAAGCATCAACACTAGATTTTAAAGGTGTCTCGCAGGGTATCTTTGCAAAGTCTTAACACAATATTCAATTATCTTATACAATATCTTAAATTAGTAGGGCTTGTGCATGTACAGCAAGTACCTTACACATAACTCATGATTAATAAGGGATAATTTTTTATTTAGGAAAAACATAGTTTTTATTCTTATAAAAAAATCTAACTCCTTCGGAACATATATTATTCTGTTTATTATGAGTTTGTTGAATATTTTATTGATTATAATGATATAATTGATTAAAATTAAATTGAGGGATTGTCAACCAAATATGAGATCAATATCTATTAAAAATATCATAAAAAAATAAAAAAAATTATTCAATTGGTACTAATAATAATTGAGTAAGAAAAGATATCACGGAACAATTTCTATGAGAATTTTTTTCAAACGTTAATATAAATTATTTTAGATAATTAAATTTTTTTAAATAATGTATACTCATTCATTTGCTTTGAATTTTCTTTTCGTTTAAATTCCCACGTACAAATTCCACTTATTTTCTTGATAAATAAGGGTCTCATTTATTTTTCACCGCAGCACCTATGAATATTCATTCTCATGTAAATCGGGTCCATAAATTTAGTGGCTCAATTTAAAACTGCCACGCGACTTATAGAGTAACGCAGTAATCGGTGAATAATTATTCATTTTTGTTTAGTTGACATGAATTTGATTTTTCAAAGGACATAGCATTTCGTTAAATAAAAAAACGTTTATTATGCAGATCCCATAAAAATTGAAAGACATATAGCACTGAGAAAATTTACTTAAAAAACGATTCATTTAAATTTCAAGGTTACATTTTCCTTCTAGTTTTGATGGCTATCACTTTGGAAGTTTAAAGGTTAAAACCCCAATATACACTATAATAGTATGAAAGAGGCAAAGGAAAACATACTAGTAATTGAGATTAGAGCAAGGAAACAGAGTCCACCTATTTTATTGACGGATTATTTAAAAGATAACTTATCATGCAAAAGCATGAAGCCTAACTACCCCATATTCCTCACATTGGAGTCCATTCAATAAGTCTGCTTTACAGGTTGAAGCTCCCTTAAATCTCCTTAACAAAGACTACTTTGATGTTTAGCAGTCACAGTAATAAGCAAATTGATCCATAGCTAATTTCTCTACACTTCATGAAACAGAAAACTCACCATATATAAGCCATTTCCATTTCCCCATTTTCATTTTTTCCACTTCTTTTTTACACAATATATAATAGAAAACTTAGGTTTTGAATATCATAGCATACTGAAAGGTGAACTCACTTTCAGTTAAGGGTAGATGCCCATTCAAAGTAATGGCAGCGGGCACCTCTAGTTGCAGTCCAATTTCCACATCCATAGAAAAGGCTCCCTTGCTTTGGCCCTGGCTTCCTCACCATGCCCCTACTGCTTTTCACCCCACAGTAACAGAAAGGGTGATACTGCTGAACCAAGGAGGTACTCACATCCTTTGCCTTGTAGGGGTATTGAGGGAAAAGGCTCGCATGTTCCGGAGACTGCTTCCACATCAACGGCCCATCAGCAACGGTCTGCCACATTATGGATTTGGTAATGGAAAACTTAAAGCCCTTGTGCATGAGTAGTGCTAGGAGGCGAGCGGTATTTTTGGCATCATCAAGGCCACAGTGAGCACGACCCTGCCAGGCCAAGCCAGCTATCTGAACAGCCTCCTTTAGATTGCACCTCACAGCACCAAACACCTCACGGAAAGGAACCCTTAAGTTGATCCATCTGACAGAAGCAAGTTAAGAAGCAGATTAATAAAAGCCAGTTGAAAATGAAATCCTTATAAACATATGTCATCAATCAAACATTTCTACAATGCAGCATTTACCGGTTGAAATAAGGAGGCTTCCTTATTTTCTTGAATCGGCACTCGGATTCAAGCATCACCCGACAATCCCAGTCAGACCAAGTAACCACAGCAAAGTTGCAGTTCTTTATTCCCTTCTTCTCAAGCCATTTATCATGCCTAAGTAGAGCCTCACTCAATGTAACACCTCTGTCCACCTAAACCACAGAGTAAGAAAGAGAGTTAGCAATCTAAACTGACAGGCAAGAATAAACAGAAAAATGTAATAGTTGGCCAGCTATAGACAGGTTATACAAAGTAGAATAAAAATAGGACAATTTCTATCACTCGAGGTCAGTTAAGGGGGCAATTTATCATGTGTTCAAAAGGGTGTGATGTAGGGCCACAGAACATCAACTCAGTCCATACCTAAGTGAAACCCTTCCTCTACACCACATTAATTAACTGGGTCAACCTCAAAATGGATATTAATCATCCAACCAGACAGTGCTAGAAACAACTTCACCAACACCACCCTTAAAAAACAAGAAGAAGAAAAATCATACATTATTGCTCAATAGAGATGGGTATGAACCACTACAGAAATTCTTCTCCCTTGTGCGAAGGGAGTTACCATTTACAAGTATTATATAAACAGGATCTTTGGTATGCACATGCATAGCAATGTAATTTTAGCTCAATAACAAGTTAACAACAAACTGAAGAGTAAAAAAAATCACATAAGAAAGGCATATAATGGTTTAACCTACTCTTTTTGCATCATTTCCTTCTAGTAAGTAAAGCTGATAGTTTGCCTTAACACACCTGAACTTGCTGAATACCAGTCAGATCCTTGCAGAAATCAGTCAGAAGCTGATTGCAGGTAGGCCTCACATATGTCTGGAAACATGCTTCCAACTGGCCAGTGATACTACTCACTATGACAGATGGAAACTCAATTATTTCTTGAGGGTGTGGATTCTTATCCTTGTCACAGGTAGCCTCAAAGTCGATGACCACGAAATACTGAAATTCTTGATATTGCTCAGGTGGGTAACCTTGAGGAACCATATTGATCGGGACATACTGAAGCTGGTTATTGACAGGATAAGGGTAAAAATGGCTCTCAAAAGGATTCATTTGGCAGTGCTGCACTTTGTGAGAGTTAACATGGCAGGTTTTCCAGGTGCTGTAATCACGGTGATAAGCAGATATAGTGCGAAGTTCATTGGAAGGCTCAAGAAACTCATTGCAAAAATGGCGGTTATGTTCAGCAATATCCCCACCTGGATGAGTACCATGCTCACTTTTAAGCTCCGTAAAGCCTTCCAAAGAACTCCCATTACGCTGAAAATTGCAAGGGAAACCCTTGCCCTGGAGGCATTTTAGAGATGCCTCACAGGTTATTTGCATATTTCCTGCACAAAAAGAAAGAATAAAGATCAAAATGAGCCTCAACATAACATCTACTGAAATCTTGCATGATTGCATCTACATGGTCAGATACTACAAAAGTTGTTTGCACACATATAACACCAAGAGAGTCAGATTTACACAAAGGTAACAGATTGCAGACAAAATTGAAACTAAAATTCAGCTTCTCCTGAGAGATGATAATTGACAAGTAATATAGTTTTCAAATACTTAAATTGCAACATCAAGGATCAAAAGATATCTCCCAACACACACACTAAAAAAAACTATTACTAAAACTGAATACTTTAAGATAACATGAACACACATTAACAAATATTGGACTGCAAACCAAATTATACTTCAAAGAATTATTATCCAACTCCAGCTATTACCTGAATCAAAGACTATTTAATGAATTCAAACCAACACATTGTTTACCTCTCCATTAGTAAGAGGTTTTTATGGGAAATGGTAGACAACAACTTTATAGTGTGAACATTAAAACCTAGCAGCCTGTCCAAATGATATTTCATACAGAAACAAATCCCTGGATATTGAACTTCAAACGAGAGACCAATATTTTTCAGCAGTATTAACTATTAAGGCAATTGATACTTTGATTATTTCCAAAAGTTGACAAAAATAAGAGAAGTCAATGTAGCATGAAAGTAACAATCACCACACAGATGTCAAAGTTAAACTTGTGTAGCACACCACTTGCCTTCTCTAGTCCATTTAGTTTATGGCATGCTTAACAAAAGTTTCACGATTCTAATCTATAAAGAAAAGTGTGACTACTAAAATTTATAAATGGACAATAAAGATACAGTGTAGATAAGTTATGTGCACTATTAAAGATGGGAGACCAAATGCATGAGCTCCCCCAGTGGAGACTGAGGAGAGTAGATGTACATAGCATTACCCTTACAAGCAAAGAGGTTGTTTCCGGTACCATTGCTCTGGTGCTCACCCTCTCTTATGTGCAATTTTGTTACAATAATTGTCATTCTTTTACATTATTGCAATTGGACAATACCAGTACAGTGCAGGTTACATGATGACAGGGTACATGTATCTTCAAACCTACTAACACATTGATCAAATCATAACTGCAATGCAACACTGATGCTAAGATACATGTCTACGACATATTGCAGGGCAAAGGTGTGGTTAATAGGAGATGATAAATAGTGCCAGATCTTCCCTTTCAAACTTTGACCCTCTCTTAAACTCATCAAATCTCTAATTAGCCTTCTCCTAAACTACACATATTACTACTTTATCCTCACTAAAACACAAGTAACCTCTAGTTTACCCTTGCTTAAACCAATTTCTTAGGGTTAGTTAGCAGCCTTTCTTCTTTCTCTGACAAACTTATCACCCAAATATGAGTCTCTCATAGAGACTTCCCAGCATTCTGTCCTCGCATTTGCAACTCCTTGTCCCTGTTTTGGTTTCATCAAAGAAACACATCCATGATTTGGAAAGTTCTAATGGGCTATACCTGCTCCATATTCGCTGCACTCTTTTTCAGCAAGTTTCTAAAAGCTTTGTTTCCTGCCGCTTTTTACTCTGTTTTGACCCCCTGGACTCCCTGTCTTAGCAATCTGCACTCCTGTTTCTCGGTGCCTCTGTTTCAGCCTTCTGGTAAAGCCTACCTCTGTTTCTTATGCTCTTAAGAGATGAATTTTACTTTTGAGTACTGATGATGAATGTGTATCGGAAAATATTTACATTGTTTCCACTATTACTGCAATAGCATTTTTGGGGTTGGCTGCCCGGAGTTAACTACAGTAACTACCATGCTACAGTGACCCATATGGGCAGAAGAAAAGAAAAGGCATGTGTTTCCCCTACACTTAGTAAAACAGGAGATGGAAACTGTATCAAACTAGCAACAGAGGAAACAGGAAGACCTAACGGGGTGACAGTAAAGATTAAATCACTAGACACTGATTTAAGATAGTTTTGATCATTTGCAGCCAATAGATGGGGATTCAAAAGAGATCAGGATTAGAAAAAGAAGTCGAATTTAGGAATTAAAAAGATTGAACTCAGAACCTGGAACATCAGTGAAAATGATAAATTTATGGCACACGGTGGGGCTGGGATAGAGTATCTAGCTCTGGGCATCAATGTCAGACACAGGTGAACAATAATATTAGTAAAGAGTGCCCTTTTTATCAACCTGTAATTTAACCTACTATACATCATTTCTAGTACAATTCATTGTCTACAAATCAACAATTGGTTAAAATATCTTTGTAGAAACCAAGTATGCAATTTGTCAACTCAAAAATTCTACTTCATCTGATCCATGTTAACCTGAAACTTCTGAAAATAACATGGCTTTTAGTTTAAGCACCTAACCAACACCCCACTCACCAGTGTTAGGCTCTAAATTTTTCACACCTCAGCTCCACAACAATGACAACATCCATCAAACTCAAACTCCTGTCTTTCTTCGAGACGCTACCCACCACTCTTCACAGTTTAACTTTAACTAGTAGATTCGGACCTAAACCAAGTACAAAACCACCATTTCAAAACTAACTTTCAGTCTCTCACACACAATGCATCCAACCACACCAAACCCGCCATCAAACCAAAATTGAACAATCATCCAAAACTCTCAACAACAATTGTTTTTTTCAATTCATTTTATTGTCAGAAAAGTGAAGCGCAAACAAATGCCACCACAATCATATACACACAAAAAAACAAATAATAACATAATTTAAAACCAAATTACACCAAAAAATGCTAATAATCAAAATCAAACCAAATTGAATTACATAAAACAAAACAAAACTACAAGCTTAAGACAAACCTGAATTTTCAAGGGCCGTCATGATCATGAATAAAATTAAGATCCACCAGCGATTTCATGAGATCCTCTAATATACAAAATCCCTCTGCACTTCGAAAAAACAAAAATCAAACAAACTGAGCGAATACTAAAATCACACAGTTCGTAAACAGAGGAAGAGAAAGCGTAAGAAAAATCAAATAGAAAATAAATAAAGAAATAAATAAGAAACACAGAGAGAGAAGGGGGAAGAAGATGAACCTGGTTGAAGAGAGAGAAAGTGAGGAGAGAGAGTGAAAATACCTAATGGATATATATATATAATAATAAATGATAATAACTCAATTTTGTTTACTTTGTTTTTGTTTGTTTCCATGAGAAGAGTGGGTTCCACGCAAGCGTTAGGAGTGTGATGAGGATTTAGTTGCTCAGATATTTTAATTCACTGTGCTAACGCTTTTCATTTTATCTCCACCGTTGCCTTTTCTCATCATTACTCCTTTTCATCCTTGCCGTCCGTTCTTCCATCCACCGTTTTTAATTGGCCCCATTGCAGATGATATCAACTTTGTTCTTTATTGCTTTTTTTTTTTTTTTACTTTTAGTTTAATATCTATTTACTCAAAAGGATGTGATCGCACTATTCGCCTAGTCCGACCAATTCCATTGTTGATCGAACTTTAAGATAATTATGATTTATAATCTTAATTAAATAAATGATTGATGAGTAAATTATACTGACGTCCCATGAGTTTTAGTGAAATTACACAAACTATCCCTCACTTTTCTATGCCTACACGAACCTCCCATAATTTTTATACTTTCATTATACTAACCAGTCATGCATAAGAAATAAATGTAATCTTTTAAACAAAAAATGTGGTACATGCAATTAAGTTAAACAAAACATGATATATTGTGTAGACAAGTCTAAATAATATACAAATCAATGTATCTTTATTATTTTTTTTTACAAAATGCATCAATAATTATAAAGAAATGTTGTTTAAATTGTTCTTATAATATGGTGTAACGAACCAAAAATAATAAAGAAATATTGACTCATATATTATTTGGACTTGTCTCCACAATATATCATGTTCTGTTTAACGTAATTGTGTTTATCACATTTTTTGTTTAAAAAATATTACACTTATTTCTTATGCAAAGGTGGTCAATGTAATGAAAGTATAAAAATTAGGGGAAATTTGTGTAGGTGTAAAAAAGTGAGGGGTAGTTTGTGTAATTTTACTAAAACTCAGGGGTGTCAATATAATTTACGCATGATTGAATGATTCAAATTAGGGAAAATTGATCTAATCTTATTAAACACGATTAAAATGGAATAACATGAAAAATGAAAATGGGTTATTCACTTAAAGTTTCAAAAATAAATAAAACATTATTTTGTTTTATTAAGATGGATAAATTTGGTAATTATTTATAATTATTAATTATATAAAATTTACATTCATATATATTCACTAAAAAATTGTTAATTATATATGAAATCACATAGTCTTATTAGACAGATTAATAATTTAAACTAATTAAACATAATATGATTGCCTCTAACTTGATTTACAACTCAAGTTTCATAATATTAATATTTACAAAAAAAAAAAAGTATATGATAAATACATCACTTATTATTCATTTATATTATTTTTTAAGTCAAAGCTTCATTAACATATAAATGATAAATGTGTTAATAGTATAAAATAAAAAAAATAAAATGTATGTACTTATAGTGTAAAAGTTTTATATATTGTTACTTTATTATTCATTTTCAATAGTCATTAACTCTTCAAAAAATAATATAATGGTGAATGATCTATTAATTATATACATAGTATAAATATTAAATTATTTATGGATATATATTGAACCATTTCCTTTTTCCTTTCCACTCTCTATGTGTGAGTGATATTGAAGCCTAGGAGTTAATGTCTTTCTTTCTTTTTATATACATAAAAAATATTTTTAGTTAAATTCCTTTTTTCATCGATTTTAATTTAATACGATTATAATGATTGTATAGTAATTTTAAGCAAAAACTTTATTATAATAATATATTCATATTTGTGATACAAGTTTCATAGATTTTTTTTTTGCTTTTCAAAATTCCATGGTCCTTGCGTAGATTTAGAACTATCTTTGGGTAAAAAAGGGAACATACATATAGGTTATTCTAAACGGTAAAATTATTTTTCCAATATAACATCAATAAATATAATAAAATACGTTTTTTCACTTTAATTAAAAGACGTCTCGTTAAGTTTTGAAATTTTTGTTGTTATTTTAATTCGATGACTCTTTATAAAATGTTAAATGAACCTGAAAGAATTCAATTCGTGATAATAATATTTGTCGAGATAGATATTTATACTTTCTAAAAGAGATTAATTTATTACTTAAGAATATAAGAAAAATACATTTGATAGTATAAAAAAGACTCTCTCATATTATATCATACCTCACATATTTAAAAAACTTGTATGAGAAATGATAAGTTATATTTCACTGAATTATTCATATTGATGAGATTTGAACTCATACCCATATAAAGTATGAGCTAAATATATTGTTGAAGATGTTTAATTTCCATCTAAACCGATAACACTATAAAAAATATTAAAATTTTATTAATTTAACTAGCGAGTTACGCGTGCATTTGTATGAGTTAGTATTTTTTGCTGCATGATTAAAAATATATATATTACATGTAGATTATCTCTATAAGTATAAGAAAGAATTTAAAATTTTCTTGTTTTGAAATTGATATACCTTCAAAATTCAATATCCCTATTGTTAAACTTGACAAAGTTTAAATATATACAATATCATAGTGTGGAAGAACTTAATTTTATGATCTCGAAAACTAAAAATTGTAAATGAGTTTAAAAATTGACGAGTTAATACGTTAAATGTTCGGCCCTCATTATCATTACACATATCAATAGAACTATAATCGTTGTGCTATTTTTTTATCTCCTAATATTATTAAGTTTAAAAATACTTGTATCAACAACTTAACAACTAATTGAATTGGATTATAAATATTTGTGTAGGTGTAGAAAAATGAGGGTGGTTTGTATAATTTCACTAAAACTCAAGATGTGTCAGTGTAATTAACTCTTAAAAGATTTAATGGGCTAACTTTGTTTAGTGTGCATACACTGCATTATTGTAGTTAAAGTTGGAGAAAATGGAAAGACACGATGATAGAAATATCATTGTGATTTGAATAGGGGCCACAATGACAATGATTAGCTAAGAAGCCTTGAGGGATTGCTTAGGTGTGAGAGTGCGGGTTCATTACCCGTATGATCAGGATAGTCCTACATGCAAACTAAGTGATATGTGACATCTTATTGCGGCATTTCATGATCGGTAGAGAGGAATCCTGAAACGGAATGGGCTTACCATGTAAGCACCTCAAATAGAGATACTGGACAATAATGGATATTATTATTTGCCACTGTAAGGATATTTGTACTCTTGGTTGCTTTCCCACTAGGATCTTGGCCTTCGGGTATTGTAATTTGGTGGTGATTGGGTGGTTGATTTGCATATTGCATTGCATGAAAGATATATTAATTGAGGATGTGAATATCCTCTTGTATAAAACATTAACTTCATGCATCATTTGCATATGTTTGACATTGTTTGATTATAGTATGGTTATAAGGTGTCTCACTTTAATGTTATTTCTCTATGTAATTTCATGTTGCGGTCGTTGTAGTTAGTTCTTACTCCCTTTTGTTTATCTTTTATTTTGCCTATAGTATGTGTATGAACAAGTTTCTTGCAGTTTCTCTATTGATATCCATTGATGGAAATATAGACAAGAAGAACTTATGATGTCTAGTTAAGTATCTTGTTTATATTAGGATTATTGGCTTTGATTACCTTTGGTCTTTTGAACTAATTGTATAAGTTATATTTTATGAAAAATACTTATTGTATACATGTGTCTTTTATAATCATTATGTTAAGATTAAATTAACGATTTTGTAAAGATGCATACTTAAGAATAGATAATTATATAAATCATGGTTTTGAGGTTGAATATGATACCTTGTTTTTTGATAATGATAATGGTGAATATTCTTGTATCTTGAACATGTTAATGAAAATCAATTTTAAATTCACTCTGATTTTCTAACACGCCTTTAATTTTCTTTAAATTTTCATCATATTTTTATAATGATGTCCAAATTTTTAAGTTGTAAAAACGGGGTGTTACATAAACACCTAGACTGTATCCTCTCCAAAATAATGTAAGAATCATAGTTAGTTATTGATACCTTCATTTTTTATTTCATGGTTAGTTATTCAGTCACTTGTGGATTTTGTATTTTATTTTATCTATTCGCTAATTTTTAATATATATGTTGTTTAACACACCCATTTTGGCTCAATATATATGATTTTTAGTGATACATGATTTGCATGAGGTGAACATTTTTTATCATATTACATGGATTGATATGTAACATATAACTCGAAATGATGCATAAAATGCAAGGAACGTGTATGACTATGCATATTTTGAGATGTATGAATAATGTGAGGATGCAAATCTTTTTATAATGTATAAGGTATATGAATGCATGTAATTTTATTTTTTTATCCGATGCATGAGACCACTAAAAAAATACAATTTATGATGTCTCTAACTTTGAATGCATGAAATGTTTTTTATATGAGAAAGTTTGCAACTATGAATGCAATGATATGGTAAGATATAAAATGTTATAGTAATACATGAAGTAGAATGTTTATGATTTTTTATGAATGTATGAATGTTTATGATTTTTTTAATGCATGTATGAAATGTTTTTTATATGAGAAAGTTTGCAACGATGAATGCAATGATGTGGTAAGATATAAAATGTTATAGTAATACATGAAGTATAATGTTTATGATTTTTTATGAATGTATGAATAATGAATAGGTGAATATGTATGGATGATGTATTTATTTTTTAAAAGTGTATGAATTAATGCATAATTGAATGAATGAAATAATTTCTCTTTTTGAATGCATAATTCAATGAATGAAATAATTTCTATTTTTGAATGCATGAATGAATGCATCAGCGAATCAATGAGATTATTTATTTTTTAATGCAATGAATGAATGCATAAGTCAATTAATGAATATTTTTATTTTTGAATGCAATGAATGGATGCATAAGCCAATCAATGAAGATTTTATCTTGAACGTAATGAATAAATGCATAAGTCAATTAATGAAGATTTTTATTTTTTAATGCAACGAATGAATGCATAAGTCAATCAGTGAAGATTTTATTATTGAATGTAATGAATAAATGCATGAGTTCATTAATGAAGATTTTTTATTTTTGAATGTAATGAATAAATGCATAAGTCAATTAATGAAATTTTTTTATTCTTAAATGAATGCACAAATGAATGAATGTTCGAATAATATATTTTTGGATGCATGTACGTATATATTCATGTATGCATTCAATATCATAAATATGATATACTTAATAGGTTTTGTGGGTTATCTAAGACCCTAACCCTAGGGTGGGGATATAAGGCATTTATACGAAACATCTTATCATGTCTGCTTATAAGGTGTCCAGATTGCATCCCATCACAAAGAGAGGAAACCCAAATACCCTAAGGATTACAAGTGAGGCATGTAGTCTACACCCTAAGGCTCATGATATTTGGTAACAACCTGAGTGGTTCATCATGCCAATGTAAGTGAAACGCAAATTCCTCATCGACAAGGCGAATGTCTCTTCTAATTTAATGCTCGGGTACAAAACATATACTTGTGCTAATATGATAATGTGTTGTAAAGGATAACAATAAAATAAAAATAAAATAAACTAAAAATAAAAATAAAAATCCATGCATTTAATTTTTATGGGCCTCACTTTCTAAAAAAAATCCCCAACAGAGTCGTCAACTGTCGCGCTCCAATTTTTGGCTGCACGACCTAATTAGAGTCGTCACTACATTTTTTTCCACTAAAAATGTAGAAAAATCTTTTGGCCCAGTGGTATTTGGCCTTGGACTTTGATATCCAGGTTCGGGAATCCATTATACACTAGGGAAGGTATTAGCATCCTAGTTGTCCGTTTAAACGGTACCCTATTATATTGCATGAATTACTAATTGTGTTATTATTATATTATTACCAAAAAAAACTTTGTTTTAATATTATGTCTGAAAAGAGTGATATTGATCCTACGTATCCCCTTTATGGGAATCAAAACTACGTAGTTCTTTGAGTAAAAAATAGTTTGTTGGTTGGGTTAATTTTATTTCTTAAAAATAGTAACGTTTAAATTATTCTTGAAAAAAAAGATATGAGCGAAGTATACCCCCTACGTCCGATACCGCATCTCATATTAAAACTTGATTAGCAAATTCCAATTTTTTTGTTTTTTATTTAAAACTTTTTCTTTAAATATGAGCGAATCATAACCCTTACATCTAATACCGCATCTTATATCTTAAAATTATGGCAATGTGATTTTAATATTTTTACAAATACATTAATTATATGACTTATCATTAACATATTTTATTATACATATAGATGAAAAATAGTAGAGGTGATGATAAGTCATATAATTAATGTATTTGTAAAAATATTAAAATAACATTACCACAATTTTAAGATATGAGTTGTGGTATTAAATGTAAGGGCTATGATTCGCTCATATTTAAAAAAAAAGCTTTAAATAAAAAAACAAAAAATTTGGAATTTGCTAATCAAGTTTTAGTATGAGATGCGATATCGGACGTAGGGCTACGCTTCGCTCATATCTTTTTTTCAAGAATAATTTAAACATTATTATTTTTAAGAAATAAAATTAACTTAACCAACGAACTTTTTTCTACTCAAAGAACTACGTAATCTTGATTCCCATAAAGGAGATATGTAGGATCAAGATCACTCTTGTGAGACATATTATTAAAATAAAGTTTTTTTTGGTAATAATAAAATAATAACACAATTAATAATTCATGCAATATAATAGGGTACCGTTTAAACGAGCAACTATGGTGTTAATATCTTCCCTAGTGTGTAATCGACCCCCGAACATGGATATCAAAGTTCAATGCCCAATGCCATTAGGCCAGAAGCTTTTTATACATTTTTTATCGAAAAATGTAGTGACGACTCTAATCAGATCGTGCAGCCGAAAATTAGGGCGCGACACATACATCGTCATGAAAAAGATTAATGACTCTTACATAGAAAATAAGTCATCATAGGAGTTCTTAATCTATGAGACTCTCCAACTTTTGAGAGAATCAGAGAGAATGACTTCAACGAAAAACTCTAAGATCACAATGGTCTTCTCCCTCACTTGGGTTTACATAAGCTCCATTGTTCAACAATTGAACTAGTTTTCTCGTCATCATCTCCTTTGACTTTAGAGTCTTTTCTCATACACACGTCATTAACAGTCAAAACAACAAATTAAATTCTACTCTACCTAAAACTAACAACTAGTTTATTATTGATCAATAATTTATAAAGCAAAAGTACAAAATAGGAGCTTCAATTGCGGTACAAAATAAATATATATACTACACCAGATTATCATTGAAATTGTATCATAGACAATAAATTAACAACTATATGCTTTTACTACTTAGAATTTGAAAAATACTTTAAAGAACCAAGAACAATATAAGTATATTGGTAGTATAAGATGCTAGTGTTGAAACTCGGCAATAAATTAATAAATAAAATGAAGAATAAATGGAGAGTGAATACACACTCTAGACAATAAAACTAAGTTCATGCATGAGAGATAAATCAATTAAATGCATGAGATGTAATTGAAGAGTGAAGTCAGAGCATGGTTTTATTTATAAACCACTAACTCTCTCACACCAAAATAGTACTGTGACTATGACGTCAAATAGGTAATACAAAGTTTTCCTTTTGCAAACAAAATCAACAAAATAGTATTGATCACGTGGCTATGCTATAATTATGTCACAAAGTGCTTGATTTCATAAACTGTGAAAAGGAAGAAGGATTATCAAGTGTTTTCATATGGTGGCACTAAAAGACAAAGAAACCATGTACCATAAAAGACAGGAAGAGATGCATCAATTATTGAATTCAACTAGAAGAGGAATGAAAGAAAATTGATTACCATATTATATTCCTTATGTTCTACCCTATGAAACCATTTAGGAAGAAAAAAATGACGGAGAAAGTGACATATAACAAATGATAAGGGGTAGGAGTTTTATTTATATATTATATAAATAAGACATATTATTTTCAGCGTAAAAATATATTTGTAATTAAGCTTTGGAAATGAAATTTAATTGGAAATTTCATACTTCAAAGTATTTTATTGGTGTAAACATTACACTTGGAAATCTGAATCTACAAGTTCAATTACATGGAATAAGGAAAGAACCGCTTGAGATTTTTGTAGTTTAGCTCAAATATATTATTGATAAGGGTGAATACATCTAAAATAATAGATACTACTATATATAGTGTCTCAACCAATGGATGTAAGATATCATTCACATTATCGTTTTGAATGAATACGTTGTAAATTTTATTAAATTGTGTTGCTTTCAAGTTTTCATATGCTTTGAAATTTTGGGTTTTATTCGGTTGCATAAGAGAAAATAAGAAGAGAGAAAGAATTGAGAAAGAGATAAATGAGAAATAGAATAGATTTTGGTGATATTTGATATAAGAGAAGAATAAGAGAAAATGAATTAAAAAAAGATGTTTTTTCTCTTTATCTTTTGTTTGGTTGGATAAAAATGAGAAGAGAGATGATGTTATGATTCACATGACAAAAATAACTATAAAATAAAGAAATGAGAGATGAAAATAATGTTTTATTATTAATTAAAAACAAAAATTATAATTTTAAATGATATATTTTATTATAATTTCAATTAACATTTTTAATTGATATTGTTTTATATTTAAAAGATAATTATCTACAGTATTTAAAAGTAAAAAGTAGATAAAAAACTGAAAAACATTTATGTCATTACATGTAAATTTTTTATCTCCTCTCACCTTCTCACTAAAGGAGAAGAGAAAGATTTTTATGTGGCTCTCCCATATTTTTTATTCTCTCATCTCTTTCCCGTGACTTGAGCTTACAAATATATTTGCATGAAAATATGATTCATACAAGCCAAAATTTTAAAGTCTCATATGATATAAATTATGAACATTTAAAAGACAAGTTTTAAAATAAAATATTGTTTTGATAAAGTCTCTTGAGTTTGTAATGTTTAAAGCAACTAGAATTTTGGACATGAAATAAAATTGTTACATTATTTCTTTCCACCCTAATTTGAAGGGATTATTTTCTGTCCAAATTAAAAAAAAGTGAAAATTGTATTCCATTCCACCAACTAGACAAGTAAAAATAATGGAATATTATCTTAACTTTCCATTTAATTTAAACTTAATATCAAAAAGTATTTAAATCCACTATTCTTGTATGTAAAATTAAGCCCACAACCAGAAAAATGGGCCAGACTTAAATTGAAAATGGGCTAAAAACTATAGCAATATCTAATCAATTAAAAATAAAGATAAAAATAAAACCCTGACTATAGTCATAAACCCTTCTCTCACCTTTTTCTATTTTACTTCCCACTCTCTGTTTCGCCTCCTTCACTCAGAAACCTAAACGACGCCGTTCTAACGAAGATGGCACATAAGCCAGGTTCCGTTCAAGATTTCGATGCACTGCGAGAATTGTTGAAGCCTCATATAGAGTCATTCGATTACATGTCTGATCAAGGTTTACAAATCATGTTCCAACACATTGCACCTGTTCAAGTCATCGATCCTTTCACCAGCACCAACCTTAGAAATATCCTTTTTCCTTTTCTTTATTTAATATTCGATATTTAAGTTTCAAAATATGTTCTTTTTTTATTCATTGATTGTTTTCGATACTGAATTTTAAAGCGGACTTTATAAGCTATTTTCATAAGTCCGAATAAGCTAAGATTTTAAGTATTTAACAGCGTTGGATGAATATAAGGATTAATGGCTGAAATTACCAAAAAGAAAAAGGAGATACACTTGTGCAAATGGATTCCACTTCGTTGCAAGTGGTAGAGTTGAATTTAGTTGTTGTTACTTACCGTTTTGATGTCATTGGTGTTTGTTCTTAACTTGTATCTTACTTTGGTTGGATCATCCGGTGCTGTATGCTCCACAGAAGGAACGTAATTCGAAGTTGCGGAAGGATACCTTATTTCCATTTGAAGCAAGTTTCAATATTCCATGTTATATTATGTAATAAATTATTGTTTCTATCTCATGTTTTTACTCAGTGACTGACTCGGTGCACTTTTGTCTCCCAACAGTGTAGACAGGCAAAGGTTTCGTATACAGGTAAGTTCACTGCAGATGTTTGCTTTCAATATGGTGGCGGGGCTATTATAAGGGAGAATGTTGATTTTGGGCAGTTTCCCATAATGCTTCAGGTTGGTTTCTTTGTGTGCTCTGGTACCTGTGTTCTTTGGGTTTATGAGAGTATTTTTACCCAATGAGTATGTTCTCTATTTATGTTTTATAATTTCGCGGATATTGAGGACAAACATTTGTATCCAGTGTGAAAAACTGAGAGAAAAGAAAATGAACAGAATAAAAGAAATATTGAATGTTGTATATTATTAATTGGTAACTATGTTGTATATTATTAATTTGATAGAAAGTTTTCTGTTATTATCTTTCCATGACTTACACCCGTAGAGAGAGTTTACATGGTTCTGGTGGAGCTACATGCAGAAAGTAAACAATGACACAGTATATTTATTGTTTTAGTTGTTTCTTGTGAGGAGGGGTTATTGAGGGCTTTTGAAGTTTTGGAACTCAATGAAGACGTGTAGTTGTATCTTATTTGCTTAGGTTTTGTTTGTTTCTTTAGTAGTCTGTTTGAATTTATGAGTCTTTTACATATTTTTTGGTTAGATTGCAGAAATAGTTGAGTTCTTGGATGCTGTACTATTTAATATTTATTGAACCTGGATCTGTTTCTTTTATGAAAATTGAAAAGCATTATAGAGATTAAAAAATGACTGCCCAAGGCATGACTTCCACATGGTGGGGTCTTAGGGAGGCAATTGTATGCAGTTTTACCCTCGGTCTCGTAGGTAGAGAGATTGTTTCTTGTATTTGTACCATAAAAGTAATTTTTTTATTTTTGGGGCGGTTTACACTTTACCGTGGGAATGTGTGTTCACATTATTTTTTTTCTGAAGGTTTTGCAATTTTATCAGCTTGTTTCTGATGTAGATAACCTTGTTTATTTCTTCGGTGAAATTTGACTTGAAACTAGTTCCATTTCCCCCTAATTTGTTACATCTTGACTTGATAAACACATTCACACTGACTTATATGTTTTGCATGTGTATATAAGAGTTTATTGTTTACAGTGCAACCATGCTTGGAACCATGGTAAATAATATTCTTTCACATGTTGTAATGAGAGATTCATGTTATGCAGTCAAAGTTATGTAATTTGAAAGATGCTGATCCCAGGAAACTTGCGTCTTACAAGGAGGAAGCATCGGAAATGGGTGGGTAGGTAGTTTAACCCTGCCTCTATGCTACTTGATACATGATCTTTGGTTTATTTTTATGCTGCCTGTTTGTTAAAATATACAATTAACTTATATGCATGCTTTTAGCTTTTAGGAGAGTTGGTCATTGATATAGTATAAGAGCCTCTAAGACAATGTGGTAAAGTAGTCAGGTGTTTTCTTCATTCTTTTGATTATATTCGATGTCTGGCTTCAAAACTTGTTTCTCCCTTTTTCCCACTCTTCCTCTTAGGTGTGCTTTGTTTTGGTAATACTTACACAAAAGCTTAAGAGAAAAGAAGCTTTTTAAAAGTTGAATTAACTTATGTAAGTACACCTGCTGTTAGTTAATAGCAATGGACTACGTGCTACTAAAGATTACAGTCAGTGAGTCTATGCTGTATAACCATAGCAATTTTAGTCGGAAACTTGCTTTGAGAAGTTATGTTTTGTGGTTTCCTAAGCAGTATTTAGTTTCCTTGTTTTGTTGCTTTTGATATTTCGTTTCAAGACCCAAACGGTTTTTGTGTGGTTGACTTATTCACTGATGACTGCTTTATGAAAATCATTCTTTTTTCAGTTACTTCATTTTGAATGGCCTTGAGAGAGTTGTTCGACTACTAATTTTGCCAAAACGGAATTATGTAAGTACATGTTGCCTTATGCACTTACTTTGCAGCAAGTGAGACAGGGCAGTTGTTTGCATGGTGTCTGCTTCACTTAAAATTTGTTATGATAATCCAGCAACTCATAACTGTATTGCTAGGGCCAGCATCAGCTTCTATGGCGATCATGGATTTATCAAGTCCTTGTCATAGCTTATTAATTGTTTTTCTGGTTCTTTAAATGTTGTAGCCAATGAGTATGGTGCGGAGTTCATTTAGTGACCGGCGGGAAGGATATACTGATAAAGCAGTTGTAATAAGGTTTGTTCTATATGCAGTTAGTGCCATTTTATTTGTTCACAAATATTTTCTTAGTTATTGAGGCACTGTTATTGATTTTTTTCTTTTTTTTTGCTTACGGTTATTGTGGCCATAAACATAATGCTGGGATACCCTTTTCCATCTCTTCTAGTGTGTATTTCATGTTATATAAGGTTTATGAATATATCATTTTATTTAATGGTTAAACATTGGATCTTCCGGTAGCCTCCTTATTTAATAGTTATCAATTTGTTTTTTATCCTGTCTCTTATAAATGATCTATTTTTTTTATAAAAATGAAGCAGTTTGATTTTTGTTATAAATTTTAACTCTTCAATCCTCATATTTGAATACTTTATGATTTCTTTCAAGGTGTTCTTACACTTCAATTGTCCAGGTGTGTGAGAACAGATCAATCATCTGTGTCAATAAAACTGTATTACCTTAGTAATGGAAGTGCAAGACTAGGTTTCTGGTAAGAAGCCTGTGGATAATTTAAAATAACGAATTTTAGCTATCTTCCATATACTTGATTTGCAGCCCTATAAAATTGCTCCGGATTAGTTGACATGTTTCATCATGATATCATTTTGCAGGATGAGAGGAAGGGAGTACTTGCTTCCTGTTGGCATTGTTTTGAAGGTAATGAGTCTGGATTCTATTTAGTTACTATAAGATGCTTCTTTATTTATTTCATTCCTTCCTTAATCTGGTTTCCTTGATTGTTCCTTTCATTTTCCCTTTGTTTTGTTTTCGTTGACTGGAGATTTACCTAAGGTGCTATTGATCATTTGTAACAGGCCCTCATTGACACAACAGACCGTGAAATTTATGTAAATTTGACTAGCTGCTATAATGAGAAGTATGAAAAGGGAAAGGGTGTTGTTGGGACTCAGCTTGTTGGTGAAAGGGCAAAAATAATTTTAGACGAAGTTAGAAAATTGTCTCTCTTCACTCGTCTGCAATGTCTAGAATATATTGGTACTTAATGTGGCATTCTTCAAGGTCCCTTTACTCCTCAATTTAAATAAATGTGCATTGATTTATTCATTTTAAATTCAGGAGAGCATTTCCAACCTATGATGGCTCAGTCTATTGTGAATGACAGCTTTTCAGTTGTAAGTTATTGTCATTTATTATTTTGATTTGAGGAAGGTTTCAAGTTTTCAACTGACCTTATTTATTAACTTCATTTGCTAGGTGGCTGAGTCTGTTCTGAACAACTATTTATTTGTTCATCTGGATAAGAATTTTGACAAATTCAATCTTCTCATGTTAGTCACCTGCACTTGTTCTCTTCTTGTATGTGATTATTTTGAATATTTGCTCAAACTATTGTTACTTATAATTAAAAATCTCTTTTGTGGAGAATCTATATATTGTTTGCTACTTCGCTAAAATATAACCTTGTAATTGTCCTTTCCTTTCTTCCCTTTAGCTTTATGTTGCAGAAACTATTCTCACTTGTAGATCAGACATCAGTATCAGACAACCCTGATTCCTTGCAAAATCAGGAGGTTTTACTCCCAGGCCATCTTATTACGCTATATCTTAAGGTGGAAAGCTTTAAATCCTTTTTATAGCACGTTTGTATTTTATCAAATAGTAATGAGAACATGTCATCCAGACTGGAAATCTGATTACATTTCAGTCTTAGTTTAGTTTCAGTCTGTTCACAACATATGCTTATTATTACCATCATAGATGTCACCCCTCTTTTCTCTTTGTTGAGGGCCTATGCTTAAACTTTATCTTAGGTCCAATTTTGCATTAAGAAATTGGCTCTTAATTCAAGTTTCAAATGAAATTGAGCAATTGAATTATGAGTTTCATGTTTGTTGATGCCTTTTTTAAATGGTTAAATTTCTTTAATAAAAAAAAAACTAAATAAAAACCTTTCCCAATTCCTAACGCTGACACTAAAACTTTCAATTGTAAGAACTAATAAGCAAGTATTAGGAGGGTGGACATTGTAGTTTGATCTACACGCTCTGCATTTGTCACCTTTGTTTGAAGTAATAACAGCACCTACGTGTGTTTAATACCTTATCTGCTGTCTGTTGCTGCAATTTCTGCTACCTTTTCTAATACTAGTCCCCTTACCATAACTCCCATGCTTTTAAGATTTCTTGTTTCGAAAAAGATGAGAGATCGCATGTTAAAGTATTGAAGTCCCACATTGGTTGAAAGTATCATATGAGCCAAGAGTCATTTATAATAACTTGGGCATCTCCCCCTATGTGCTAGCTTTTTTGGGTGGTAGATTTCTGAAAGGCAGGGCTTTTTTGGGGTGGTAGATTGCTCTTATCCAGTCTTGTTTAGTGAGCATCCCATTATACTTTCTCTTTCTCTTCCTCATTCTGGCAGGAATGACTATGACAACAAATTACATTGTATGAGATTTCCTTTGGCTTTTGGTTGGTGTTTCTAGCGTGACTACTTTCCAGTTAGGAGCACTGCTGTAAATCTAAGAAGGAAGGGGTGTGAGACTTGGTAATATTTTGTCGAAGAATAAGGCATTGGCAGCTAAATGGCTTTAACGATTTACTTCGGAAACTTTATCTTGGTGGCGTCAAGTCACACCCAGTATGTATGCTTTGCATCTGAATGGGTGGGATACTAATCGAGAAGGAGGAGTCTCTGATGCCAACTCTTTGAAATTTATATCTCAGGGTTCCCCCTTTTATCTTTAATTTGTCCCTTAACTTGGGTGATGGCTTTCCTACAAACTTTTGGGAAAATGTTGGATGGGTTCTGTCCCTGTTTTGAAGTCTTTTCAAAGGCTTTATCACCTATTTTCTTTGCATGGTACCCCTGGTTGCTAGTCTTGTTGTTAGGATCATTCCTCTTGGAACCTTCAATGTCTCAGAAATTTGTATGAGAGAGAGGTTGAGGAACTCGATTCTCTTTTGGTCATAATTGATTATGTTCACCCTTCTCCAGATTCTAGAAAATGCATCATTGATCCTTTAGGAGTTTTGTCTTGTACATCCTATTTTCAGTTATTGACTCTAATAAGATTAGGCCTAAGCCTAGTATTAAAATGTGTATAGAAGGGGAATATGCAAGTCTAGTTAGAGATTTCCTAATTGTAACACATTTCCTAAAATATCCCTAAGCAGTTAGTTTGTTAGGTTTTCTATAATAGTTTGTTAGTTAGGCTAGGGAACTAGTCTCTTGGATGAAGGGAATTTAATTAGGAAGTAGATTCTGATTGTGGAATCAGGGAAAAGGTCGTGGGACCTTACTTGGGAAGTAGATTCTGATTGTGGAATAAGGGGAAAGGTTGTGGGACCTTTGTACGTCTCAATTCTTGTTCTTCTTTCATTCTTTCTAATAATATTCTTGTTCTTCATCCCAACCAATAATCACTTTGATTCTTGTTTAAGGTATTGTTTTCCATGAATTCCTTTCTTTCTTCTTGATTCATACCAATGCTTTTCACTGGTATCAGAGCACCGATTCAGTGCCCTGAGGGAGTGGAACTACCAGCCCCGCTGTTACTCTACATATGGTATTGACGTGAAAGATGGTAAGAGACGACGATAGCTGGACACAAGCACGCGGGGAATTGCGTCAGGAATGCGAGGAGCTCCGTTTGCAAGAAGACATTGCTGACATCAGAGAGGATAATCAAGGAAAGTTGGAGGTGTTGGTTAAATGGCAGGATCTTCCTAGCCCTGATTGCACTTGGGAAATGACAGCTACTATACGAGACAAATTTCCAGACTTCCCACTTGAGGACAAATTAATTCTTTTAGGGGGGGAGAATTGATAAGATTAGGCCTAAGCCTAATATTAAAATGTGTATAGAAGGAGAAATATGTAAGTCTAGTTAGAGATTTTCTAATTGTAACACAGTTCCTAAAATATCCCTAAGCAATTAGTTTGTTAGGCTTTCTATAATAGTTTGTTAGTTAGGCTATAAATAGGGAACTAGTCGCTTGGATGAAGGGAAGTTTATTGGGAAGTAGATTCTGATTGTGGAATCAGGGGAAAGGTTGTGGGACCTTTGTACATCTCAATTCTTGTTCTTCTTTCATTCTTTCTAATAATATTCTTGTTCTTCATCCCAACCAAGAATCAAATTGATTGTTATTTAGGGTATTGTTTTCCATTAATTCCTTTCTTTCTTCTTGATTCGTACCAGTGCTTATCAAACTCTCTAACAGTACATATAGTTTTCTATTGGGTAAATATATTTGGAAATCCCAAGCTCCCTCTAAGTTCAAGGATTTTGTCTTGATTGCTGTTTTAATAGGATTAATACTAAGTTACTAATGATGTGCTTCAGAAGCACAGACCACTGTCTGCCTTATATCTTAATACCATAATAAATGTATTATGTGTGGCTGAATTTGAAATCGGACTTCATCTTTTTCTTCATCGCCCTTGGTGAGATTTCTTTGTCAAGTTCATTTGGTCTTTTTGAAGAAACATGGATTTGCCTTTTGGAGCTGCTATCTTTCCTCCTAATTAGATTTAGTGGTTTTGTTTATCATAAAAATGCCAAAAGTTTGTGGCCATGCTCAGTTTTCGCTATATTTTTTTGTATATGGTTGGAAAGGAATCACAGAATTTTGGAGATTTCTTCTTGTCTTTAGATTTTGTTCGGAAGACTGTTATTTTTCTGCCATCCCTTGGTGCTATGACCAAAGGTTTTCTAGTGGTGTTTCTAGGTTTGCCCAGGGACTGACATGCGTTTTAGAATTTTGAATAAATTCAAATTCCAAATCCCAGTTCAATTCTGTTGAAGCTTTAAATCGGTTTGTGTACTCTACATTTTCCTCTCTCTCTCGAAACATGATGTCACACCCCTTTTAATTTTAAAATTAGTTTTCATTTCAGCTTTTAGTATTATATTACCCTATCTTTGGGTTATCTTGTCTACTAATTTTCTTTCTATCAATGTATATTTGTCATTTTGAATGTTGCAAATGGAATGCTACTTTTTTTCACTTGTATAAGGTGTTTATTATTTTCGATGGATCTTTTTAAATACTTGTGGTTGAGTTATAGGTTTCTTTTGTTTTTTATCTATTGATTTTAAATTTTAGTAACAAACAAGCACAAAGGAGGTAACATAAAACTATTATTTGTTGTATTCATATATTGATGGATCTTAGGAAAAACTGGAAGATTGGCTGCAAAAGGGAAAGAAGCTTCTGCAGGATGAGCTACAAAAGCAAAGCAAGACATTTAATTTCGGTGACAGTATGTACATCTCAACTAGCTCTTTCAAAACGTTACTTTCTAGGACTCATAGTTTTTATCTGCTCAAGTATTCATTTGTTCTTACTCACTATAGATATTCATTGTATTTCTTTTGGAATAGGTACCGGAACATGAGTGCTTTAGAGAGTCTTCTATTAGTTATTAGTTGCTGTCTATAAATGGTATTTGATGCCTAAGTTTGTGATTTTTATTACAAATAATTCTTATCATTGCATTGTTTGCCTCTTGGATGTTGCAGTTATTCAAGTTAAGAAATTGATGGGTAAAAATCCATCAAGGCAAATCAGTGCAGCTGTTGAAAATATGTTGAAAACTGGAAGATTGGTTACACAAACAGGTCTAGACCTTCAGCAGGTAGTGACTGAGCAGGGCTCTGTTAAATAATGTCTCGATTTGTATTTTCAAGCTGCTAACTATCTTTTTGGTTCCATATTTGTAATACTTTTTAATAGGCGTACACATAAATGACCATACAACAACAACAACCAAGTCTTAATCATGGAACAAACAATGTCATAATGCTGTCATAAAAAAGATCATAATTAGACATTCTTTTTATTCCTTCATTTTTTTGAAGAGTAGTTATTTGCAAGGGTAGTTAAAATCGAGATTCTACTTAGGATGGGGAGAGAGAGAGGACGTGAAGCTGAAAGTGAGCGAGAGAGGAAGTGAAGCTAAGTGACAGATTCCACCGGTTTTACGCACGTACACGATGATCCCACTCAATCCCATGGAGGCGCACCCAAGACTGTGATCGAGCACGGGTTGGGGGTCGAGGATCATAAGATCGTGCGATTTCAAGAGCTGTATCATGATTTTGACTACCATGGTTATTTGTATCTGTATTGGGCATTTTTATCATGTTCAATATGATAATCCATTTGAGAGGATTAGATATATAAATAACCATTTTGTAGAACTCCCACTGACTCAGATGATCTAACCCCTTTTCCTCACTCGGTGATCTTCTGAAGTACCTTCTATATGATACCTTCTGTCCAGTAAAACCTATCTCTAATTATTCATCTTGTGAAGATTATTACCAGCCAACCTATGAAGGCAAAAAAGAAGTGATGTCCATGTTAGAATACCTCGTACTCAAATGAGTTTCCAACTTTGATATGGTGCTGTGTTCTTCTTAGTCAGGCAAATATTTTTGAAGATATTGGTCTACGAGATTAAGTTTATTTTATTACTTTGCTTCTGAGCCTCGTCTTTTAGCCATAAACAATAAAATAACTAGTCATTTGGCACTACAGTACAAAATAAATAGTGAGTGTACTACATTAATTTAATTTTCATTATGACAGGAATAATTAGTTGATTGCTTTAAATATCTTGTTTCTGTTACCTTCTGCACTTTTCATTATTCATATGTTGTTTTTGCTTAATCAGAGGGCAGGCTATACAGTTATGGCCGAGCGACTAAACTTCTTACGGTTTATTTCACATTTTCGTTCCGTTCATCGTGGGGCCTCATTTGCTGGACTTCGCACTACAACAGTGCGGAAGCTGTTGCCCGAGTTAGTACATTTTTACTTAATTATCAGACCAGATGAACTTGAATAAACATACATATATATGCATTTCAATTATGGACTTTTGTTTTTCTTTTAAATAGATCTTGGGGCTTTCTTTGCCCTGTGCACACACCTGATGGAGAGCCCTGTGGATTGTTGAACCACATGACTTGCACTTGTAGTAAGTTTTTCTTCTCTATTTTCTCCAGTCTCTGATTCATTTTGTTCACGTCTTAAAATTTTTGAAGCAAAAATTTCAAGTTTTTTGTATTTGTACCTAGTAATGATAATGATGTGTACTTGTCTTGTTAGTGGCTCCCACTCCATGCCTTGATCTACCATTTACATCCTACTTTGCAAGAATTTTGATTGCTATTTGGAAAATTTGAGAAATTACTTAGTGCATTAAGATAATAATAGACAATATGAGGAACTGCTTAAAACAGAATAGACAAAGTAGCAGCAACAAAATGACTGACACCAGCAGGATCCCAAAAATAAGCTGGTGATGTTGTTTACGGCAATTAGTCATCAATTCAAGTGACATGGTTTGAAACACTTTATGTAGCTCAGAAGACTGATATGTAAATAAACTTAGCATATTTATCCATCTGAACTTGCATGAGATCAATACTTACAAAGTTTAACCGTCTAAGTGAAAGACTATTGCACACATGCTACTCTTGAGTCGTGTCTGTGGTAAAATTCTTAAAATGTTATTATTCACAAATCAGGTTGGAGGTAATTTCTTTTGATGGACAAGAATCAGTTATGTATAACTTATACAGCAATATATTTTACTATTTTTTTCTCTACTCTTTTTCAGAGATTACCTCATTCTTTGATTCTCAAGGAAACATCAAAAAGGATTATTCTGAAGTAAAGAAATCCATCCTCAAAGTTTTAATTGAGGTTGGGATGACACAGTCATTGCCAAAGCTAGTTCTTCCTGGCCCGCCTCAAGTTCTTACTGTTCTTTTAGATGGTTGTATTGTTGGTTGTATACCTTCAAGTCAAGTTGAGAAAGTTGTTGCTCACGTACGAGCATTTAAAGTGTCATCTTCTGAAGAGGTTCATTGTTGTTGAATTTTCTCTGCTTCCTTGACAATGCACCATTCCCATGATATTGACTTAAAATTATGTGATGCAGATTCCTGATGATCTGGAAGTGGGTTATGTTCCATTGAGCATGGGCGGAGCATATCCCGGTCTCTACCTGTTCACATCCCCTTCAAGATTTGTTCGGCCTGTGAGAAATATATCAATTCCTTCCGATGGTGACAAAAATATTGAACTTATTGGACCATTTGAACAGGTCAATATAGATCTTATGCTTCCTGCATCTTATAATTGTTCAGAATTGATAAATTAAAGCCATGTTTTGAAGAACTGAACTTTTAACTGGAGATCTGTTAATTTTTAATTTTTGTGATTTTGTCCCGTACCAGGTTTTTATGGAGATAAGATGTCCCGATGGTGGAGATGGTGGAAGAAAAAGTTCATTTCCTGCAACCCACGAGGAAATTCATCCAACAGGAATGCTTAGTGTTGTTGCTAATCTTACACCTTGGTCAGATCATAATCAGAGTCCAAGAAACATGTACCAGTGTCAGGTCCTACAATCTTTTATATTGTCTGTTGCGTTCAAGTCTGTTTGAGAGATACAGACTTTTACATCTTGTTTTTTATGATGTAGATGGCAAAACAAACTATGGCATTCTCTTCACAAACAATTCAACATCGTGCCGACCAGAAGCTATATCATCTTCAGGTTTGTTCAAATTAGCTGGGTTTAGATTACAGATACCTTAGATTCCAAATAAAAAGAAATTGGTCTTTGTATATTGGAAACCAAATCTGGAACTTCCCAAATAATTATTCTTGTAGTTATTACATCCCTTGCAATCTGATATATCACTCTCGTATTGACATGTCTTCAATTTTTTGGGGGCATTTCAGACTCCTCAATCTCCCATTGTGCGCACAAGTGCATATACTAAGTATAGCATTGACGAATTTCCAACAGGAACGAATGCAATAGTTGCGGTTCTGTCATATACTGGGTAATTGGTTTAATGCAAAGCACCTGTAGTTTCAATCTTCTTGTTCGATTTACAAATGTGTTTTTTGTTGGTAACGTATCATAGATATGATATGGAGGATGCCATGATTTTAAATAAGTCAGCAGTGGAACGTGGAATGTTTCATGGACAAATATATCAGGTTAGATTCCTGGCATGACTAACCTTTCTTGATTTCCATGTCTTTGTTGATTTCTCACAATGATGCATATCAAGATGCCATTTCATTTTCTATTGTTTGCTTTGAATATTCAGATAATGTTTCCTACTCCAGATTCTGAATTTCTGATCGTAACTTTGCCTTGTTGACTGTATTGGCAGACCGAAACTATTGACTTGACTGACCAAGGCCGCAAGTCAGACCGATCTTCAAGAATGTTCAAAAAAAGTAATGTAGAGAAATTTGCTTGTCCCTCACTTGATTCAGATGGACTTCCACACGTCGGTCAGGTTAGCTTAATCTCCCTTTTTCTCAGTCTCCTCTTTCCTGACTTCAATTTTATTAAATAGATATCTTGTATGATTTTCAGATCATACGACCGGATGAGCCTTATTGTAGCATTTTTAATGAAGTAACAAGTTCCACACAAAACTTAAAGAAAAAAGGTTCTGAACCTGCTTATGTTGACTATGTAGCTGTTGATGTAAAAAACAAGAAGCACCTTCAGAAGGTGAGTCAATGCTTTTTACATATTTTGAATAGATAAATCATTTTTAGGCCACCACCTTTTTTGTAATTGGATAAGCTTTTGGGTTGACTGGTCCTTGATATAGTGTAATAGTCTCTACCTAAAGTGGTTCGATGTGCAAAAAGTATTTCAAATTAAATTGTAATTACAGCAAAAAGTATTTAAACAACTTACCTAGGGGCTTTATATGCAAGGGAGGTGTGTTATAGATAAAAAACTGCTATTTTTCCTCCGTGGCTCCACCTAACAACTAGGATTCTTGACAATTATGAACATTTACAGTGTTTTCTTTTAGTTATGCTTTCCCATGTCATCGTGTATTTTTTCCCTCAAATAGATCTCATATTCTCAATTTTTATAGCATTGCTAGAACTTGTTTGAATTTCTAGAAGAAAAGTGATATATCCTCCTACACCATAAGAAAAGTCAAATGTGTCACAAAGTGGTACTTTGTTTGTTAATGGTTGGTTTACAAGTTACACATGTCACTTCTTGTGGTGTAGGAGGACATATCAATGCTCTTTGTAGAATTACTGTAAAGAATTCCTCATAGCCTCTAGAGATTTTGAGTAGAGGAGTAATTCAAATCTAATCACAGTTCTAATTTAGAGAGATAATGCCTTAGACTTGGCGATAGTTGGTATTTCCTTAGCTGAGCGAATGAGATATTATCCATAATCACTAACAACCCCCTTCAATTTGGTGCTTATATGTCACATGCGTCAAGCATGTTCATAATGTAAGTTATCCTTGATTCCCGGGGAGACTGGGTGAATTTATCTGGTGTTTAAGATTATCCTAAGAAGAATATATCTATAAAGAGGTAGTCAACTATTATGACCTTGGTTTGCTCAGGAAGTACTGGATTCGAGTCAATATGTAATGCAATTGGTTATCACAGCTGAGTTTCATAAGGCCTTTCATGACACACTTTAACTCTTAATTTAATTCTTTTAACCATATAAGGTGATAACTTGCAACAGCCATAGCTTGATATTATGTTTCTGCACTTGACCTTGAAACGACATTCCATTTCTTGCTTTTTCATGAGACGAGGTTATCCCGGAAGTGGACACAATAAGATAGAGAACCAGGAAAATGAACATGATAAATGGCAGAAATTTTATTAACTTAGAAGAGAAAGGGTCAAGTACAACACTCTGGTAGATACTAATCCCTCTAACACCAGGCAGAACCTATGGTAGAGACAAATCCCTTACCACAATTTTTGATATGCGAGGCATTGTAGAGAGCTTTATTGTACTGGTTGCTGTTGCCCCTTTTTAATGTACTTCAAGGCTGATATCACAGCCTCTCTCGTCTTTCCTTTCTTGAATAGTTTTTTTAATACAAGAATCAACTCCCTTAATTTGATTAGTTCATGTGTCATATGTGACAAGATATTCTCTATTTGCAATTTAAATTTCATGTTTTGCCAAAAGATTATGTTAACCTCTAAACTGCCAAATCTTGGTTATCTACTTCAAATGCTGTTAAAGAAATGTGTACAATAAAGTTTCATTTGCTTAAGACAATTTGATCTATTTATTTATCCTATATGGTGTTTGTTGGTCTTCTTAACTTTTGATTATTCAGTTTGTTCTGTTAATTTTTAACTTCTGGTTATAATTGTCGGGTCAGGTTAACATACGCTTTCGACATCCACGGAACCCAGTCATTGGTGATAAATTTAGTAGTAGACATGGACAAAAAGGTGTCTGCTCTCAGTTGTGGCCAGATATTGATATGCCATTTTCTGGAACTACTGGGATGCGCCCAGATCTCATTATCAATCCTCATGCATTTCCTTCCAGGATGACAATTGCAATGCTTTTGGAATCTGTGGCGGCTAAGGTACTGCAACAAATTAAAAATTTAAGCATGAATAAAATTGTATTATCTGTCAGTTTTGAATTCAGAGTAGTTGAAGCAAAGTGAAGGTTTGTCAAGTAATAATTATACACTTTATGCAGTTTAATTTTTTCTCTACAATATAATTTGTGTTTTTGCTATAATCTAAGGGTGTGAGCTGTTCTTACTATTTATTTGAGGAAAAGATAATGAAAATTTCTTCTTTTAGGGAGGCAGCATACACGGAGAATTCGTAAATGCAACACCATTCCGTAATTCAGTGAAGAAAGAAAGTGAGGAGGCTGGGTCAAAGTCCGGCTCACTTGTTGATGAACTGGGTCTCAAATTAAAAGAAAAGGGATTCAACTATCATGGTCTGGAAGTCCTGTACAGTGGGGTCTATGGAACAGAACTAACATGTGAGATCTTTATTGGGCCTGTTTATTATCAGCGGCTGCGTCACATGGTTTCAGACAAATTTCAGGTGAAAAATCACTGTTTTGCCTTCCTAGTTCCTACGGAACTAGAAATAGCGAAACGATCCTTCCTCCTTATTTTGTATATTATTTGGTCCTAACTTGGTAGGATTCATTCAGTTTTTTCAAACTGTTCTGAAAATAAATTAATATGCTGAGTTACTGCTTTCCCCCCAATATTTTTACTTGAGTGGTTTTAATTCAAAGCTTTCACAGTTACCATTGTGATTTAAGTTTTGCAGTTCATTTTGCAATACTTTGGTGTCATCCAAACTGTTAGCTAACTTCAGTCTAACGTTATTCCTCTATTTTCTCATGAATCATTAGTTTTAAGAAAGTGTTATGTGATTGTTTATTCTTAAATTATAATGTCTATGTATCTTTGTCTCTCCTGCTCTGTTTTTCTGTATCTTGCTGTGACAGCTTTCAAAATTTTCACCAGTATCCATCTCTCTTGTTTTACTTAATAGGGTAATATGGATTTAGGTTTGGTCCTGTTGTGTGGATGTAGAGTCCAAGGACATATAAATCCCACACCGGAATCCCTTCCAATGTGGGATTCAAGTTCATGCCTTCCAATTATATCCTGACCAAAATCACTTTTATTTACTATCACAACCACTATCTCAGGAGTTTAATACATAAGTTAATGATATTTATAAAAATTATACTGATAATGCATCACATTTTCAATTGAAGAAATGAATTGTTTGGAGTGTTGTCTGTTTTTGTTCTTGTGAATTAATTTCTGCTGCCACAACAGACATTGTCATAAATGACAGTTCCAAGCATGAAACTTGACATGATAGTTTTTGTTGTATGTTAACAGGTTCGATCTACTGGAACAATAGATCAGGTCACCCGGCAGCCAATAAAAGGACGAAAGCGTGGTGGTGGAATTCGATTTGGAGAAATGGAACGTGACTCTCTACTTGCTCATGGAGCAGCATATCTTCTACATGATAGGTTGCATACCTGTTCTGATTATCACATTGCTGATGTATGTTCCCTATGTGGAAGCATGCTCAATACAACTTTCATCCAGCCACTAAAGCGGCCAGTACGAGAGATCGGTGGGCTACCCCCAGGAAGAGCTCCAAAAAAGGTCATGTGTCATGCTTGCCAAACAAGTAAGGGTATGGAGACGGTGGCTATGCCGTACGTATTCCGATATTTGGCAGCAGAGTTAGCAGCAATGAACATAAAAATGACTCTTAAGCTAAGTAATGGAGCTGGAGCCTAATATGATTGAAAGTTTAGTCTCAATGGCTATGATGACAAATGCATAGGTAGGTTGGATGTGCTAAGGTTATTATTTGATTGAATATGAATTTGTCATTGTACTCAGATGCTTTCTTTCACATCCTGGGGAGTTCAAATTTTCCAAGCCACATACTTAATTATTTATTTGTTTCAAATAGTGGGATGATGTTATAGATTATGATGTATCCTAGTTTTTTGAAGGTGATAGGTAATGTGTTAACCTATCTTGAAATGTATCATAACCTTGAATTTTGGCGAGTTTAACTTTATTGTTTTAGTACACATACCTTAGCTACTATTGTTATTGTTATTGTTATTATGTTTCCAATGAAATTGTATGAACATTAATACTTGCAATTTGTTTAAAAGTAATGAAAAGTAGAAATTGTAATTTATCCACAGCATGTTGTGAGGTATCACTGATACTCCTTTATTCTAGAAATGTACCTTTGTTATGCGTATGTGCTTTAAAATTATGTTATATTAAAGAAGCTAGAATCTCTAATGTTTTCGATTTTTTAGAGTGAATATAGTTTGGCTCAAGTATTGTTACTAGTGCACTTGGTCTCTTTAATTAAAATTAAATAATCATATTAGGGAACTGAAGTAGTTTTAAACATCTCACAATAATGGAGATAGCCAAACAAAGTAACATGTTTTGCAGTACTATATACATGACGAACTTAGAACTTATCTACACGTTGCAAGACACTAAAAAGTACAATATGAAAACACACTCATGTCTCTCTTGAAAAATGAATCTGAAATAAAAAAGGAAGAATTGTTGGAATTTCCTTAAAACTAGGAAATATTCCTATAACTAATTGGTTGATTTAAAGTAATTTTCGGATGAGTGCCATTTCTGTTAATGCCTAAAAGGTTGTTTCCTCCCTTAACTCTCACATACCCTCTCCTAAATCTTTAATTAGAGAGCCTTTAATAATTATGGTACACCTAATAATAAAAACATCTTAGTAACACAAGTGAACAAGGTAATATTGTAATTAATAACTCATATTTTGTGTACATATATCAACATCAATATCAAACCCAACAATAAGAAGTGCATTACCATTCATTGTTGCACTGACACAACTCTTCACCAAACACCATCTCATACTAACTGGTCCTAACAAACCTAGTTTCTTTAACCTTGTTCTTTATTCTATATGCACTGAAAAAAATGATTAATGAAAAGCAGTTGTAGTTTTTTTTACGTAATAGGCAATTTCTTTTACATAATTAATAAACTATAGAGTCTTTGGTGAACAAAAAATCAATAGAGATTATAACTCCTAAAAAAAATTCTGAAAACAGTTTTTAGAAAACTATTTTAATGATCTACTTCACAAACAAAATTAGCTTGTAGCATGTAACAATAAACTTATAAATTGTAGCTCTGAAGGTAGGTAAAAAATTACAGATGAAGAGTTAGAGTTTGCTAATTAAACTAGAATTATTCAGTAAAATTATCGGTTATAGTAGTTGAAATTTGACAAAAGACTGTTTAATTATATATTTAGTAATTATATGTGTATAATTAAAAATTAAAGTTTTCAATAATGTATTATAATATTAATTTTCCGTAAGATATATGCAAGATTGTCTACTCCAATTTTGTAATATAAATTAGTCATATCCAAGATTAATGTTAATGTGGTGATGAATGATTAATAAATATTATATTATGGGTTATCAATGAAAATTGTTAAAAATATAAAGGGTAAAATTTACTAAAGAATTATTAGAATCACTTAGGATTTTTAGAAAGCTACTTTAAGTAACTTTCTGAAAATTAAATTTTCAATACTACAAGTTTTGAAAGTTACAAGTTTCCTTCCATTTTTGTTAATCAGAGGACTTGATAAAAAAACTAAAAGTAACCCGAAAAACTATAATCTCATGTTGTCAAACGGTGGAGAAAGTATAAGAATTTTTAATATTTTATTGGTCACTTTAGCCTTTCATATTTTTAAAATTACATGACATTAAAATACTTACTACTTTTTTATCTCCCTCTCATTTATGTTAACTTACATTAATCTAGCATAAACGTGAGTATTTTTTTTATAATAAAGGAGTAGACAAAATTATCATCAATTTGTAGACACGTATATAGAATATTATTAATTAATTTTGAAAAAATATGTTTAAATATTCAAATTTTATTTTAAATTATTTATATATTTAATTGTCTGAATTATAATTCTAAATTAACAAGAACTTAAATAAAAATAATAAATAAATGTTACATGGTACTTTTAATTCTCTACGAAATTTCAGGAACAAGTTATGGAAACAAATCTATCATTCAAAATCAAATGTTTTCAACATTTTATAGAATCTAATATCATAACATCCACGCTACAATTTTAGCCTAGAAACTTAATCGATAATTTCATGTGACAAATTAGCTTGAATTTAGATATACTTTTTTTATAGATCACAAAACTTAGAACATCATATATTAGTCCTTTACATATTTGTATTAAGTGTAAAATATATACAGTATAATTTATACATAGACATTATGTTATTAACTATTATCACAGCTTCCAAAGATTAAAAGATAAATGTAAATATTTAGGAAATGTAATTTTTACCAGAGTTTAAAATCTATGTACTGAGAGTGTCAAGTTATTTATACATATCATTCACCATTGATTTGTATTATCTTTGTTAGAGTCAATAATAATTAACAAACTAATGGTGAATGATTTACTGGTAGTGTAAAAAAACATTTACACCGTACGTATATACATATTAAATCATTTTTCCAATTCTTTTTGGGTTATTTCTTCTTCTGTGAAGTATGCTTAATTGCTGATAGTTAGAAACTCTTGTACAAACTAAGATAACAAAATGATCCTTAATTGCCGCACGCATTCCACCTTCTAATTCTCACCAATACATAACTTCAATTTATTTTTTGTTCTTTTTCTTTCCCATAATCCAAATTTTGAGACTTGTGCTATCTCCTTCGCCAATTTTTTTCTGTTCACAAGTTTCAAATTACAAGCTATCACAGTCTTAAGTCTTCACGACTCAACTGAACTAACCCAATTACATTCACCCCAAAAGGTTCAATTTTGCATTCAATTTGCATACCCCTTTGTCTTTTCCTTATTTGTCTTCCATTCTCTACATTTTTAAGATTCAAGTTTTAACAGTAATTCAGGATAACACTCTGTCTTGTTATTGGGGAATGAAA
The DNA here is from genome assembly GCF_001865875.1 of Lupinus angustifolius. Classification (NCBI taxonomy): domain Eukaryota; kingdom Viridiplantae; phylum Streptophyta; class Magnoliopsida; order Fabales; family Fabaceae; genus Lupinus; species Lupinus angustifolius. The sequence goes on along the minus strand of NC_032015.1, from coordinate 5,913,559 downwards.
TTCAAAATGGAATTTTTAATGGGTTATTGGGTATTGTTGGAAAGTTTCCTTTTTTCACTTGCTTTTTTGTTGAAATGCTTGAAAAATTTGAGTTGGGTCTAATTGATATCGTGTTCTGTTGACTGCAAAAAGGAGCTAAAATCAAATGTTATTTTTATTCAATGTAACCGGGCATGATTTCACTTTGCAGATGTTGGAATTTTTATATTGTTCATAATTTCTCCTGTTTTGGAAATAGCTCAATTGCTGAAGTTGGTTGCAGTTCAACATAGTTGTAGCTTAATTAGCCATGGAAGAGTAAGTGTCTCTTTATTCTTTCACTACTTATTAGATTTTTGGTAACTAAATTTCGATAGGTAGAGTTACCATGTGATCCTCACTTGAGGTGTTTACATGAATTTTCAGAGAGAATGCCTTAGAGCTTCTCCAGCGATTCAGAAGGGACCGGCGAGTCCTTCTTGATTTTATACTCACAGGAAGCTTAATCAAGAAGGTTGTCTTGCCACCTGGTGCAGTTACACTGGATGATGTGGATTTAGATCAAGTCAGTGTTGATTATGTTCTCAACTGTGCCAAAAGAAGTGAGTTCAATCTGGCCCGTTACCTTGTTTATCATCTTTTTATTTATTTACTTCTTATTCTGCCGATTTCTTTGTCTTAATTACATATCTTTTTATGTAGGTACAACGCTTGAGCTTTTAGAAGCAATTAGAGATTATCATGATCAAACTGTGTTTCCCCAAATGGTATGTTACGAACTTGGTATTTTTTATGTTTTGTCCCACTTTGTCAATTGTCTATTTATGTATGCATGTCTATATATGCACATTTAAGTAATTTTATAAATGATGCACTGATTTGTCGTATGCACATTCTGATGACAATTTTATGCTAACATTGTTCTTACTATGTTTAGAAGTCACCGTTGGATTTTATCTTCTCGAACATGTTATGACTGGAGTGGTCTACCCTTTTAATAAATAATGCATCTTCCAGATTCGTGCTAATAATTTCCAGTCATTCTTTCTAATGTCTATTCCCTTTCTCTCCACATCTTTGAGAGTTTTTTGCTCAATAGTTAGCGAGTACATGTTTAATTTCAAATGCTTCTGGCTTGAACAGAGTGGTACAGGTCCAGTTGGTGAATTTTATTTGGTCACTGATCCCGAGTCTTCAGGTTCACCTCCTAAAAGGGCACCACCATCTGTTCCTATTCTCACAGTGCCTCCTTCAGCTGTTTCCATTCCACCTCCTATTGCTGAACTGTCTCTAATTGTTTCAAATGTACTAAGATCAGAGTCTTTCAAACGTAATCAAGAAAAGGAGCTAACTGTGGATGACATTGAAGACTTTGACGATAATGGTGCTTCAGTCCTTGAAAGTTTCAGTGCTCGAAGGACTCTTAATGATGCTTCTGATCTTGCAGTAAACTTGCCTTCTTTTTCCACAGGTGATTGTTCTAGAACACTTATGTGTTGGATAAGTTCTCTGCATCCCTATAAATCATATGCAGTTTAAATTATCAGATGAATTGTTTTTTCACCTGAAATATCGAGATATATTAGAGAATAAGGAACCAAGAAGAATAATATTTTGCAGTAACTGCTGCAGTGACAGTTACACTGGCAGTTACTGTCAGTTTCTGACAGTTACCTAGTTCTAAGTAAGGTAACCTGTGCAGGTTACCTCCTTGTTGTTTTTCTCTTTTTAGTGATTGTAACCTGCTAAGCAGGTTACACCCTAGTTGCTTCTATTGTAAGCTTTCCAAACCTATATATTCAGAGAAGCTCAATCATTCTAATTTAACAATTTAGTATTCTACAAATTCAATAAAATCAGAACTCAGTTTGCTCTCAATTCTCTCTCTTTCTCTTAATCTAGTTTTTTGAGTTTTCACAAGATGTATATGTTAAGAGGAAGACTCGTGAATAAGACACTTCAATGACTCAACAATGTTAGAAATTGTTGCTAGGTAACCTGTTACATGACATTGTTTGTGGATTTCCTATGAAGAAACCTGTATAATTAAGGTTTGGGACATCTCTATGATTTCTGTTGTCCCTTTATGTGACGTCTTGGCATAAAGTACTTTTCTTGGCTTCTATGTGGTGACAGCCCATGGTTGTTTCACATGATATTTCTTTTATGGGTATATAGAGATTGGAGATCTCTTTTGGGATGGTGGTTTTGTTTCTTTTGTTTTGTAGCTCTAGTAGGATTTCATATCCTCCTTTGTACTTTTCCTCTTTCACATTTTCACTTAATGATTTCTTCTTTTATAGAAAATGAGTAAGATATGGTTAAATGTTTAAAATTAAGCTATGATGAAATTTCTTAATTTTTTGGGTGTTACTGTTTCTAGGTATCACAGATGATGATCTCCGTGAAACTGCATATGAGATCCTCTTGGCTTGTGCTGGAGCCATGGGGTATGTTTTCATAGTAATATGTTATGTTGTTTTGTTTCAGAGGATCTCTTTTCCTTGTGAAAGATTTATAAGTTGATTCTTTTCTATATGCGAAGTTATTCCATCTGTTTCTTTTATAGCAGGGGTCTGATTGTTTCACCGAAGGAAAAAAAGAGAGAGAAAAAGTCCAGCTTCATTAGGATGCTTGGACGCAGCAGAATTGGAAATGTTGTATCCCAGTCTCTGAGTGCCACTGGACTAGTTGGCCTTTTGGAAACCATGCGTGTTCAAATGGAGGTATATTAGGGCCCAGGTTCCAATTTTCCATTTACTCATAATTTGTCCTTCCACTGAATTTTTCCACCATTATTCTTATTCTCTAATGCTACTTTGTGTACTAATCTAATGTGCAAGGACCTTTGTTTTGTATATTGAATATCATATTTAGTAAAAAACATTAGAATACTTTGACTTCCCCTTCTCCGAGGGAGGTGGTGCCGAAGCTGGGTTGGCATTTACGACGAGGGACTCTGGAGGCTTGTCTATTTTTGTTACAGAATATTAACTGTCAAAGTTAAAATTCTTAGTCACAGTCCCATACTTGCCACATGCTTCTAAGAAATTATTACACATGTTCTAATATCAGAATAAATGTTAGAAATATCAAGAAAGTAATCGAAAATGATGAGGGTAGAAAGAAAGTAATATCTGAATAAATGTTAGATCTCAACTGCTTTATACAGTGATCTAGAATCATCTATAGGATCTTGAAGCCAAGCCTAGAAGAAAAGTTTAGAAGCTACCAAGTACCAACAGAGCATTAATCTAATAATTAAGTGCACTTGTAAGTAACTGAACAGCATAACATACTCTATGAAGCTTTGTTCAAATGATAGAGTTATTAGAGTGATAGCAACTTGATTTCCGCCCTTTGTCTTTGTTTATTTTTTTTTTATGTTTGTAAACTGTGTAAAATATAATATCTTAAACTTGTGTTTGCTTATGTGTGCTGCACCCATATTTATAAATGTATGAATGCAGATACCTGAGTCAACGTATATTAGGACAAGACAAGGGTTGCTAAATGCTCTTGTGGGAAAAGTAGTAAAAAGGATGGATACTCTATTGATTCCTTTGGAGTTGCTTTGCTGTGTTTCACGCACAGAATTTTCTGATAAGAAGGCTTTTATAAGGTGGCAAAAGAGACAGGTAGTGTAATCTGTAATAGAATCTTCTATGCACTCCATCTACTTTATGGACTTGTAATTTCATTGATGAAAATATGAGGCTGATGATATCTTATAATTTTTTTGTCTATGTTGAACATTTCCAAATTTGCTAGTACAGTTAAAAGTGCTGGAGGAAGGGCTTGTTCATCATCCTGCTATTGGATTTGGTGAATCTGGGCGCAAGACAAATGAGTTGAGGATTCTTTTGGCAAAAATTGGGGAGTCTGAGGTGTGATATTTTCCATTCAGATGCTTACCTTTCTAATTACAGCATTTTCTGTTTGCATTAAATCATAAGAATTGGCTTACCTTTCTATTTATGTCTGATTGGCTGTGTCTACCATGATTCTACTAACTGTGCTCGCTTTATTGATTTTTAGTTTCTCCCATCTTCAACTGGCGAACTTCAAAGGTCAGAATGCTTGAGGTCTCTGAGGGAGATTGCCATTCCACATGCTGAGAGGACCGCTCGGGGTGAAATATGTCATTGGGCAGATGGTTACCACTTTAATGTCAGACTATACGAGAAATTACTTCTAAGTGTATTTGACATGTCAGATGAGGGAAAGCTGACAGAGGTTGATGCTTCTTTCTTTCCAAGGCCATTATATCATTGCTAGCTATCCCCTCAAATTTTCAATAACTAGTGATGTAGCACGTGGTTTCTGAGTACATGGGCTGTTCAATTGATGTTTGTTATGATTTTGTTAACATGACTGGGAAAATAAAGGGAGTGTACTGTAGATTATGTATTTAGTTGCAGTGTACAACTTTGAATCAGAGATATATCTCTTTGTAGTTTTTTTTTTATGGAGGATGTCTTATCCTCCTATCTTGTAATTCTCTTCCTTAATGATTTTGTAAAAAGAAAAAAATAACAGATAATTGTAGTGAAACTTTGATATGTAACAAACTACCAAGTAAAATAGAAAGGATTTCTTATCCTCTTGTAATATTCTCCATTCCTTTCTAATAAAATTTATTTTCTTATAAAAAGTTGTGCCACTTTTGTAAACTTCTCTGAATGGTGTCATCTATGACTCACTTTATCTGCAGGAAGTGGGAGAAATTCTTGAACTTTTGAAGTCAACTTGGCGAGTTTTAGGGATCACGGAGACAATCCATTACACCTGCTATGCATGGGTTTTATTTTGTCAGGTATAGCCGTTGCACTTTCTTTTCTCAACTTTATTTAAAAGAGTCACTATTATAGTTGGACTGTTATCCTTTATTATTGTTGATTTCCTCAATCTGTTTCTAATTTGAATAAAACTGTAAGATACACTCATCACTCTCTCTTGTAGGACTAAGCCTGTTACCAGTCTGAGGCTATTTTTTTCTGTGTTTCCTTTTCATGCTTCACTCCCTTTATTTTTGTTGATTTCCTCAACCTGTTTCCACTGAAATCTTAGGAATTTGACCCGTATTACTTTAGACCCTTATCTAACTTTGTAGATAATACCTTTAGGCTCATTGAATGTGAACTCTTGTTCTCCGTGACCTTGGGAATAATGTGTGCCACAGCTTTAAAGTTGAACATGAAGAATTTGAACTCCATAATGTAAGAAGAAAAGGCAGTTTAAGATTTTAAATGGATATTTAAAATTAGCACAACCTATATTCCTGGGATGTTTTCCAATTCAATTTTTAGTATGCATGCCTTTAGTTGGCTTGATTTAGTTAAGAAAAAAACGTATTTTATTTGCTGATAATCAAGATTAAGGTCGCCTGGTAAAAGTTCTACCAATAGGGATACTGTGACATACCATTTAGCTTGATTTTCTTTCTTGTTTTGCTTTTTTTGTTCGTTTCCTTTTTTCTGTGTAATTTCTGTACTATTTGATTAGCTAGTATTTGTTCAGTGATGAGACAACTTTCTTTTTGTCACTATGAGTTAATGCATTATTTAATGTCAACTTATTTTATTGTGGGTTGCAGTATGTTATCACAAGCGAGCAAAGAATTTTGCTGCATGCAATTGAACAGTTAAAGAAAATACCACTGATGGAACATCGAGGCCAACAAGAGAGGTTGTACTTGAAAAGCCTGCGTTCTAAGGTTGAAGGTGAACGGGATATGTCTTTTCTACAGTCTTTCTTGACACCGATTCAGAGATGGACTGACAAGCAGCTTGGAGATTACCATCTGCACTTCAGTGAGGTTTGTTCCACTGTTTACATTATTTAGTACTTGCATATTTATATTTATTATTCACCTTGACGGAAGCTTAGGCTTCTGATACTTCTGTTGATTGGCTTTCCAATTGCTGCCTTCTTTCTAAGTTGTTCTTAGTCGTTGTCATCCTACTTTCGATGTCCATTGTTTTCGTTATTGTTTTATCGTCCTTGTACCCTCCCTCTTTAGCAGCTTGCTGCTGCTCGCCACTGTTTGCTTCTGTCACTTTTTTGAATGGAGATGAGAAATTATGAGTCATTGCCCACCTATATCTATTGACCCTCATCCGACTGGATTTGGTATTTTTTTAACTATAAAGGTAATTTTATTTTTCAAGTACTAACATAGCATTGAGAGGGACACTCTGTTTTGTTCTGCCTGGGTTTGGCTTCAGGTTGTTTGCTTCTTGTTGTTTGTTTGTGGTGCTCCTCGTGGTTCTGATATGCCCAGTTTGGGTAACTGGTTCAAGTTTTGATAAGATTTAGGTGGCAAGTGCCATATTCCATGGTGTTTTTGGCGCCGTTTGGAGGTCGGTGGATATATCCTCAGGTCTAGTGTTCCTTTTGATGCATGCCCACTAAGTGTTTGACATTTTTCTTCATGAAGTTGAATGTACATGAATTGTTGTATTATGGTGCACACAAAATATTTGGTGATTTTCTCGACCTACTTGCACACCACACATGCCAGTCTGGCTCCACAGTGTTGTAAGGTTCATGCAGTGAATTTGAAGATGCAGTGTGTTGCATCTATTGTGGGTTTTTTCTTGCTAGTTTGCAATTTTGTTAAACTTTCGATCTCCACCGTTATTATTGAGTATGTGGTCTTCATCTCCTTTACAAGCGTCATTGATGTATATGCTCCAACTTGATGGGGAATATTGTATATAGAGTTGTCATGGTGGTTCAGGTCTCGTGTGGTTAGGATCTATTATGGTCTAGACACGGTTAGCGCTTGTGTTATTGTGTTGCCTAAGGTTCTTCTTGATGCTCTTGGTTTTCCCTGGTTACTGGTTAAACAATGGTAATTTCTGGTTGGTGGTGCTATCTAATTCTTCTTGTTATTCTGTTTTTGTTCGTGGCAGTTAAGCTTGGAGATAAATTATGTTATGCATTGCCTTTTGCTCCTTAGACTACATTCCTTGTAGCTATCACTCCACCATCATCATTGCAAATTTCGTCAACATATACAACACTTTTCCAACCATTTTTGTGGAGCCCGTAAAACTATTTTGGTTATATTCCTTTTTCAAAGAGATTACTTGTAAAAAGTTCAAATTATATGAGTATAATTTATGAAAGTATGATGATGGAGGAGGAGTGTTAGAATGTATGAAAGTATTTCATAATATCGTAAATTATCTTATGGAGAATATCTACAAGATATTCAGATATAGAGAGAATATCATTACTATATCTTTGATTAGTTTAGAGTCTCCCAGAATATCTCTTAGGGTTGAGATAATTATATCTTATCTTTTATGATTTGTTTCCTGAAGTAATTAGGAGTTTAATATTAGTATAAATAGGGATTAGTGTTATGTCTTTTTGTAACACACCATCATTCACAATATTGTCAATACAGTGTAATGTTTTAAGCATTCTTTTTCCTTTTTCTATACCCAAACCCTCTAGTTTCAACAATAATTAAGCACTTTGATGCATTAATTGCAATTTAAGAAGTATACAAGTCATATCTAATATAATAGTTGATTGGAAACTATGCCTGCAATTGTGACAGTACTAAGCCACCATAATTTGTTGGATGTCTCTGTAAGAAGACTTGGAGCATTCTGGTTTGTTCAATCTATCAAGGATATTTACTTTACTGAAGAGGAATTAATTCTTGTTGTATCTGTTGCCAAAATATATAATTTCAGCATGTATTTAGATTTTTCAATTGATTTCTAGCTGTTGTAACTTCCCATTGCATGCTGTTTTTTGTTTTGTACTACTTTATTTTAACCAAGACTCTTGAAGCTCTTTCTCTGTTTTCTCATCAAATTTTGTTTTGATTAATGACCAATTATTTCTGATATAGTGTATTGCACCTTTGATTTTGTTTTGAAACACTTCCCATGTACAATGTAGAGTCCAACAAAAATGGAAAAGATTGTAGCAGTTGCAATGATTACCAGGAGGCTTCTGCTGGAAGAACCAGAAACTGTGTGTAATCTGTTTTGATGACATCTTTCACATTTGAATAGATCATTCTGTAAAAAATTACAGTAGGATTCTCAAAAGAAATTGTTGAAAATTTGTTTTACCATTTTTCCTGCAGATCAAGCATCCCTTTCCAGTTAGTGATCGTGATCAAATAGAGTTGTATATATCATTATCAACTAAGAGTGCAATTTCAAGGGTGAGTGTTTTTGTAGATGATGGTAAATTCTGATGATGCAGTTTATGTTGTGAAGATGTTTGAATATCTATAAGGAGTTCTTGCATGTTTCATTTCTGCATTGGAATCCTGACTTGTTGTTCAAATATTATCTTCCACTTAACTGATAATTGACAGACAAATCACAAATCTCCTGTTTATTGCTATTGGTAATATAGGCTTAAGTGCATTTTTTTATAGAATTTTTTTAAAACATTCTTTTTTTGATAATATATGCTTAAGTGTATATTTTTATATGATCAAGGAACTTTTTAAAACATTCCACCGGAGGTCTGCTTGAGCTTTAAATATATATCAGAGAAACATTGGAAGTTCATGGGCAAAGATGGGCTTAGAGTTGTTTGTGTGCTTTTCTTGATTCTGTCATGTATCATGTGTGTTTTAAATGTTCATGGGAAAATTTGCTTTATTTATTTTTGTTTGTTGTTTTTATTGTAAACTACAGGATTGAGGAAGACTTTGTTTGTGCTTTCCATTCTTTTGCCCATCTTTAAGGAATCTTTTTACTTTATGCAGACATTGCAAGTAGTTGAAAGATTAGATATGTCACATGAGCACCCTTTGGCATTGCTTGCAGAAGAACTCAAGAAGCTTCTAAAAAAAGATTTAGCAACTTTCATGCCTGTTTTATCGCAGAGGCATTCTCAAGCAGCTGTTGTGTCTGCATCATTAGTTCACAAACTCTATGGAAGCAGATTGGTGAGTGTGTATTGTATTTGTTTATTATTTCCTGATCAAATTGTGGAATTTAAAGACAATTTTATTTGATTGTATTTTCAGAAACCCTTTGTGGATGGTGCTGAACATCTGTCTGAGGATGTCATTTCTGTATTCCCGGCAGCTGAAAGTCTAGAACAGTTGGTAATGGCACTTATTACATCTGTATGCCAAGAAGAAAATGCTGAGATCATGTTCAATAAGTTGAACCTCTACCAGGTTAGGCAGTTAGATCACTTTTAGAGTACACAAAACTGATTTCCTTTTTCCTTGGTGCTGAAAACCGAACTCATCTCTCAACATAAAAGCTCCTCCAATTTTTTTTTTCTGTGCATAGCAGCAAACATAAAGTGTCAACAAATGGAATGTGATGAAAGAATTACTAAGTGATTTCCTACTTGTATACTTTATCTCATATATCTTGCTATGACTTGTATAGAAGGACCTTGTCTCTTATTTTAGATCACTCATGATTTAAAAGGTCAATTGCTGTTGCAGATGACAGTTGGTAGGCATAGCGTGGATTACATAATGACTAGTTGCTTTTTATTGTCATCTGGGTTGTTGATTATCTATACATATGTTTCAAATGGTTTTATATTATTTTATCATTGTTCTAAACTTATGTTCTTGTCTTCTTTTATTATTATAGATTGAGACAAAATCTGGAACGTTGGTGTTACGCTGGCTCAATTCGCAGCTTGGAAAAATTTTGAGTTGGGTAGAGCGGGCTATTCAACAAGAGGTAAATCCTATATCAGCAGGAGTTGTCAATTTATGTACATTTGTTCATCTCTTAGGTTAGGTCTATTCATCTTAACCTGCTACTGTTAAGTGCATTCACTTCACTGCACAAATGTTTTAATATTTGGTGAATATTCTTTCACAGCATTGGGACCCAATATCTCTTCAACAGAGGCATGCTGGTTCTATTGTGGAAGTTTACAGGATTGTGGAGGAGGTAAGAATGTGGTAGTCTTTCTGGGATTTGTTATATGGTTGTACAACAAAATAGTTTTTCATGATTGTAGTACTTTATTGCTTACATTGCTTAGGAGATGAAAGTGTATATATATCAACTGTATTTTAGATCCTTGTATGCTCTTCATGCTTTGGTGAATGTAAGTGGAGATATCAGCCAACTAGTATTTCAGGTTAATTTCAACTTTAATGCAGTGATAGCAGGTTCGACGAAAAACTGTAGCATATGAAATAGTTCTGTCTGCAATTGTTTTTGTTGCAGAGCCACTTTCTTATTGTTTTTTAGTGCTGTGGTCCAATTCTGGATTCAAAACCTAAATTAGTGTTACATCCAAAACCCATTTCTGAGTATTACACTATTGGTTGTGAAATTGTTTAAAATTAGCACATGGTAATTAGATTCAATTCCCTACATCTTTATAGAGATTCTAATAATTATTTTCCATTCTGTTCAATTGAATTTGGGTATCCACTCAAGTGATCATGCAGGTAGAAGAGAGCTTGCTTTGACCCCCCTCCCCCCAGACTCCACATCTTTGTTTTTGGATGTTTCCGTATTCTGACACTGACAATGAACTATTATGATCTGTTATATGCCACACTTTCAATTCATTTGCTATTTTATTTGGTGCAGACAGCTGATCAATTTTTTGCTCTTAAAGTTCCAATGGGATTTACAGAATTGAGTAGCTTGTTCCATGGCATTGACAATGTGCTTCAAGTGTATGCAAATAGTGTTGTCAATGATTTGGGTATTTAGATGCCACATCTTTTTTGTTAGCTGACAATTCTTATTATCAATGATTTCCACCATAAGGATTTGGTAGCTTTAAGTTTTTTGCTCTGCATTTTTATCTCCAGAACAAATGCCCTACAAGCAATGGAATCCAAATCCTCACAATAGCAAATTCATATGTTTGCCTTTAGTCTTCATAATTATAATTAAAATTAAATTTAACTAGTCTTATCAAGATTTAAAATTTATTATAATTATGTTGGTCATCTCATGATGAAGTAGCTTCTTAGCATGATAAGTTGATAACCATACAAGGCTTCTTAAAAGAGTCTGACAATATCTATTGTGCTTGGAAACTTCTGAAATAGAAAGTGAAGGTAAAAAGCTAGTTAACGAAAAAGATTTGTTGTCGTAAGATTTATTGCCATTTCAGCCTAATTTGGTGAAGCTTTTTTTCTTGGTGCATCCTAAAACTTGATGGTTATGTTGCTAATTACTTTTTTACTCCCAGTATCAGTGTATACTCTACATCCTTAACTATTTTCAATTACTTTAACTATGTTTTCCATAGGATATGGTGTGATTCTTATATCATTTAGTGCATGTTTTTCTGATGTTCCTGAGAATACTTCTTGATATATTAGGTTGTGATTCTCCATCAGAGTCATGCATATTATGCTTATGCTGTATTTGTATGAATGCTAAAGTTCCCTTTTAATTATGCAGCCAGGAAGGAGGATTTAATACCACCTGTACCTATTCTCACACGATACAGAAAGGAATCTGGAATAAAGGCTTTTGTTAAGAAGGAACTGTTTGACACTCGTATGCCTGATGAGACAACACCCAACGAGATTACTGTCCTAGCCACAACAACACTCTGTGTTCAATTAAATACATTATATGTGAGTGCAAGCAAAGCCAACTTGAATTGTACCTAGATTGTTTGCACTTATGTTGCTGTTGTTTGAGGGTATCTCTTATTATTTTTCAATTCAAGCTACCTTTTAGTCTCTTATTCTTATCATTATATATTTTGATTGGTACATTTCATTCTGGACTGACAGTTTTAGTTTTCTCTCTCTTACCTTTTATTAGTTTTTGTCAATTATGAAATATCTGTTAAAAAAATTATCAAGCATTGAGGTAAAAAGTTTTTCTGCCTTCTACAGTATGCAATTAGCCATCTAAATAAATTGGAAGATAGCATTTGGGATCGATGGACAAGTAAAAGGTCCCAGGAAAAACCCATAAGTATGTGGCTTTACTGTTATATCTGTATTACTTTTGTTATTCATACTAATACTGATTTTGAAGTCTTCTATTGTTGCCAACTTGCCATGTATAAAAGTAAATATGAATAGTTCTGTTGATGTTCCATTGGTTTCCTCTCTTTATATCTTGCTTTCTCAAAATTAAAATTTCTTAATTGATTACACAATTACACTTCTACAATCGTTGTCTATAGGGAAATCCATAGAGGAGAAGTCCGAAGGTTTTTCTCCAAAGGATACTTTCGATGGAAGTAGGAAAGCTATAAATGCTGCTATGGACCACATTTGTGAGTATACCGGTGAGAATCTGGAGCCTCGTCTATTTTCTTGCAAATCAAAATTTTCTTCTATTCATTGTATTGATGTATTTATCATTTTGCAGCAACTAAAATCATCTTCTGTGATCTGAGAGTGCCCTTTATCAACAACTTATATAGACCCACTGTATCCGGCTATAGGGTGGATGTACTTATGGAACCACTTGACATGGTAATGTTTATCTCGTCAGAAAGATGTCATTATTTATATTGTACTTGTTAGATGACTTTCAATTTGCAGATTCAATTTGTAAAAATTATATGTTTCCAAAAGTGAAATCACATTTTGCATTAATCACATTCAGATTTATTTATCAGATGGTATTCAGATTCAGAGTTAGGTTATAATATCATTAAATAGGGCTGGTTGTTTATTTTTTTCCCTGCTGTCAACTTAAATCATTAGTTAAACATGATGGAGTTTATTCTTTATGATAGTGTGATGAAAAAGAAATTGAAAATGTGTTTAGACTAATGGCCCATGAGTCTTAGGCTTATGACTATTGATTGTATCACTTTCTTAGTCAACCATTTGCACCTGTAGATATTAGGAGCTCCATTAGTTTGATGAAATTTTTGGTAATGTAACATCTATCCAACTCAAGTACCACTTATCATATCAATATGGTTCACTTGAAAGTCTATAACTTTCAACTCAATTTATCATGGTTTCTAATTTTCATTTTTCACTTATCGCAGGAACTTGGTCAACTTTGTGATATTGTTGTGGAGCCTCTCAGGGATCACATAGTGACGTGTCTTCTTCAGGCATCATTGGTTGGTACCTTAATCTTGTTTTTTGATAAATTCAGTAGCAGTGATGTGATTTTAACATTTTCCCTATTGCCAGGATGGTTTACTCCGTGTGATCTTAGAGGGAGGTTCATCGAGAGTTTTCCTTCCTGGTGACGCAAAACTATTAGAGGAAGATCTGGAGCTCCTAAAGGTATCTTATTAGTCATTTTAATGCTAAAAGGAAGCTATATCTGTAATCCGCAACATACCCATCAAATGTTGGGATTTTATTGGACCTTCACAAAAATAAGAATTTGAGTGGGTAATGGTTCAAGGCGTACGGTAGAGTTTGGCACAATAGTATGGTTGTTGCTTAATGACTATGAGGTCACAGGTTCAAATCCTAGGAACAACCTTTCTGCTTGCAAGGGTAAGGCTGCGCACATCTATCCTCTCAGACCCCACTAAGTGGGAGTCTCCCCAATACCTAAAACTTCCCTCCTTTTTAAGCTTCATTATGCATGCATATTGTAGGAATTCTTCATATCTGGAGGTGATGGGCTTCCTCGGGGAGTTGTCGAGAATCAAGTGGCACGTGTCCGGCATGTCATCATGTTGCACGGCTACGAGGTTAGTTATTCTGTTCTGACTCTTCTGAGTAATTTGTTACTACTAGAAACTATTTTCTTGCAACAATGAACAAAGCATTACTTAGAATGTACATTACAATAATTTGTATTATTTTACAGACAAGAGAGTTGATTGAAGACTTGAAATCTGTCATTGGCATGGAAATGCGAGGTGGGAAAAGCAGACTTGGTGCTGATTCCAGAACACTATTGAGAATATTATGCCATAGGGGTGACTCAGAAGCCTCTCAGTTTCTCAAGAAACAATTCAGAATTCCTAAGTCTCCTACTTAGTGTAATTTATATAACAAAGGGAAATAACCACCTTTCCCATTTTGGTCTGTGAATATTCTTTCATTTGGTGTATGATTAGGTGTTAGAACTAGTTTTTTAACCAACTTCTTCCATGTGAATAATGTAACAACTGAATCAATTAATTCTATGAGGAGAAATATTTAAAATTTTATTATCAAGGTTGTTGTCAAGCCCAGGATAAATGTCGTGGTTGGATCATGTCGAGGTTGGCCCCTGGTCGAGATTGTGGCCTATGTTTGGCTCTAGCTTAATGTTGGAATTGATTTTGATGTTAGGTTTAGGCCTGTGCTCGGTGTAATGCTGAGCTAGGGTCAGACCACAACTCGGTTGTGGGATTGAATCAGAGTTGATCAATTGCATGTAATAACATATCATTGATTGGTTAATTGCATGTAATATAATATTTTCTTCTCTTTATGGCTTTCTATAACATATTTTTAGGATGTTCTTCAAATCAATGAGAACAATGTGTAAATTGTTTTGGTTCATTCGATATTGTTCAATCAACCATTAGAATAAGTACATTATCTCCATCATCACCTTCCATATCCTAACATAAAATCAACTTGATGTTTATCTTAATCTCTAATCAATTACCATGTTTAATAATTTTGTAACTCAATTAATGTTTTAATCTCTTAAATTGATTGATTGATTTTTTCTCAAAGTGTAATATTTATAGGTCTCACTATTCATTTGTATTATTACTTTTATGTAAAAATAAATAATAATTAAAAATGAATGAGGATAAGACAATGATAATAATAATAGTGTAAAAAATTATTGTAAGTGCATATATTTTTTTTCCATGCTTTTTTAGTTTTTTTAATACCTCTGTTATCTTATAGTCCTGAATTCAAAGATAAAATGGTAAAATTTGAAAATCATTTCCCCTAAAAAATTGTAACCTTCAAAAAGGGGAAGTTGGAAGAGGTGTATATAAGAGCAGTGAGACAGTGAGTGAGTGGAAGGTTGAGTAAGTTAGTTATTTGAATTGGAATGGGTTCTTCTAACACGAACACGAGTGTGGAGTGGCACGTGCGTCCTCCAAACCCTAAGAACCCAATCGTCTTCTTCGATGTCACCATCGGCAACATCCCTGCCGGTCGAATCAAGATGGAGCTATTCGCTGATATTGCCCCCAAAACCGCTGAGAATTTCAGGTACCATAACCTAACTACACCTTCTTTTATTATATTTTCTATCACTCATACAAACAAAGATACCTTTACCTTTGAAATTGGAACTGAACACTGGAAATTGGAATACCGAGCATTTTTTGGGAGCGATTATGTATAGCATAAACACACATAGTTAGGTTTGCTCAGCTACATGTCGATGACTATGAAAAACATGTTTATAAATAAATGCAATGCATGATTTGAACGTAGTTGTACTCATAGAACGGTGTACGTTTTGGATTTTATGTTCAATTAAATGCGGGTGTTTTATGATTGCATTGCACTAGAGTGATGAATTTGGCTTTTCTTATTTTGCAGGCAGTTCTGCACAGGGGAGTACAGGTACTGAAACTATCTTTTTCAATCTGCTGCTCAACATTCTATTGTGGTTTTTTCTTCTCTCTTTATATTTATTATTTTCTAAATCATTTCGGTTTATGATAGGTGTGTTGGTTTTGATCTATCACTGTGTTTTGTTTTTTTATTGAAGCCCACTGAACCGTTATCATTTCTATACTGCGAAATGGCTATATAAGATTCTATATTTTGATCTTTGAATTGGCAAATGATTTCCTGCCATTTCCTGCCATTTCCTGATTTAAATTGTAAAAGTTTAATGAGGATAAGCCTGTGGTGTTTAGTATTGTCGTTATGGTTCCATCTCAAAGCCAATTGACAATTAGATGAGTGGGCCAACTGGTATTTAAACTATGCCTAAGAGAAAGGGGGTAGCCAACGTGAGACTTACTTCCTAACATGCCTCATCCCCTCTTTTATAATTATCATTCTAATTAAAATATTGAATGAGTACAAAGTATCTGCTAAGAATGAACATCCAACAAGAAAAGTAAAAACGAAAAGTACAAGATACATTATGTATTCTAAATTAAAGCTTTTAAAAATGGCAGTTGTGACTTCAAAGGCCTTGTGCTTATTTATGTGTAATTTTGTTTTTGTGTGTACTTGAACATAATTTTATATCTCATGTAGAATCTTCTGTTCTATGTTAAGTTCCGATATTTTACATTTCCTCCCCATCTAATCTGGTCTTGGGTGGGTTCTGAACATTTGACAACCTTCTAATGGGTGTTATATTTTTATTTCTACTGGTCTACTTTTCGACGCTCTTATTGAATACTAAAACCAGTTCAGAACCTTATGTCTATGCCTTTTGGTAAACAAGTTAAACCAATACCTTTTATGATCTGATTTTGTTGTCAGGAAAGCGGGACTACCCGTCGGTTACAAGGGTTGTCAATTTCATAGGGTGATTAAGGATTTTATGATTCAGGCTGGTGATTTTGTAAAGGTACTACTCTGGGCAGTATAATATTTGATTTTATCTGTTTTTACATATACCATGCAAGAGCAGGTGGTCATTTTGACATTCAGGAGGACCAATGTAGAACTGGATCATGTTTTCTCATGACATTATTACTAATTTTCTTTGGCAGGGTGATGGTAGTGGATGTGTTTCCATCTATGGACACAAGTTTGATGATGAAAATTTTATTGCCAAACACACTGGCCCTGGTCTTCTATCGATGGTATGTGTTTTATGTTTCAACCTTCATAAGTTTGAAATGGTAATCAATTCCTGAAATAGTTCCAAGATCAATGCATTGATCAATTAGTCATATCACAATAGTAATCAAATCTTGAAAGTTGAAACAGTTCCTTACTTCCTTATTCAGTGCACTAATTGACTGTATATATACACAAATTTAGAGGTTAACTTACAATAATCTTACGTCCTGAATGCTTTGAAACCATGTTGTTGTTGTTTTTTTGCTAAACCAATTATGTCATCAGTCGATTCAATTTGTATGGCTACATTATGCTTTCACTTATTTCAATATAAAGATGACTTAAGACCAGTTTGTCTATTCTACAGGCAAATAGTGGACTAGATACTAATGGTTGTCAGGTAAATTTTTAATGGTCACTCTCTCTCTCTTTCATTTTCTTAATGGTAATATTAATCTGGTAAGCTGATGAATATTCTATTCTTTCTTGTAGTTTTTCCTCACTTGTGCAAAATGTGACTGGCTTGACAACAAACATGTTGTTTTTGGGGTATGCTTTAATATCTTCTATTCCATATATTCATTATGATTCAAATTTCAAACTATGTGTTTGCATACCTTAAAATTAGAGTGGCCATGTTGGAAACTTTACTGTCATCTTTTTTTCTCTAAATTTTGGATGTATTGTATATTGACCTGTCTTCCTCTCATGCAGAGAGTGCTTGGAGATGGTCTTTTGGTTGTCAGAAAGATTGAGAATGTGGCAACTGGACCCAATAATCGGCCAAAATTAGCTTGCATCATTGCTGAATGCGGTGAAATGTAAATTTTAATGTAACTTCTCTAACAAATAATAGTTCTCTTAAGCAAAACAATCGATTGAATCCTCTAGCAACTTTAATTAATATCCAGATGTGGGCTATGCAAGATCTTATTTTCTAGCCCTTGAAACTTAACATTTTTGTGGGATTAAGGCTTCATTATTGTTGCACTAGAATTTTGTCGTGATTTTTTATCACGGGACAGTTGAATGGAACAGAACGGCTTGATAGCTCAGGATTAGTGGAATATGATCTTACTATGTTGCTTCCTTTTTAATGATGATAGAATTTCCATCCCATCAAATGCCTACTAAGCGGAAGTTCTTAAATTCAGTTATATGTGGGAGATAGAGAATGGAGTAGTGGCATGGCATATAGTTTATTGATGATGTTGGTAATGATAATATTTGCTGTCTTTTTTATTTCTTTAAAATTGTTGATAGTCCTATACAACAAGTTTTGGAGGTGAATGAAAAGAGTGTGAACTTTGAAGAAATTAATGTGTCCTACTAAGCTTAACTGTATGTAGGATAGGTTTTTAACATAGGCTTTAGTAGCCAATAAGCTTGCTGTAGCGACATGTTCATAGGTTTTGTTTTGGTTTTTCGAAGGGACATAAGGTTCTGTTCGGTACACTAGGAGGGAAATAAAGCCCAGATATGAATTCTTACAAAATGAAGAAAATAAATAAATAAAATATTGTTGTCTTTTTTAATCTGCCAATTCATTGGATACCAGTGCGGGAGAGTTGCAAATAGGGCAAGTTTATTCTTTACTTGTTGTGAAACCTTCTCTGACATGCAATGTCATTAGACTGTAGAGATAAATGTGTTGAATATAATGACTTCAATCATTTGTAATTTTCAATTTATTAGATTGATGTACATTAAACAAAATGTATATTAGAGTAGTTTGTCCTTTTTTAGGGGGGAGGAGAAATTGTGTAAATGTCGACTTCAAATCCATGTGCTTACACAATTATACTATCATGTCTAGTAAATTTATGAACTGCAGATTAATTTCTCTTGGTTTGGTGAGGCTGTATAAGTGACTTGATAATATATATTTTTAACGCATAAATCTAGATAACAAACCTAAGATCAAGAAACTCAAGCTCATTTCAATTGAACCCAACTCAAACACTTGCACTTAATGACTTGTAGTAGCTTTACAAACAAATATTAGTTTTATGTATCTAATTAAAAATATAAGAATAGATAATGTGAGTTTGTAAGCACCCGTTTGAGAATTGATGTTATTACACATGTATTTTATTATACATCAAATTTCGTTATAAATTTATTTATCTTAGAAAGTTTTTGAAGAGTGGCATCAAAGACTTTAATTATTTATTATGAAATCAAATATTGTAACAATTTAATTATTTATAATTAAATTACATTATTACAGACTTTCACTATCAAATTGATACCATAAAATTAAGTAAATAAACTAAAAAATTATCCATTTAGATATGTCACTCATTTTATCACTACGCATGTAGAGTTATCCAGCATAACTAAATGTTTGGTCCTACTTAACAATTAGGTCTTTAGAGATATGATATTTAAAATAATTTTTTTTCTTGAACCAAAGAAAATTTGTTACTCATTTATCTTTTAGCAATAGTATTCAATCATATTATTATTTAATAGATAAGAAAAAAAAAATATACATACTTATTATTGCATTATTCATACTTAATCAGCATTGATTTTTCATAAAAAATAAAATGAATAATAAGTAATATATTAATTATATAAATATTGGATTAATATTATACTCTTAAAAAAAAAATATCAAATTATGACAAAATAGTTTTACCATGAAAAACGCATGTGGGACCCTGTACGTGGACCAAACCTATGAATGAAACGACACCGTGCGGGTGGTGTTCCCAAGAACCACTTCTTCTATTTCTCTCTAGCACATCTATCATAACAATTCACAAACAACACTTTCGTCCGAGTTGGTGTGTGGTGACTCAGTGAGTTATTATCGAGAAATGGCGAGTACTGCTCTTAGGAACGTGAAGGTGCCTCCGAACTCAGCGAGTTTGGAAGAAGCGAGGCACCGACTCTTCGAATTCTTCAGAGAAGCTTGCAGATCATTACCCACTGTTATGGACATGTATAACCTATACGACGTCGTTACCGTCTCCGACCTTCGTTCTTTTATCTCCACTCAGATCCGAAAGAACACCCACGTCACCGACCCTAAGGTTAACCCGTTTTTTCCTATTCCAATTGCAATTTCGTTTTTATTATTGATTCTCTACGTTGGGGCATTTTCAAAAATTGATTTTATTTATTTATTATGGTGTTGATTTGCGATATCAATTTTTTAGTTATTGTTCTAATTTTGGTGCAAATTAAGGGTTAGTTTGTTAAAGCTTTTTCTTACAACAAAGTGATTTGATTAGGCTTTTGACAAAATCATTTATATTATTTGGGGTAGAAGCTATACTTTTCAATTTCTAATAAAATCACAAAATCACCTTTTTAAGATTAAACAAACGAGTATCAATTCTTAAATGAAGAATCTATTTCATTCCTTCAAATTGGATTTTGAACCAATGCCTCTCTTAGTGGCAAGGAATTTTCGTATGTTAGAGTTTTGTTAATGGAAACATAAGGCATTGGGGAAGGCTCCACTCCCTTGAATGGGTGTTTCTGGCTCATTTTGGATTGCTCGAGGTTCAGTGTGACTAGCATGCTTGATTAAAGTATCAAGAGAAAATAGCTTTAGAAAATCACTGAAGGAAGTTTATTCAGTGGTTTGAATGGATATTCTGCTAAATATTTTAGATAACTAGTGCAGGGAGCAAAAAAATTTAACATACTTCTTCGAAGCTATGTGTTTGGTTTCTGGGGTTTAAAACATCCTGTATGAATGAATAGTCTTGTTTAGATTATTTAGTGTTCTTTAGTTATTGTATTTGTTTAGTGAGAGTGAATTGTACTAACTAAGGACATTTTTCGGCACAGTATCAGCATTCAGCAGGCATTTGAACCCATAGATTTTTTTTATAGTGCCATTGCTTTTTACTTTATTTATATATTGGCTTATTTGTTGATAAAACACTTGGAAAATACATAAAGTTTACATTGAGTAGTCAAGCTTGTGAAATCCTTCTTCTAATAGTTTGTCACAAATTCACAATTCATCAATTTGGTATTTAGGATTTACTAGTCTTGGAATTTAGTGGCATAGTATGTAAGGGGTGAGGCTCCTCTAAAGTGAACTTATTTGTAAAGTGAGCATGGGTGTTTCCATCCTTAGATAATTACTGGGTTAAGATTTTAATGCATTTTAGACTAAATTAAGGGTGGATATACTCTTACTTTGCTCACTTGACACACACTCACTTTAGAATTGTTTTTCATTTTTAAGAGTAGAAGTATAATTTACATTATACACAGTATCATATAGCCGGCAATATCTTTTATCTGATGTCACTTTGTCAAACTTCAGTAAGGTGATGTATTATGGTTTTAAATTTATCTATGTCATGATAGAATGATATGGAAAAGATAGGCATTGTTTTACTATCTATAATTTAATTAAGCTTCCAAATTTTGTGCACTGCACCAAATTTTGGGTTTTCCTGGTTGCAACAAGGGACCAAATTTTGAACAACAAGAGAATAAGTTGATTCAATCGTACTAAATATTTTCAAGCCCATGTCAACAGTGTGTGTATTAGTGGTTGTTAAACAATCATATACTTCTGCTAATTGTAGTTGTGTTTTTGTAGGTGACCATATATATCTTTTTAAAAAAATTACTTGTACATTTTCTGTAATATTCTGAGATTGTCTGAAGACTTTTCTGGTTCTTCCTTTGGTCCCTAGACATGATGAAACTTCTAAGCATGAATTTGTTGTTTTTTGGTGCTTGGGTGCAAAGCCTCTTCCCCGTCATGCAAAAGAAGCCTTATGTAGTATTCATTCGAATGTGGTTCATTATGTCATAGATTTAATGCATCAAGGCCAGTAAATACATTCCATTATGTCTTCGATATGATGCTTCAGTAAAGATAAAATGATTTTATCTCTGAAACGTGGCTTTATCATTATCATTATCACTAAATATTTGTGGACATCCAGGTGATTGATATGCTTCTCTTCAAGGGGATGGAAGAGCTGAGGAATGTTGTGGAGCATTCAAAGCAGAGGCATCATATTATTGGCCAGTACGTTGTAGGTCGCAGGGCGTTTGAGCAGGAAGAATTGGGCATAAAAAACCTGGGCACCTCTACTTTTCTAAAGAATTTCTATGACACCAATTACTTTTGAAGTTTGGTCAAGAGTTCACTATTTGTTCAAATAAAGAATAACTGACAGTTTTGCATGTCAATACTGGGATAAGATCAATACTACTGGTGAAGTCATTTGGTTTCAGATCAAACTGCTGTACTATTTTTTCATGGCTTAATTTAAGAAAGTGATTTTTGCTTATTAGCACATGTGCATTCTGCTTTAAATATTGGCATACATTGCAAATAGTAATTGGATAGCATGTTAGAGAAAATGCGTAGTGAGTGATGGCATGATATTAGGTCACTACAATATGCTGGTTCTACTAGCTGTTTAGTGTACATTCTGACATTTCATTTCCCTATAGTTTTTGCCTTTAAGATCTGCAAGTTATTCATTGATGGGAGTTTTGGAACTGAGAGTCCCCAAGACTAACTAGATATAAGTTTGACTGCCATTTCTGATTGGGACAAAACCAGAAGACCTGTGTTAAGTTTCATACTTTGATGAGGGTTGTAAATTTACCGTGGGTAAAAAAGGGTTGAAACTATAATAACTGCATTGTTATACATGAATGAACTTAATGTAATAGATATAAGAATGTTGCAAAAATAATTTACGATAGAACATATGTTTGATTCATATAACTGACCACATCTCATTTTTGTCTTGTACCACCGTAGTCTAATTACATGGAAAATATCTTCTATCTATACATCTACAATGTTGTCTCTTACAGACTTTGACCCTCCTTCAAGTAATGCAGCTCCTCCTACTCTTGTATAATTTCCCAGTATTAATAATAAGCTATAATTAATAACAATTTTCTCCCTTTCTATCATAAGATATATTATAGATCTGTAGAAGGTTATGTGCAACTTCTGATATAAATCATAACATGTTACTTATGGCATATTTGGTTGGACATGTTTGCTGCTGTCAATTACGCATTTGGGCAAAAGCTTGATTTTGTACCCTTTGCTAGAAAGTGCTGAGTCTATTCCACCACAAAAACAAACTTGCACTTAGCATTTCACCATCACAACGAAAGAATAATGTAATGAACAAGCAGAAAAGGAGGTATAGTGCATGAGGCTTCCTAATGAGATTTGTGGAGTGTATGCAGCCTTAAGAGCTTGTTTCCATGATGTAATTAACAAGCATATGCTAAGTCAAAAATGTTGAATTAAGAGAAAAAGTGGTTAATCAGCAAATTTTGTCAACTAAGAAGTTCTATAAACTCAGATCAAGGGGAAAACTATGACGACACAAACAGCCATTAAAACTGATCATATATCCCGTATGAAACAAAAACCCTTCAGCAACAATTACAATCGACAATATAATCACCCTGCTTCTTACCAATTCGATTTCTAGACTGACTCGATGAAACACTAATATCAGTGTGATACAAAGACTACAATACAACACAAGAAAACTTTTTAACAGTAAAAGCCTACAATGATCAAGCATTGATGGTGAAGGACCAATTAAATTACTTTTTAATGGACTATTTACCACACTCGTCAGTCTCTTGGGCGGGCAAGCCAGAGCGAGCTGAGAGCACGTAGCCGCGAAAAATAGTCATGTATTGCAAGGAGAGCACGAGCTGATTGGCGTGTTGTCAGTATACGGTGCATTTGCTGGAGAGTTTGCTGGCGCAGATTGTCAGCCTAATTACCATAGAAATGCAGTAAGACATTTACATAAACAAATTGACATGAAATGTTGTTTACAAGAAAGTTTTCTTGGTCCCTTTTATAAGCAGGGAGGGGTAAATAAAATGACATAACATGGTAACTAAATTGAACCAAAATTTGTTGGACATGGCATGCAAATGATCCTTGCAGAAGTCGACAAGTGGTTCATGAAGCTAAATGGACATGAACTCAGATAAAACCAAAAAACTGGCACTATGGATGTCAAATCTAGGTGACAATGAAGCATGGATTCAGATACAACACAATACTAATACATCGATACGAAAAAAATCTAAAATAATTGAAAGACATAAAGAAAAAGTAACTTAAAATATATTGAAGTAACCGATCAATCATTTTGTAGTATAAGTGCTTTATACTTGGTCGCACATGACACATGTAGATGAAAATTCAACTGTAGTCTAGTAAGAAAGTTATTATCAGTTCAAGTTATATATTAGGAATTGAAGGTTGAACTAAATGATTCTTCAACTATTCACAAAAGGTGTAGCAAAGTAATTGCATACTAGTTAGTAAGGAAATTTTACCTGTCGAACAAACCCTTCAAGTGTCCCGAGCTTACCCATGGCCATTGCCATTTGACCCATGTAATTTGCCACATTCCCTGATGAACCTGATGAGTTCTGTGATCCACTAGACAATGTCTCGGCAAGGGACTGTTGCAATGCATCCATTCCCTGAGATAATGCATCTTCTGCTTGTTGTGATGATTCCTGCAAGTTGGTGATATCTGCCACCTGCTGTTCCGTGAGAGGTTCCAATTGATTTATCAGAAGCTGCAACCACAAACAGTCATAGGTAAAGAAATTATAAAATGACTCGACACCTTGGGGAATAAAAACTTGGTTATATCGTGATTATGAAAAGCTTGGTTATATCGTGATTATGAAAAACTTGGTTCTATTCTTGGATATGTATCAAGTAATGAAATTAGCATGTTCATTGAACTTGAAAGATAAAAAGGAATGCCAGGTTCTAGGGGGGAAATAAAAGGCAGTCCAGTACACAAGGCTTCCACTTAATCGGGGGAGGGTAGATATACGCAACTTTACCCCTGCAAGCAGATTCTTGAGACAACACCATTAAGGGAATGGATTAAAGAAATGTTAAATCACATATTTAACAAAAACAACGCCGTGTTTGTTGGAGGTGATTGTTTTATCTTTTGGTTGGATGACTATCCAATCCATTGGATATCAAAATGAATGCCCATTGGATATTTAGGATGGACTCAAATGCATCCAACATTAAAACTATCGATTGGATCCTATAAATCCATTTAAATTTATTAACTTAAATGGACAGATTGTATGAGCTTAATCTATCATGGATTTGGACGGTCATTGGACTTTTGCCACCTCTAAATAAAAGGCAACGACTAGAAATATAGATGTAACGAGCCAACCTAGCTGTGTATATAATTACTTTCTTACTTCTATTTCTCAAAACTCTCAGGCTCTATAGCATCTATCTGATAATAATCACAGAATCTTAAAAGAGAAAATTACTCTATGTTACAAGGAAATTGTAGTGCTCAGGAAAACCCATTATATCTTTCAGTAAACCATGAGAACCAGAAAAAAAGAATCATCAAAAGCTAACCTTGAGGACTTCAGATGAGCGAAAACCACCTAGCCACAAAAAACACCTCTCGGCAGGTGTTTTCCACATACCGGATAATAAATGGAAAACATCAACCTTAGCTGCAATACCTTTCAGCCTAAAAATATCATCACAATGTGCCAATATAACATCAATAATCATGCGGAGTTCAGTATCACTTGCATGAGAATTTACAGCTGCTCTTAGCTCATTAATTTGTCGATTCTGCTCTTCCAGCCACCTTGCATATTCAGCATCAAATTGGATTGCCCCTGTAAAACAATTTATTAATGATTATGGATAACCTAGCATAAGAGTGGAGAAATTGAATGATTACTGAAATAATTTGTTACAACGCAACAAACACTGATTACACTACTATTTTTTAGAAATAATTTTAAAATAAAACTATTAGAATGAGAAACATTTTTTAGAAACAAGATACCATTTCCACTCGTTGAATGTGCTTGATCACCCGAGCTTGATATGAAGACTCCCTGCAGAAAGAAAAAAAAAGAGATTTTGGATTAAAATTGAACATGACTTCCAAGGAAATGTTTCATACAAAAACAAGCGAGAGGAAGAAGGACAGAGAGAGAGGGTGGGAGAATTGAGGCACTCTAGTTGCAAGAATTAACTAAATCTCACCTGCTGCCTAGCTCGCTGAAGCTCTTGCTCTAGTTGGGTCAGCTTCAAACGACTACTTTCCAGCTGTTGGACATAAGCCTACATAAAAAATCAAGTGGAGAATGTAAGCATAATTATTTCTTATACCTATATAGACGCTTAAAACATCATAAGGGAATCAATGGATTACACTACCTAGCAATTATCTATGCAGGAAAATACAAAACTAGCAGAAGAATGCTAAAGGAGAAAGTAGCTCATCAACTTCTAATTCTATTTCCAAGAAGCATCAAGCGCAAAGCTAAACACCCCCGCCCCACACACACAAACAAATTTATCTGCTTACTAATTTAACGGAAGAAAGATGTAGCTTCCTGGCAGGCTGGCAGACAAAGATAACGACAAAAGGTGGAAAGTCTCATTTCAGTTTTACGAACAGAATTCCTTTTTGGTCAATATGCCCATTTCCAACTTACAAAAACCAAGGAAACAAATTTCCAGTACTCTAGGTTATAGAAACCATAGTTAATAGCACATATATCATACTGTCATAGGCCAGCTAAAAAAAGTATGGAAAGAAAGCACATGGCTGAACCAGTTTCTTAGAACAATTTTCATCAAATCCAGAAGAATCAGTGAGCATTTGAGCATGGTACACAGAACATTGATCTAAAAATCCAGCTAGGTTAGAAGGTAAAATCAGTGTTAATAATGAGCAGAGATGGTGGAATTAGAAGACCATAGAAAAAGGGAAGAGAAGAAAGTTTTTACGTTCAAAAATATCAAATTTTATGTTTATACTTATGGTAGTTAGATAATTACATCATATCACCTGGATAGAATAATCCAATGTTTAAAGGGTAATTTTATTAATGATTCAAAATCATAACAATAAGGCAAGAAAAAATTATATTCTTCACATTGCACTTCAAATTTATTTAGGACTCAAACAGCAGGTAACTCATGTGATATGGAACAGTGAAAAAAATTAGACATCCTCTATCCAATTTCCTTTCCATATACGGAAATACCAACTAAAAATAACTCACTTCTTTAAGCTATTATGATATGTAGCAATAACTACGTGGGAAACAAAATATAAACATCAACCAAAAAATAAGCAAATATGATTCCTACTTTCTTTCTCAGACGACTTTTCCTTGCTGCCTCACGATTCTGAGCAAGTCTGCGGAGACTCTGAAATAATATGAAAGAAAAAAGTTAACATCATGTGACAAAAACCATTTATAATTTTAGATATTACCCACACGACAAAATTTAAAATATACTCAACCTTCTGATCTGTTTTATCCTTTGATCTGTCACTGGAGTCAGAAGCCACACCAGCAAGAGATTGACTTCTATCAAACTGTGAATATAGCATGCATCAAATGTTAGATTGTCAAGAATATCTGCTAACAATGCTACACTGATTTAAGGAACAGAAACAAAAAGACTTCTGTTCGTGCAGTTTGTTTGGATACTATTTAGATTTAGATCAATCATGCTGTTGAATCCTTGCAGACAAGTTCCACCTAGACTGGTTTTAGAGAATTTAGATACTATAAATTAACAACGTGGGAGAAAATAGCGTGAAAGGTAAAGAAACATCACCCGCTGATTCTTGTCATCGGTGTCAGCATCTGTAGAAATATCAGTCCTAGGACTGGCATCAGCCATGGCAGACTCTTCCCAGTTTTCAGTATTACCAATTAATATAGTGAGAGGATTTGATGATTGAACCTTTTCCTTCTGAAATTGCAACCTATGAGGCTCTGTTTGGTTCGTCAATGGGCTTTTATCAAGTGAAGTTGTCAACTAAATTAAAGAGAAAAAGAAAGAAAAGTTCTAATAAGACATACTGTAGCCAGAAGCCAGCTAAGATTCACCTTATTTACCAAATATGGAAGTTCGTCAGATGAAAATAACTTTAAAAACTCACCTTATCAACAGGACCAGGTAAAATCGATTGGCTACTTAGTGAATTAAAAGTTGAATCTGAATCATATATCAGGAAAATTCATTAGAGACTAAAAGCTGGAGAAAAAAGTCTATACTTGTAAGCAAGAGTTCAAAAAAAATGAGCAAGATGATAGACATGAATAATGTCTGTGCAGCAATATCATATGTACATTAGGCAACGGGTATGTCTGTGCAAGTGCAATTATTCTTTTTCTTAATGCAAATTTTGCCATGTAGCTATGCACTGACAGCTTGCAAAGAGCGATGTTGCACATATCCCTAGTTTTTCTCTTTTTTGAATTAAATTATAATTAAGCATCATTTAGACAAATAAAAAAAAGTGTTTCTGTAAAGATAATTTGATAATTATACAACATATCCTGTATATGCTTGTTACATGTAAACTTCACCATGCTGGTTCACAGGAGTACTTACTTCTACTCAGATTAACAGTATTCTCTATGCGATATGATTGATCAAATGCTCCAAAGTCAGAAACATGAAAAGAATCAATTGTGCTCCGCTCTGTATAGCTGAAAGCCATGCTAACACAAGTCAGTCAATATGTTAAAATACACATCTGGTGGTAATACTAGACTACTAGTAGAAGGGAAGATTATGGATGTTCCATGCTCTATAAATGCATATAAGGCATTGGTAGTATATTTGAAAAGTAGTTAATAAGAAGTTGAGGGAGAGCCTCGGCGCAATGCTAAGGTTGCTTGCCTTGTGACCTGGAGATCATGGGTTCATATTCTGGAAATGGCCTCTTCGTTTGCGAGGGTAAGACTGTGCATATCTACCATCCCTAGATCCTACCAGGTGGGAGTCTCGTGCACTGAGCCGCCCTTTTAGTTAATAAGATTTTTTGTCATATCATCAGTATTTTAAGCTACTAAATAGTGCACCAATTTATTTATTAATTTTTTTTAAAATGTGAATGCGTCAAGCAGTTCTGTAATGTTTGACTGTTTCTATTAAAACTCATTTTATCTAGATTTATAAGCTATCTATTACCATATTTATGAAAGGAATCATCCTGGACCTTCTTATAAATATAAAAATAAGTATAGATAAGTGGCACTCATGTCGCAGTACATTTACTATTTCGAAACGTAATATACCCATGTCAACTAATGAACCTATTATACCCATAGAGGGAATTAGAAATGGAACAGTTAGCCTGGTTCAGCCTTTCCAACTGAAGCAGAAAGCTTATACTTTTAAACTAGGGCAACTGTGCTAAAATTGTGAATGCAGTAGCAAAGCGGTTTGCTGAAATTATCTCTAGGTATAGTCCCTACAATCTTGAATTGAAACCCACATTCATAAGATATAGGAAAGGTATTTAGCTCCAATTAGAAGGGCATAAGTCCATTTTAGCATCACTAGTTTATTTAGTTAAATTCAAGCAAACCGGGAAGTATAACAGAACTTTTAGCATCTATGGCTTATTCAAAACGCTAGAGAGACAACCCCGATTAACAAAAAAAAATCAGTGTTCTGCTTATTCCTTGTATCATCCTAAATCCTAATGTGAAATTAAAGGCCTAAGAAACATCTCAATCTAAAAAGGCAAGAAATACATGATAAATAACTAAAACTATGAATCAAAACCAACATTTGCAACAAAAAATCAGCATAAAGGAAATATACCCTGCATTTGAAATGGGTAACTGAGAATCGAAGCTCGGCATCCCTCTTTTTGCTCCCTTCTCATTTTCAACACCAACCCTAATTCTACTCCCCCCTATACATCATAGCCACCATCATATCCTCAATTCTATGATGCCTAACAAAATATAAAAAATGGCAAAACAAATGACAAATTGAAGAACAAAACGGTAGCCTTAATAAACATAGAACTTCAAACTAACATCTTAACTCTCAGAATTAATAGAAAGTAAAACAACACAAAGAAAAAACACAGTGCAAACTACAACAAACTAATCCCAAACAAAACATAAATTGCAACCTTGAAAAGCATGAAATGAGTTCAAGTCAAAACCTGGTACAAAAAATACAAAAAACAAAGAACCTAAATTGCATGAACTCAGAATACACAAACATGTGTCACAGAAGAAGCAAATTTTGGCACAACCATGTGTAACCACAAGCCCAATTCACTGAACAAGACAATGACACGCAAAAAAGGAATTGCTAAAAAGTCAAAGCACGACCCTTTGAAAAGAAGAAAAAAATACTAATTTGACACCAACCCAGTTACTCCCACATGCCCAAATGAATAAGAAGCACATAATCCAAGCTCAACAAGATCAAAAATTGAAAATCACCTAGGCATAGTAGGGATAGAATTCACTACGAGCATAATGAATTTTACTCATGTACTGTAAACTATATAAAAAATGAAGCAAACTCACCTAAGAATTCTGAAGATGATGATGGTATGTGTGATTATTTTCAAGTCTATATAGTGTTATTTGTTGGATTATTGAAGAAAAGTAAAGGAACGAGAAAGGAGAGAGAGAGAGAGAGAGAGAGAGAGTTGGATTCCAATGTTTAGATGTGTTATTGTGCACAAATATTCCACTGTTCGAGGACTAAAGAGTAAAGACCAATCATATTTTTTGTTTCATTTTTCTAGTGCTTCCATATGTTTTGTGACTGTATTTTTCTCTGCTTTTAATTTATTTTTCATGATTTCTAATATTAGTTGACTTTATATATATTTTTTTTATCTACATATATAGCCCTACAAACAATTTGTTGCATCTTGGTTATGAGATATGTCATTAGTGGGACAATCTACACATATAAATATTTCATGGAGTTATTAGCTACATTTATCTTTTCGTTCATAGTTTTGATGACTATTGTTGATCATTCTAAATAGGTTCGTGTTTTTTACAATGAAGAATATTATTACTATTTAATATTTATGATTGTCAGTTTTGCCATATTTTACTGTATGATTTGAGTCTTTCATATAATTTCTCTTTGAATATGTACCTGGTTATAATACAATAATTTTATATATATGCATGTTTTATGTCAATTCAAATACATGTTTAAACAATTTAATGTAATAAAAGTTTATAACTATATGTTTAACTACCACCATACAATTCATTGTTAACCGTAAATGATATTCTAAATATTTACTCTACCAAGTAACTTTCATGTTCTCCACTAAACCTAAAGGTTAAGTATTCTAAATTGACCATTTATTTTATCTTCCTGATTTTTTTGTTGCAATATATAGATTTGAAACAAACTTCATGAGGAAAGGGATGCATTTTAGTAACATTTGACATGACCAATTCTTTCCTATTGATTTTTGGTTCCAATATATTGGACTACCTCAAGGTTCAAATTGGAAATTCGACAAAATCAACTAAGTCTTTATCATATAAATTACTACATTTAACATGTTATATCATACTTGACATTTGTAATATGTAAACTACATGTTCCAACAATAGAAAAATGAGTTGATAAAAATTATCATCCAAGTGTCAAATTACTTATGAGTATCCATTTTTTCTCGGCATATTATCATCCAAGTGTCAAAATTTAAATATTTATTTAATTGGTAAATAAATTTGTAAGAATATGTTGTCCCAACGATTAATATTTTTGAACACTTTAACTTAGATATATTATAAATAATATTATTATTGAATACTCATTATTAGGAACTTTAAACAAATTAAAACCTCTATATAAGTTATTTTGAAATTAATATCTTTTATTGATGGAAATGCTTGGCTATTTCAAGCCCTTAATACATACAGAATTCATTGGGTCAAAACCTTTTAATTATTTAATTGGTAAAATAAATGGTTAACAATGTTCAAAACTTTTAATTTACTAACAAAATGCTAGTCTAGTGGTATAAAGTTTTATTAGATTTATAGAATGACTAAGAAGTCAAGATAGAGTTCAAGTCCTGATAGCAACATTTGTTGAAAGAGATACCTATATACTCCGAAAGAAATTAGTTATTTCCAACCTTTAAGTTAAATCTAGTGAAACTATAAGCAAAAGTAATTTTTAAGAACATTTTACCTCCAATTATTTTTGACATGACGCTCTTAAATATGAGTAATATTTTCCACAAACTATAAGCTAGTTTTTTCAGAATTGGCCATAATTAAATATGAGTAAAAAATCTCAGTTCAAATAAATAACAAAAGAAAATTGAAATAAAAAACGTAAAGGTTGAAGGAAATATTGCAATGAGTCATTTCTTTTCTTTGAACAGTTGTGCACGTCACCTTTGTTCACTAAAACTGTTTCTCATAAACATGTAAAAATAATAATTACATGCAAGAATAATTATGATAATTCATATCATTTTCCCCAATTCACTATTTAAATGTTCATGATAAATCATTTCTTTTAGTCAATTAAAACATTACTTATAATTATGTAGTCTTAATTTTCTCAATACGTAAGGATATGTAAGAACAATATAAACTTTTGTTAGGCACAAAAGAAAAATGAGATTGTCTTTGATAAATAAACAAATAAAAGAAATAAACAAAAGAGTTTGGATATATATTAGGCTTTATTCAATCAGTGGGGTATTATCTTAATGCAAGCGAACGAAATGCTTATATCTTCTTTAGCATATAACTAACTACCGAACTTCATAAATTATATTATGAGATTAATGCATTCCAAAATTGGATATAGAGATAGCTTTATATGTTTCCCATGTAAAAATGTAGCGACAATTCCATCTATAAGATAACAATAACATTCATCTGGTATGGGAAATCTAATCACAACATCTATGAATTGTTAAAAATTATCCCAAAAATCATTTATAGAAGCTATTGGAAATCATTTACAAAATACTTAAGGAATGCGTTTTATGGTAATGAGACGTGTAAATCAGAATAAAATTAGTATTATGATATGTAATTGATGGATAATAAATGAAAGATGTATTAAATCATGAGAAATATATGTATTGCATTTATTATCATCATATCATTCATTATTCATATTTAACAATCATGACTCCAAATTAAAAGTAATATAAATGAATGATATATGATATTTTGATTGTGTATAAATTTTTACACATGCAACATATAAATATTATACTCTTAAATCATTGACAAAATGTTAATAACATGTTCTCTTATTTATTCGAGTAATTACCCATTTTGGTATCTCATTTTTTTCGTGGGTACCAATTTAGTCCCTAAAATTTTGTAAGTAATATTTTCATCCCCAATAAATTCAACTTCGAATCAAGTTAACCATTCTATAATCTAAGTTCTATAAACTATAATAAATTTGCTCGCATGACACGTTAAGTGTTGACATGACCTTTATTGGTGGTCCTACGTAAGGCAAGTTATCATGTCATCCACAAGTTTTTTTTATCACTCTCACTCCATCGCGGTTCCCGCTCCACCATAATACTCATATCCCCACATAGCATAACATAACAACAACACACATTTTCTCCATCTCTTTGTATGTGATTCTGTTTGACATTACAATTACATTATGGGTTCTTCTTCAACAACACACACTTTCTCTTCTCCTCCTTCACTTCATCTTAACCCCATAAAAAAAAGACCCATTATTTCTAACACCATCAACTCTCTCGAAGTCAATACCTTCTTCTAATAGTGGTGGTGGTTTTGACTTTAATGCCAACTTCAACAATTCTCCCCTTTCTCCTATAAAATGGAAACTTTCTCGATTTTCAAACAACCCCATTTTCCCAATTAGCCCAAACTCAAGCCCTTTACTCTCTTATGACAATAACAGAATTGTCTCTTCTCTGAATTGATTGTAGTGGGATTTGTGAAGACTGAGTTGGGGGATAGGATTAGTAATTTGTGAAATGGATGGGAAAAACACTCTTGGATTGGTTTATGGTTTGACATTTAGTGAGGTGCTTATGGTGTACATTTAATAATGTGGGTTGAAAAAATAAGATGTAGAAATGGAGGATTTTACACAAGAGGGGTATTGGGTTAAAGGAGAAGGAAGAGAGAGGTGGAGTAAAATGGACTATAATTTTTATTAAAAAAAAAATTATTAAAAAATATTAGAGAGTATGATTGATATGTAATCAATTGTTGACTTGTATAAATGAATGTATATACAATAGTGAATAGTAATTCTAATCCTATAATTAGGGGTTAGCATAACTCGGTCCTATCAATTCATCAAATATGGTCTAATCATGATTGAGCCTGAATAAGGTCGAGTCTTATCGGGTCTAAGGTCAGGTTCAAAGATTAGACTATGTCAATATTTAGGATCGGGTAAGGATCAAGCATGACTCCTCCCGACCCGTCTCATGGTCATTCACTCATCATATTTGTATGTGTCTCTATTTAAATGTGTACAGATAATATCACATTTTGTTGAAAGTATCATTGATTATCTAATTTTTTTATCATACATGATTAATTTTTTCATCATTTATTGATTACATTGAATGACTTACATTAGATGAATCACATAATTAGAGGGATTTCATTCTCTAACCACACCTTATTATACTATAAATTGAGAATCATAAGGTCGGTGGAAATCAAAGAATCCATAGTTCACGGCATACATCAAAATTTGCTTAGTTGCGATTCTCAAAACTCCAAAAAACATTATGGAAAAGGCTTCATTCAAACTAGCTTTCTTGGTTTTTCTTCTAACCGTAGCTGTATCCCATGGTATGATTTCTTGGTTAATATCTACATAATGACGGTATAATTTTTTACACTCATAACATATTATCCACTATTGATTTGTATTATTTTGGTTTAAGAGTCAATAATAATTAACACATGAATGATGAAATAATTATATTGTCAGTGTATATATATATTAAATCTCTTATAGTTATTTAATTTATCTCATAGCGTTGGAAATAATTTTGTGCATTTTATAGGTATTCATTGCTCTAGAGACGTGGATTGTGCTTTCTTCGGAGAGATACTTTGTAATGGAAGAAGAGGACTCCTCGTGTGTTACAATGACAATTGTTTATGCATAGGTGGAAAAAATGAAGAACA
Source organism: Lupinus angustifolius (assembly GCF_001865875.1). Lineage (NCBI taxonomy): Eukaryota > Viridiplantae > Streptophyta > Magnoliopsida > Fabales > Fabaceae > Lupinus > Lupinus angustifolius. The sequence goes on along the minus strand of NC_032015.1, from coordinate 5,878,938 downwards.
ACCCTTGAATTCACAACACAATACACTATTACCATAAACAAATAATTGTAATAGGATGTGATATACTCAAGTTCTATATAAAAGGATATAATAAACGACTTTAAGTCATTACTTCAATTTTAATTTTTGCTTATCTATTTTCCTTTTCCATCAAGAGTGTTTAACAATTCAATCGGTCATGCTATATAATTTGATTTCTATAATACTACTAGTTTCAAGTGAAAATTAAACCATTCACTGCATACCCATTGTAAATGTAGCACTTTTAAGAGAAAGAGAATCAGAGAGAATAGAAGAAGAGGAGGAATCAAAATTTTATTGAATGAAAGAATGATTTACAATGATGAGGTAGTACTCTATATATAGAAGGTAATTGTCATCTAACTGCTATAATAGATTCTATAACTAACTTCTTCTTCATTAGTTCAGAACCATCTAGACTATTCAGATTCTAACTAATCTGAAGAGAATGGTTCTCTAATATTCCCCCCTGAACTTGAGGGTTCTTTAATCATGTTGAAATAGTCTTTGACTTGGAGTTGATTTCTGAGATTCATGAACTGCGAGTTGCTTAAAGGCTTTGTGAGAATGTCTGCAGTTTGATAGATCGAGGAGACATGCTTGACAACTAGAGTTTTGTTTTGAATTTTGTCTCGAACAAAAGATAAGTCTAGTTAAATGTGTTTGGTCTTATTTTGTAACACAGGATTGTGTGACTTAGCAATTGTGCTAAGATTGTCACAAAACACAACATGAGTTTTGTAGTGTTGTTTGAGTTCACTTAGAAGTGATTCTATCCACATCAATTCTTGGGATGCAAGAGCTAGACTTTTTTATTCTGCTTATGTGCTTGATCTGGATATAGTATGTTGCTTTTTAGATCACCAAGTAACTAGATTCGGTCACAAAAAGATACATGCACCTGAGGTAGACTTCCGATCATCAATGTCATATGCTTAGCCAGCATCACAAAAAGCAGAAAGCGCTAACGGGGTGTGATTATGAGCTTTCTTAGTAGTTAAGCCAAAACTGATTGTGCCTTGTAAATATCTGAGGATCCTCTTAACAGTAGTCCACTCAGATTGAAGAGGTTTTCCAAGAAACTGACACACTTTGTTGACATTAAAGGCTATATCAGGTCTTGTGATAGTGACATTTTAAAGCTCCAACAATTGATCTATAAAACGTAGGATCCTAAAAGAGATCATTTCCTTCTTGAGAAAGCTTGAAATTGTTAGTCATAGGTGATGGCATTGGTTTTGATGTATCCATATTAGCTCTTGCTAAGAGATCTCTAATATATTTGGTTTGAGACATGAGTAAGGTTTCATCGGAAAGATGCTTGACCTCGATTCCAAGGAAGTAGTCCAATTTCTCGAGTTGCTTAAGAGCATATGAGATACTAAGATCTTTAATCACTTTAGAGACCATGGAAGGAGATGAACCAATGACTATTATATCATCCACATAAACTAACACATATAGTTGAAAGTCAGATGAAGTGTGAATGAACAAAGAATTGTCACATTTGCATGAGTAAAACCCAAACTGAAGTAGAGAACCTTTGAGTCTTTCAAACCATTGTCGGGGTGCTTGTTTGAGACCATAGATGGCTTTATGCAATTTGCAGACCAATATTTTATCACTGTACTGAAATCTTGCAGGTTGTTGCATATACACTTCTTCATTAAGGAGACCGTTTAGAAAGGCGTTGTTAATATCAAGATGTTCAATAGGCCACTGATAAGAGACTGCAAGAGTGAGAATAACTCTGATAGTAACAAATTTAACAATCGGTGAAAAGGTCTAAGTGTAGTCCACTCCAAATTTTGATGAAATCCTTTAGCAACAAGTCGAGCATTATGTTTGTGAATAGTTCCATCGGGATTTTCCTTAATTTGGAACACTCATTTGCAGCCAATAGCTTTCTTGTGAGGGGGTAAAGGACTAAAGACCATGTCCATAGAGCAATAAGGGCATCATATTCAGCTTGCATCGCTTGACGTCAAACACGACTCACTAAGGCTACTCTAAAGGTTCAATTTCAACAAGAAAAGATCTGGGAACAAGAGGTTTAAAAATCTCTGATTTAGATCTGGTTTGCATGGGGTGTGTAGACCGAGGTAAAGTAGAGACATAAGGAGATGAATTACGAGAAGATGGAATATGATGAGGAGGAGACTCAAAAGATACAATAGGGGCCTGAAGAAAAGTGGGATTGGGTGAGTTAGGAACAGTAGGTAAGGTAGAAGATGATGAAATAGGAGAGTTAGGGAGTGTATTAGTTAGCAAGGGAAGGGGAGAGAAACTGGAAACAAGGACGAGATGAGATGTAGGAGCATCAAAAGAAGAACACAATTTAGATGAAGTGGATTTTGTGAATCATGGAAAAGTTTGAATGTGTGTTCATCAAAAAGAACATCTTTGGAGACATAAATCTTTCTATCTGGAGACAAAAACTTATACCCTTTATGAGAGGTAGAGTATCCAAGAAACACACACTCATTACTTCTATAGCTCAGTTTATGTTTGTTATAAGGTCTAAGTAGAGGAAAGCAAGCACATCCAAATACTTTGAAACTAGTATAATCAGGGAGAGTGCCAAAAAATAGTTGAAAGGGAAACACATTATTGAGAACATGATTAAGTAGCCTGTTAATTAGGAAAGCAACTGTAGTGAATGCATGTTCCCAGTCAGACAAAGGTAATTTGGCATGAGATACAAAGAAAGACCGTGTCTACAATATGTCTGTGTTTTCGCTCAATTATTCCTTGTTGATTGTGAGTGTGAGGACATGAGAGTCGATGTGCAATACCTAAAGTTTTCATATAGGTAGTAAAAGGTCTAAACTCACCCCCAAAATCACTTTGTATAGCTCTAATGGTTTTATTGAACTGAGTGTGAACAAACTTGAGAAAATATTAAAACATCGACAAAGTTTCAGATTTCTGTTTGAGTAAAAATATACACGTGTGTTTAGAATGATCATCGACAACTGAAAAATAATATCTAAACCTCGAGACTGAATAAACAGGAGCAGGCCCCCATAAATCCACATACAAGAGATCAAAAGATGAATGATACACACTAGTGGAAGCAATGACATAAAGTTTGTGTGCTTTCCCCAAACAACAAGAGGAACAAAAATCAGTAAAGGTTTTATTAGAATATGGGATTTTACAGTGCTTCATTATTTGTGCGACTATGGTCTCATTAGGATGACCAAGTCTGCAGTGCCAAAGAAAGTAAGAACTATAAGGCTGTTGTTTCGTATTACAAACAGTATAAACACTAGATGTTTTATTAGTACTAGATGTCCTATCATCAAAAGAAGAAAAAGGGCTACGGGAAGCATATCTTGGACGAAATCTATGAAATGCGTAGAGACCATCTTTAGTGAGACTCCCTTGAAGCAAAACCTCATTAGTACCATGAGATTTGACAAAACAGATGTTAGCATGAAACTCAAAATAACACGAATTATCTCTCGCAAATTGAGAGACACTCATAAGGTTTTTAGTAATAGAGGGTACTAACTAAGAGTAAATTATTAAGAGCAATAGTAGCATTAGGATTAGAAAGAGAAACAAAATAGGAATTTCCAGTGCGAGTTATAGGAATAACAACGCTTTACCCATGTATATATGTTCTGGTCCAAAATTTTCAATCGGCTCATGCATAAGCCATGTAAAGCAACAGATTTTGGGTATTCACTATTCAGGGCATACCAATGTAAGTTTTGGAACTATACAAACTGTAGGACCCTACAGGGGGTCAAAGGCATGGATGTTGGACACATCACACAGGAGCACTGTACTGCTACACCATCAATTTTAACCCCAACCCACCAGTGTGCTTGCACGCATTTAACTAAATAGATATTCTATTTCTGCAATATTGACTAGGCTGAGTTGTTTAAAACTTTAAATCTCTAATGCTGTAAAATTGTGCCACATTCAAACTCGTGAATAAGCTCTTAATCCACCCAATTTCGTTAACGGAGCAGAAGCAGTGAAAAAACTTCTCATCATTATTACATGGGGTATGGTAATTGGGCCTAGTCATTTCCTTATACATGTGATTCATGTGAAAATCTGGTCAAAAAAAGGATGTAAAGAATAATCTCAACTAAAATTTAATGTTATGAATTACTGTCAATTAAAATAAAAAATCAGAGATCAATCCAGAGTCTTGAAAGAAAAACTATGCAATTCAGAACAGAACTATCTTCCCTAATAATAAAGTAAAAAAATTTCATCAAAGATACAATTATGCCCTATAAATGAGTAATCAGGCAAATCAGTCTACAGATCAGGTAAATCATCTTGTTCCATCCACAAATTTCTCCTTGTGCCATTTGCAAAAGCATTCCAGAGCATCCCTCATCCATGCATGACGGAGGCTTCCAAGTGCATCTGATACAGCCAGCCAAGTCCTGTCTCTGCTACTTTTCTCTGGCCATAACTCAAGTTCCTCCTTGACAAACAATGCGAACATTGCTGCTTTACATAAACCTTCTGGACTGAACTCATCTTGGTGGGTCTTACTTTTAAACTCATAGTACCCAGTAAAACCCTGACACACAGTAACCACAAGATTCAATCATTGGCTTGTGAGTAGCAATCCGAATGTCAAGATCAGAAGGCAGCGTAAAAACATACATCAGCCTTGTTTACCATTAAAATATTAAAATAAAAAAACCGAGAGACTAAAAGAATGGAAGCAATAGCATGCCAAGGCCCAATATATAAGACTGACTTTTGCTCAAATCTGGAAAAAAGGCAGACATATTAAAACGATCATGTGAAAAAATCGGAATGTATTTTAGGTGAGGCTCCTCTGAAGTGCAGTTTGCTAAAGTACATCAATCCGGACTAAGTTATGATGTAGATTCTTAATTGAGGTGTAATGATCTCAACCATTCATCATATTCAATGGTTTTGACTGGTGCACTTTAACCTCTGAAGTGCAGCCACTCCCCAAATTATAAATGTTAATGTGGCCTCTTGTACATTCACAAAGATGCGAAGTTACATTGTTAAGGTATGAGGGTGATGCTATTAACACTCCAATTTGCCTATTCAGGCTCTTTTCTAACCAACCATGATAAAAACATTATTTTTTGTAAAATTGTGATTGGTTGATGAAGAGTGTGGATAGGCAAATTGAAGTGTAAAAGGCCCCACCAATGGTTTAAACTTGCCATTACCAGCAAGCAAAACTGACAGCAACATAGAATATCACATGAGGTGCAAAATAAAGATAAATTTATTTAAGGGGGGCAGTTTTTCACCACTAGGTCTCCTCGAACTCCAGCTTCTTCAATAGCTTCTCTTGCAGCTGCCTCTTCAACAGTTTCATCATTCTCCCAACCACCCTTTGATGAAAAGCAACATCAAAATAATCAGAATTTAATACCACTGCTGAGGATACATTCAAAAAAGAATTCACAGGTGATCTCAACTACATTCTGGTGCTAGATTCCTACAATCATTTTACCACCCAAATAAGTCAATTCCAGCAAAGAACTACAGTCTCAGACAGAATGCAATTCCCGTGATATTCCTTTCTAATCATTCAAAAATAGCAGGACTTGGGTAAAACATTTCACTTATTTCTTTGGAGTGATTCATCTCATTGGATATTAGTCAAAATTGCTTCACCTGAGTTGGTTTGTCATTCTATCAACTTAAGCCTTTCAAAACCAGTCGCCAGTTTAAAATCTCCATGATTAAACTCCTGGCACATTAAGTTTCTCTTCGATATTGGATAAAAGCCTAAATATAAATGCAAAAATGACTTGAGTTTCATTCTAAAAGAACAACCAGTATTCTGGTAACCACAGCTGCATCTACAGCCACTTCTCTAATAAATTTGTAAGGACGACTTAGTCCATTATTGGACATAAATAGAACTGTGAGTAGTACAATAAAAGCACGAATCACTGAAAGGAAACAAATTGCATCAGCTTTTGGAAAATACAATCAGGGTGGGAATCTTACATAACCCAGTGTAGTTATGAGATAGCAGAAACTAATTGTACCAATCAACCCAATTCCAATTACCTTGGAGTAACATTGTAATATGAAGCAGAAGTCAACACAGTTAGAAAAAAATGACCACAGGGCACAATAATTTGCCAATCCTGAATAATAAAGAAATAGTTAAAAAGAGACCACTGAATAGCATCACCAAACGGTAGATTCTACTCTGTCTCAACCATTTCTTGTACTGTTCCCATCAAACTAAATATATCCATCCCAAAATTGCCAGTCAATGAATCACCACAGAAACAATAATAGTACAGGAAAAGTAAGTATAATCGAAGAATCATAAAAGTAAGGAATTTCTTTCTTGTACTAAATAGAGCATAGAGGTAAGAAGTATTCCACAGTCCACACATTATACCTTTGGAAACAAAAGACCAGGTCCACTAGGTGAGCTAATCAAAAGCACTTCAACAATCTTCTCAGAATTACAGTCTACACAATCATCAGAACTTTTATATCTAAACGGAACACACCTGCAACCCAATTAGCATCCATGGATCAGATCTTTATGTATATATATCCCAGAGAAGTATATGCAAAACAATTTCAAACTCTAGGTAACCCCTAGCTGACAAAAGTTTGGTTGACATAAAGAAGCAGCTTCGTATAATTAAGTTAGTCAACAAACATTTTCATATTTTTTTCCCAGCACACTTCTATAATTTCCAGGTACATATTGTTATTTTTTCATACAAAATTGCATCAAAAAATCTGTCAATGTTTTAAAATGGAGTTGTTTACATGAAACAGATTATATGGCGAAACTTAATAGTATATAATACAACAATAAATTTCACATGGAAGAGGATGCAATTGCCAATTGATCAAATTTCTTATATAACTAAAAATATAATGAATCTCCACCCACGTTAACAAATAAGCGTGTGAGCTTAATATTTAAGGATGATCAGAAATGAAACAAAAGAAATCCCATTTGTTTTTAGGGTGAGTAGGTAACCTACCAAGTCAAACAAACAACTGATAATATTTAATTATTTAATATTATTATAATTTTCTAATGTGAAATTCCTAAAGTAATTGGTTTAGTCAAGCACTCAAGCCTATAATATTTTTTTCAATATGACAAACTCGACTAAATTTAAAAGCAACAAAGATTCCTTCAAAACCCAGAAAATTAAAAATCGCAACCAAGTCAAAAGCGTGATACAACGACAATTCAATAAAAAAAAGTACTTTTTTATTATTATGTTGAAGTGGGTGCACAGTTCCATTCGATAATGACATGTTTTTCGTCCACAACAACAATCATAAAAAAGCCACCACCAACAAAATCCAAAAAAATAAATTAAATCCTCAATTCCGTTTCTTCAAAAATCTCGATCCGATAAATGAAAAGTCCCAATTTCAAAATCACCTCCAAATAACTTATACTCAAATTAACATATAAAATATGTACCCGGCAACAAGACGATAACCGTTTTCGTAGCGTTGCTGATGCCGACCCGTACGGGCCACCAAAACAGACATTGGATAATTGAATTTCAATCTTGGATTATCGCGAAATGATTCGTTCGAAATTCTGCAAAAAATTGAAACGAAAACCTAAAATGTTGACGGCCGCACCAGATCACGATCCTCCTATCTGCGCAGCAATGTGCATCAAATCATACGAATGAATCGTTTCGTTTTGTTAGGGTTTGCGATTAGCCGCAGAGATAGAGAGAGAATGAGAGAAACCGAGATCAATGAAATGAGAGATAGGTTGAGTTTAGAGAGAGAAAGTGAGAACAAACAAAACAAAGCGATTTCAACGGATCACGTGGTCAAAGTCACGTGCAATATGGTCACTTTTTTATGTGGGGCTATTTTATATGGAAGGTTCGCTGCTCTTGAGATTAGAGTATGGGAACGGAGTGACGAATAGAATAATGACACGTGTTGGAACCTAATTTAAGATTGAGTTATTGGATGAGGTGGGGATAATGTGATTGGATAATGGATAGGTTTGTGAGATATTCTGTGATTGGGGAAGTAGGGGATTGTGAAGGTGATGGAAAAGGTCAACGGGGTTGTTTTTGGGGTCACTGTTGGGAATGGGGGGATTTTGTAGGGCCATATCTTCTTGTCCTTCACCTTTTACAACCCCTTCAATAGAAGGTTCTTATATAATCTCTATATTGCTTATCATTTTTTAATAACGGCAAACTTTTGATTAAGACTTTAATCTTGGTGCTTTGTGATAAAGTTGGATTTTGGTCAAAATTTGTTGGCTAGCCCACGTTAGCCTATTTAATTATTAATTTATAGAAGAAATAAATAGTATCGCATTCCTTCATTTTATAAGACTGTTTTAAAAAAGATCTTATTTATTTATCTCAAAATGTTGGGCAATATGTCATTAAAAAATAGTAAGCGCTAGAAGGAGGGCTTGAACCTCCGACCTTGTGGTTAACAGCCACACGCTCTAACCAACTGAGCTATTCCAGCTTGTTGGATAATTAACTATTTTATATTATTTAATAACATAATATAATAAATATAAACCACTACTATGCATAGTTAAATTTCTGACCCAGGATAAAGTTAAATGTTTATTCGGTAAAAGTGTAAAAATAAGCTGAATTTGTGATTCTTATTAATAATAATAATTGTTTGGTAGTAAACTGGGAAGCTACCAAGAGGAGATTTTGATGGTAGGAAATCAGAGTTGGAAAAAAACTTCCAACCATCCAAAGTTGGAGAATAAATATATTTTTTTCTTTCTGAAATGAGTTTCTTTTTAGATTTGAAGTTAGGTACCAAACATATAAATTGAAACATTTTTTTATGATAGAAAACAATTGAGGTGCCAACTTCAGGTGATATAGTTGGTGAAGAATTAACTGAGATAATAGGGTTGTGTACAATCATATTGTTGATGTAAGGATCATTGAAAGATAACTTACAATCACATTTGTAAATACTGATAGAACCACGAGACATGTCCAGACTCTGATGAGACTCCAGACCTACCTCACTTTAAACTTCAAATTTTGGTGTGACTAATAATCAGTAGAATTTAAATCTGAGGGCTATTAAAGAGTTCAACCCAGGTCCAATTCATGCAGGTTAAACAAAACAGATAAAACATATATCAATTCAAATGAATCCTGGAAATAGGGTATTGTAATGACTTATATAACTTATACAAGTTGATATTAACACCTTTCCTTTGATGAGGATCTCAAGTCTCAACTTAGAGAAATATCACCCTCAGGTCCTTGTACAAGTAGTTCATGCAGTAAGGCAGTATAATTCTCACTTTTTTTTATCGAGCAGGCCCTTCTTCTTGCAACCAATGTCCAAAAGTACATGCCAGATGCACAATTTCTATATATTTCAGCTTTAGAAGATCATAGAATCAAGGTTAGCATGTGATGGACTCACTAGTAGTCATATACAGAGCATTTAATCTTTTTAACATAATAGAATTCTGCAAGGATAAACATCAGTTTTAACAATATACAGTTCAGCAAGAAAGTTTGTTTAATAAGGTCAGTTGGAAATAGACACCCAGTATATTTAACAACAACATTTTTATGTTTTAAAAGATGTTATCTGAAGACATTTAACGATAAGCTGATATAGAAATAAACAACACTAAACCATGAATGTCTTCCAGTCAAGAAGAACATAACAGGGTTTAATATAAGGACACACAACTTAATGCAAATGATGAGAAGGACCATCAAAACCAGTGCTGTAATAATAGACTACAGACACTAGACTCCAAGCTTGAACTTTCAATGCCACAAAATTGAAGTTAGACAGCTTCATCAACAGCAAATTAATCATCGAAACAGCAACATGTTAAATCACCTTATCGCATGCAGTTAACTGGTAACAACCTTATTATAAATGTCAAGCAAGCATGAAAGTTGGATACATTACATTTACCAACTAGTTTTAGAAGGTAAGAAATGGACAGTTCTGTTTGAGTGATCCCAGCACATTATAAGCTATCTTCATTAGTTTTAAGCACTAGTTAACTATTCACTCTTTGATATAAGTGGGGATTTTACAGGTTAAGGATGTAGAGTGCTAATAGTATGCAAATGATCTTAATATGGAGGACATGTATGATATATATAACATAAGACAGAAAATTTTGCATACCCACGAATAAAAGTCTGTAACTGGAGGCACTCACAGTACTCTGGATCTGGATACTTGTAAAAAAATTTAACACCCTTTGGATGTGATGCTGCTTCTCCCAACACTTAACACTTCATACACTAACACTAGATTACACAATGGAACCAGTTGATTCACACGTTGATTTAAAGATTAACTCGGAAAAAAGGCTACCAATATAAATCCAAAGGTTGCAGATTTATCAAAAGATAAAACTAAAATGCAAATAAAATCAATGAAAAACAAAAATTAATCCACAGAAGATGAGTAAATGGGCAAAGATTCCATTTTTGTAAGAACATGGACTGTACACTACAATATAACAAGACATTGTTGATACAACACCATTACATGTACAACTAGATTTAATACCTCATCTATACATACATTATGTGTGTAATCCATTTGCACAAAAGATATTTTGATATCATAAAATGAATAGAATCACAATAAGTACAATTAGAACAAATGAACACCTAGTTTCTGAATTGATCATGAAACAAACTCACTCATTCAAAGAGTCAAACTTAGTTTCTGTACTCAACACACTGGAATTGCTAAAACCATCACTTTCATCAAACAAAATCTTCAATAATTCAGAAGCTTTGCTTCTCCCCTTACTACTGCCATGACCTGCCACATCAGAAATCCCATTCAATGCAGTTACTACATCCACCAACACCTCCCTCACATCATTAACAACACTTTCCCCGCAAAACCTCACCAAATTGAGCAACGCCGAAACCGCATTCTCCTTCGTCCTCATGCTCGCGCAGGTCGCAAGGTCGAGGAGATCCGCCAAGACCTCGATCCCGGAAACCTTCCTGAAGGCCTCCGCGCTCTCCTCGCACCCGGCGACCTGCGCAACAACCGCCGTCGCGTCCTCCACGATCCCAACCCTCCCGTCCTTAACGACAAGAGAGAAAAGCGCAGGAACGGCGCCGAGGTGGACGACGGTGGCGCGGTTGAGCGGGTAGAGCGAGATCGCAAACAACGCCTTGAGCGCGTCTTTTATCGTTCTCGGAGGACATGAATTATGGCTTCTAAGAATATCAACAAGCGCGTAGACAATCTCACGCTTCGATCCGACAACGGATCGGAAGCCTTCCACTGTGGCGAGTAGGCTGTGGATGGTAGCAGCAGAAGATTGAACGGCGGCGGCGGAAGATGTTGTACTGTGATGAGAAAGGATGTGTGCAATTCCGTCAAGGACGGAGCGCGTGGCCATCAACGGCTCCTTGACGGAGATAGAAAGATTTAGAAGAGTGGCGGCGGCGTTATCTTGAGAAAGGTGAGAAGAAGAGTAAAGGGTTTCGGCGATGTAAGGGATCGCGCCTGAATCGGAAATCATGGGTCGGGTTTCCGGGTCATGTTTGGATAACTGACGAAGCTCGGAGAGTGCGTCGGTTCGGATTCGTTCGGAAACGGAGCTTAGCTTTGAGACGAGGGTTCGAACGGTTCTGATCTTAGGGTCCATTGGATAGGGTTGAAGTTGAATGGTAGTTGGGAAAGAATATAATGAAAAACCAAACACTGGTTTTATCTTCTACTGTTCCACACGACGGAGTTATTATTTCATGGCTGATTAGTGATTAGTGATTAGTGATTATCTCCTATTGCTTGAAAAAGTTATAAGATGCTTATGTTGTCAATATATTATTCAACTCTTCAAAACTGATTTAGTAAATTATCATTTTCAATCTGTTCAATATAAGGGAACTTTTGTTTTCACTACCAAAATAAATTGTCATTTTATTATATATATAAAAGGAAAGTATAAAAGTTCTATATTGCTTTTTTATTTGTTTTTATAATATTTTAATTAGTTTGTTACTTTGTTATATACGTAATAGGATAAAAAATAAAAAGTAAGAGAAGTAAAAACAAATTAAATTAGTGATAATTCACCTTGAATAGCATCCTTGAAGCATGAATAATAAGTAGAAGTGTCACCTTAAATAGGATGTAATAAATGAATGATTATGTAAGTCTCACTTTGAATAGAATGTAATAAATGAATGATTTTATAAGTCTCACCTTAAATATAAATATAATATAACCTTAAATATAAATATAATATAATGAATACATGAGTTTATAAGTGATAAGATATATATAATCATTACCTCAAAAACTTTTAATTTTAAATGTGATATCGCCCTTAATGGTAATTCTTCCCTCTTCACTTTTGTTATAATAAATAAAATTATATTTTTTTCTATTTATCTTTTACCTCTGTACATATTTAAAAACCAATTACAAATCAAAGGTGAAGAAAAAATATGGTCAAAAAAATATTGATGATTTACTAATGCTTAGGTGTTGGAGTGACACAAAGTGAGTAATCAATTATAGTTGTTATAGTTTTGCCAGAGTTGAGAGGAATAACTATGACTATTCAGTGTGCAATATTTCTGCCATCGAGGAATAACTAGGATATGAGTTTTCATGCTTTCCCAAGTTAACTATCCTAATGGATTTCGTCAAAAACCCAATGTCAAACTTATTCTTTTCATACTATCAATTGTGTATCCTTCATTTTTTTTAGTAACTAACTAACCCATTTTAGATTTATGACGATTTCTTAATAAATGTCGCTTCTAATAATTAAATTCTTAGACTTTTTGGTTTTTCTAGCAATCTAATTGGATTCTATACTACTAGATCAATATCTTGTTGATAACTTGCAGAAGCACATCTGCTTTCCCACAAAGTGTATCACTCTATGTGCCCATGTTTGTGATTTGCTGAAAAATATATTTAAATTAAAATTTTAATAATTAATTATTTTTGTAATCAATCACAAGTATATGACACAAGAAGTGGTACACTATTTTGAGACGGCATATATCATGCGTAACTTATAAGGATGGCAACAGGCACGGATGGGCACGGGTAGTAGCTACCCGCTACCCGTTTCAAAATATGAGAGCATTACCCATACCCGCCCGTATCCGTACGGATACTCGTGTGTGGGTATTCGCATGTATTTCTATGTACCCGCTGGTAAAACGAGTACCTGCGGGTTCCTAAATTATAAATAAATTTTTAATTTTTTACTTCTATTATGTTTCAAATGAGATGAAACTTAATTATTTTTGTACCTTTTGATGGAATATTTGGCAAAAATGCTAAATTTATTGGTGTTTTTTATTTGTGTGATTTTTTGTTCTCATTTCCTTAACAAAAGGTATATATTTTCTTTGTAAAATATGTGTGTTTCTACACATGTAATAATATGTGTAGGGTGTTTCACCACCAAACTCAATAAATATGTAAATAAAGTAAAAGGAAAAAATATACATAGTGTAATGAATGTTAGAATAATATATTTTTTATTTCAATTATATAAATCATATAAATAACAGGTACCTACGGGCACGGGTACCATAATACTCGTACCCGCCCGTATACACTACGGGTATTTTTGAAAACAAGCTTATAATACTCGCGGGTACCCATTTGTGACTCGTATTCGTGCCTGTATAGGTTTTACTCACAGCTACCCACACGTATGAATTTTTTGTCATCCCTAGTAACTTACATGGTTTTAGTAAAAGGCTTTTCATGATTACATATTTAATAAATTATTTGTTAAAATAAAAATACCCGTTTATGAAATTAAAAAAGCCTAAACGTTTTCTGCCCCATCTGTTAGTCTTTTCATTCTTATGCTTCTTTAATTTTGATTTTAACGGGTGACTCAAATATTGATTACATCCATATGTTTTTTTGTAAGTCAAAAATTATTTTATAATTACTATATTTAATTTCTTGGAAAAATTGGCAAATTTTTTTATCTTTTATATAACATATAGCTTACAAATTATTTTTTTCCCATTTTATCTATTCTCTTTCAAGATTTCACATTTCCAAACTTTTACTGAAATAATTTCTTAATACTTAAAATGTAATTGAACGAAACACAATTCTTTTCTGAATACTTCTCATTAATTAATTCTTGAATTTATTATACGTACATCATGGTTAACAAAATACAAGGTGGAGTCTATTCTTCACCCATAACAACGACTAAAAATACATATAAAAATAAAATAATGACAGGGGCATTGGCATTACAAAAGTATCCTACATAAGTTCCCTATCAAAAGAAAGAAATGAGCGAGTTTCTAGATCGGTGGTGCACTAGAAACTTCACTCGGGTCTTCCTCGATCTCCGAGTCTGAAGAGATCTCTATAACCTCCACTAAATCCTCTGTGCAAATTAGCTCTACACAGTCATCATCCTCATCCTCGACCACCTCATCTACTACCCAATCCATCGAAGGGTCCGGGTGTACCACCTAGGCCCCGATGAAGTAGTCATGCCTCCTCATTCCGTCCCTCTTGTCGTTGAGTTAGTAGATGAGAAACTGGGTTGGGGTCAGGTCCTAACAACCTCCAATCTGTCTCGTGCCTCGGCTGGTGCGGATAGACCAGTAGGTACGGACTTTCGCTATAGTAGGGTGAACGATACTTCTCGAACTGCATAATGTTTCGGGAGATGCAACACAAAGCCATCACATACGAGATCCAATTCCAAGTCGCATGGACTAGTGTAGGTTATTTGTTTCCTTCAACGCTCCATGCCCTCTCCTGGGACATGATAAAGCGGTAGCCCCTGATCATCGCCAATCTTTCCATCTAAACATGGATGTATACGAGTACACTAGAAGGAAACAGAGGGAGTAAAACATCTAATGAAAAACTTATCATTGACGTCGTGGAATTACACAAAATATCACCCCAAGACAAAGAACAAGTGCAGATATATCATATGATCATACACACATGTATTAATGATGAATGAAGTATAAAATTTATGATTTTAGAATCAATATCGATAAATATCATGTATGCATGTTATGCATATGTCCACCATCCTTACACCATTATCCTCCCAATAACTATTCAGAAATAACTGAGAGTACAGGTCTCATAACAAGCCGATTTGATCGCACCAAAACTTATTCCTCACAAGGATATATATATATATGATCAATATGTTCCAATGGAACTGTCCATTTCAGGACGGTGTCGTAACAAACACTTTCTTGGCATCCCTCTCATCGATCCTGATTGCAAAGAGGGGTTGTCAGAGATCGTCTAGTTTGTGATGTGAGCACTATCCGATCCAACAGTATACCTCATCCAGGAATATATGGGACTCGTCTCACCTAGACTCTCCCTCAAGACTTTGCTGACGAATCACCTTCATCGCCGTCCCTCTCAACATCTTGGGCTAGTTCACTTCCCGTAAATTTCCTCTCCACTACTTCATTATTCACAATGAATATGACACTAATCAAAATTAGCAAATTAAATCTTTTAGTCCATCTTTTAGAACGATTTGCCCATTCTAAGACATCTCCCATCGGGAATGCTTCTAGTGGGACCCGATCTTAACATTTAAACCACAAAGAATAAACCTAACTACCACTAGAACCACACTGAATCATCCTGAAGGCTCTCAAGCCAAGCCTCTTACGGTCAGACGATCTCGCTGCATGGACATGTAATACTTCTCAGCACCACTACGAACCATCGTTGAATCACCATGTACGACTCTCAAGCCAAGACTCTTACGGTCAGACAATCTCGTTGCGTGGGCATAATATAAAACTTGCGGGCCTCGTACTTAATCAAACAATTTTTTACATACATCACTTTAGATATGACAACTCTTCTTTGTATCATTTCCAAGAATTTGATATAATTATTCATCTTTACAACATTACTTATTGAAATACCATTATCTCCAATAAAGGTGTCTTAGGTTTTCTTGAATAGGATTGGAAGTGAATGAATTCTTGATGGCAAAAATGTGATTAGACTCTTGCACATGTGAGAGTTATCATTCACACGACTTAATAAATTTTGTCTGTATGGAGTCCTCTCGCTCAAGCGAGAGCTGTCTTGCTCAAGCGAGGGAATCACCATTTTTATAATGCACGTGTGGCTCAAGCGAGAGTTGTCTTGCTTAAGCAAGAAAACAACCAGTTTTCTTTGTGCATATTTCAGCTAACGCGAGAGCTGTCTCGCCCAAGCGAGAAATACTTATTTTCTATGGACACTTCTCGCTCAGGCGAGAAAAGCCTAAAACTTAGTGAATTTTTTTTTCTCAATGAAAAGTTTTCTCATTTATAACACGTTTTTAATCCTTGAATTTAACAATTATATCATACATATAATTCTTAGAACAGATATTCGAGCAACATAATTCATACCTAAACATAACCTAACATAATTCGGCATAAGACAACTCATAACTTGTGAGGGAGTTTGGGGGTCCTGAAGTATATTCGGACATCACTGTGTCACGATGTTTTCTCCATCACCTGAGTGTATCGTGGAGATTGTTTCCTCAATTCCAGGTGAGCTTAATTCGTCGGGTCTCTTCTCGAACTCTTCATCACGCCAAAATCAAAATAACGATAATTTGATCACTTTGATAATTATTATTCTTACGAAATAACATTTTACGCGAAAATAAAACTTCTGATCTAAAATGAACTTAATCGCATTCATCCATCCTATTCAAGGTTATGTATTTCTTGAATTTGACATTTATCATTGAAAGTCTTACAACACAATGACATTTTCTAAAGTAAAGTTTTAACAAAACTTATAACAGAATTATGTCATAATCTGTGGATATACACCAGGTTAGTTCCTAGGAAAGAGAGGTGGGTCGTAAAAACACACTTAAATACCAAGTCTTTCTTCAGACAGAACTTTTCTAGACATGTATTTGCGCTTCATTGCATTTTTCCAGTAATGATAACTATTCATAAAACTTATCTTTTTAAGTAAAACATTTTTATTAAGACTAACATTTTTAAGTAAGATTATTAAGCTAGACTTAACATTTTAAAGTAAGCCAACTTAAACAAAATCAATACTTTTAAGTCATATTACCACTTTAAAGTAAGCTAACTTAACCAAAATCAACAACACTTTTAAATCATTTTTCTATCTAAGACTTCAAAACACTTTAGGTTTATAAAGTCAAGATTTTTTATGTCAATCTCCTCATTTAAAGTATGCTACTAAAGAAAACACAACTAATTTCATGATCATCTCAACACCTCCAAATTTTAGGATAATCTTAAGGATTAATAGGTGTTGATTTCATAGTCGTGAACTATAAATCATAAGTTAACATTTTTACTAATTTACTATCCAAAACTTCATAACACTTTAAGTTTATGAAGTCAAGACTTTAATAAATCATCTTTTCTCCCAAATCATTACTTTAACATGGAAATCAAACAATAACATATCCTAAACAACCTCTTACACATAATATCTTTTAATAATGAAATTTTTTCAACAAAAACTCATAAATTTTTTGAACTTTCAAGCATAGACATAAAATTTTCTTAAACACAATAAAAGTTCATTTGATATTCAAACCATCACTTTTAAACACATTCAAATACTAACAATATTTTCCAATATTTCTAAAGCAAATAAACTCATCTAACCTCGTCCAAAGTAATAGTTTTTTCATCTGAGAATAAGAAGGAAATTTTAAGTTTTACATAAGTCAAAAACTAAACAAAGGTTCATATGATTTTATTATCGTCCCTTTTAGTCATGACTTCCAAAATATTTAAAGAAAACAAACATAAACTCAACTCCATGAATAACATACTAAGAGATCATGATTTTCTCATGGTGTATATGGAGAAAAATGGAGAAGAGAAAAAGAGAAAGAACACCTTACCTTAATAAGAGGCAATCTAGCTTTAGGCTAGCTTAGGTGATGTGTCTAATGGTGGTGGAATGAAGAGATTGGTGCGTGATTTAGGGGATTATGGAAGCTCTGACTTTGCTTGTTTGACAAGTCATTGACCCATGATATGATTAATACTCCAACTTGATTGATGCAATATCATTTCACAATTGAAGTCGTGCCCGAGTATTACCGGATAACTTCGTCCGGAAATATACGATCTACCGATTTAGGTTTTTTGCCCGAAACGTTGAAACTTGAATTTCGAAGTGAAAAATACCTAGATATGAGTTATGGACAAACTTGGTGTCTATTTTGATTAGAAATAATATTTCGAAGCCAACAGCGAAATTAGAATTCGATTCCGAGTTACGGAACTCAAAAACTGGGCGAAAAATTTATAAACCGACCCGAAATCGTTTAGGAAACTTTTATTCTCCAAAAATCTTGAAAAAATAGGGCAATCATGAATATTGTAATATAAGACTAAAACTCAACTGAGGTTTACCCTAAAATATTACTAATTAGTTTATATAATTAGTTTATTAACAACTAATTATTTAATTAAACGTGTTCGGAAAAACACGGTCTTACATGTTTTACTCTAGAAAGTCAATTTGTTCATGTTTCTCATTGTATGAAAAATGACTCTAGCATTTAGATCTGAGTTTAGCCTAGTTACGGATGATTTTTTTAATTACTTTTGTGCTTGGTTCCATTTCTAATTTGGGTGTTTTTGTACTTAGTTAAGCATTCACCAATTTATGGGAACAATCTCTAAAACCAGTAATAGGATTAGGCCCCGAAGCAATGGTGAGAAAATTCAGAGAGAATTACATATGTTTTATTAACATAAAATTGGTCACTACTATATTTTAGGTTTTAGGTATTTAAATAACAGAAGCATACATTTTAAGTATACGATATACTTTTAAGGATTAAACCGAATGAATACATTTTTAGTAATTTATGTCTAATTTCTACATTTCGCATATTAAAATAGTGAGTAACTACATCTTAAGAGATGAATATGACTATAAATATATATATATATATATAAATCAGTATAGAGCCAAAGAGTTTAATAAAACAGAGTAGGGTATTTTGTTATGTATTAGGAATGGAGTAACTTGTGAACTCGCACGACAATGAAAACTCTATTCAATTCAATCAATTTTTATTAACGAAATAAGATAGAGCTAGAGATGTATAACTCATGATACATCATTCCAAAGCTATAAATATAACTCGCAACTTGAAAGAAAATATATTTCCTTACACATAGTAGCTAACTTATCTTCTAGAATTCTACGATATAGTTAGCAATGCCAAAACCCAATTGATAGCAATGTATCAAATGTACCCGAATAACTTGTAATGCTAAGATGACAAGATTAATTATTGTAGCCATAAGTCACCAAAACTCTAATCTAAAACCATTTATTAGGTGCAAACTTCACGAGCAACGCCAAGTCTTGAGTTGGGCACGTCGAAGAGGACACGGTGGTTTTGTTGTTGCATGTTGGCTATCACATTAAGGACGGAGTTCACGTTATCCGGTGCCGCCGCCAGGGCCAAGCATGTGGTGCTTCCGACAGTGCTGTGTATGAGAATGTTGTCTTGTGGTAGTGTTACGTTCAAGCCTGAGAACATTAATGTTATTGTTGGTGCAACTATTGGGACCGTGTAGCATGTGTCAAATCCTCCTAGGCTTGTCACGGTCACCTTCCGGCCAACTCGTCGACGGAACTCGTTTCGGACGGCAATGTAAGCCGGTTGAACTAGCCGGGTGAAAACCGTACCTAGAAGTATTTAGCAAAGTTAAACATTAATGAAATTATTAGTGGTAACACAATTACATGAGTATATGATCACCATGTTATGTAGAGGAATAGTTATGTAACTTTCTTGAGTTGTATCTTCCATGGACAACCCAGTATAAGTTCCAAATTTATTTGATCATTTAAAAATAATTTTAATTAAAAATAAATTAAAATGTAAGATATTGAAACTTTTTTAAATAGTACTTCAGAGAATCCAGATTCAATTTTCTTAATAAGAAAATCAATTACATGAGTACATGAAATGTTATCAGTATATCAAATATCTATTTTTGAATTTTGAAGGAAAATAAAGAGAAAGATAATACTTAAAAGTCATGAAATATATTGTGAGATGACTTTAAAATCTTAAATTGTTCTTAATTCTCATTCAAAACACAACTCATAAAGGTATCCTAACTAATTTGAAAAGTATTTATATTTTTACATGAGTCAATGTGAGACTCTATTTTCATGAATGGTAGAAATATATATTAGTCCTATGTAAAAATAAATAAAAGTAAAACATTACCAGAATCGAAGATGGTGCCGGCACCGGTGGTTGGGTTCAAAGCCAATGCTGCCGGAGGGATATCAACAATTTTCCGGCCAACCTTAATAGCAACCAAGTTGACATAGTAGAGTGATGATCTTCTAGGATTTTTTAGAAGAGGAGTAAACCTGAGCTTATTGGGCTGAACAGGCCCAAGTCTCAGAGACCCAGTGAAGTTTAGGGTTTTGAAGCTGGGCAAGCAGTAAGAGAATGTGGATTGGTAGAGATTTTGTGTCTGGGCCAAAAGTGACAATGGGCCTCGGCCCAAGCCCAATAGACCCTGTGCTGGTACTGAGCTCCCTGTGGTCTGTTGAATGCACCCAAAGGTGTAGCCTGGAATTGGGTCAGTGGCTAGGGTCAGTCTGTCTTGGACCAGGTTAGCCGCCACGGTGGAGCTGCCGTAGGTGAGGTTGAAACTGCACGCGCTTCCACTGCAAGTGGGGTTGGGTACCTGAAATTATTCACGTGATTAGAACAACTTTTAGAACCGTTGTTTCTCACCGTTATAGAGAGAGAATTGAGTCTCGTGAACCTTGTTGATTGATGAGGGTAGAGTCACCGACAGAGTGAAGCTTTTGAGTTTTTTTGGACAGGTTATGGGACTGTCATGCCCACGCGCAATGAAAAAATGATTGGCGCGTGGAAACTAGGCTTCCCCATTTTAGTGGAATGATGAAGGTGAGAGTAGCCTTAATGGTGGTCGTACGTAGTAGTAGGACATGTGGTAGTTGTGTTAGCAACAGAGATTCCTTTGGGTAACAGAAATGCTTATAGATCTTGCTTTGGTAATACAAACATTCACACTTGTACTATGAAATAAAATTAAATAAAAAGATTCGCAGTTCTACAAACTAATCATTAATATATACTTGTGTATTATAATGAAAAAGCTAAAGATATTCTACCTAACATTATTGTTATTATTTAACAACATTCAACGTTACGAGTATTTCTGTAAGGAACATATTCTTTGAGCAACTAGCATAAACACTATACATTAATGCGAGTATACATATGCAAATGTTCAGTGGAGTGTGAAAAATGTGAAAATAAGAAATTGTTCTTTCTTAATTGATACCTGTTTACACTGAGGAGCACCACAGCCAAGATTTCTGAAAGTGATGGACTTAGCAGGAGCAAATGGTGTGATTGGTGAGCAACCAACACAACCAGTACATGGAACCCAAGCAGCATCATTACTAGTATCCATAGCCAAGAGCAAGGTCTGAGATGGTGTACCAAACCTAGCCCTTACTATGTATGTTGGGTTCTGTATGATTTGTCTACCTGAGGCAATTGGAACAACTGATCTTCCAGCCACCAAGCTTGAAAGGTATTGCATCCTTAACTGGTCCTTGGCTTGTAGCTGAAGGACACTCTCTTCCCATGATAATGCCTTTGTTGGCTTGAATGGGGAACATGGGCTGAACACATGGAACACTTGGAGGGTTGACCCATGGTCTTGGGTATCACAGTTAGGGTTATTGTACCCTTGGACTAGAGAGAAGAGGAGAAACAAAGGAGTGGTGAGTAAAAGTGGGATTTTCATGGCTCTTTCAAGGTTGAAACTATGCTGCCTTGAGACATTAGGACTAGTACTATATATAGCAAAATAGTAGTCCTATGTAAATCTTGCATTTTTTCTTATTTTAATATCAAGCTTTGAGGGTTATATTTGACATGTTCTTTTTATTTTTATCTCAAATATTTTTTTATTTCTTTTTACTCACACATTTTAGGCGTTATAAAATTCATTGATGTCACTATTTCAAAATGCATAAGTGTTTTAACTTTTCATGTACAATTATAATTGTGGCTACAATACTTAGTTTTGGAAGGCTATATAATAATATTGTAATGCATTTGCATTTTCCCACTATTATAATAAAAATAACTACGAGTATACCCATCTTAAAACATGTACGTGTGTTAAACTATTATTTCAAGTGTGGGCAAAATGAAAGAATAATAAGTCATAAGATAGGTATGGAAAATTATATAGAAGAAAATAATTGAATATATAGGGCTCTTACTTGATAAGTTTTGAGGTAGGTAAATATTTATAATCTTATCATACTATAATTTAAACTTATAATTTTCATGTTACAACCCTCCGCCTCTTATAAAAATGCTTAAATATATTTTAACAAATATATGAAATATTGATTTTAGTCCCAAATAATTTTTATTTTATTTTTAGTCCATAGTTTAGTTTTAATTTCTTTGTTTTAGCCTTTGATATGTTAATATCATAATTGGTCATATCACCAATTAGTATGACATGTATCATATGTGGGTATTAACCATATTATTATTTGGGACTAAAACCAAGTTTTTAATATATAAGGATCAAAACAAAAAATTAATAAATTATAGGACCGAAACTGATATTCCGTTATTTTTCTAGAAAATTTAATATGCTTAAGCAAATATAAAATGTCTAAGAGCATGGAAGGAATTTTTTTCCATTTATTTTTGGGTACATATATGATTGAGGAGGCACCCATATAGTGCGATGCAAATATAACTCTTCAGCATGGTGATAAGTGATAACAGACTGTACTCCATTTAGTTCTGTAGGCTACTAAGCCTAATTCTTGTATAACAATTTCAACTTGGAAGGTACAATTATATACTATGGTTTTAGCCATTCATTTTTGGGTAAGAAATGATTGTATATTGCATGAGTGTGCACTAAGGAAAAAAAGCAAGTAGTGGGTTATTATAGTGGCTGAGGCATAAATAAGTGAATACAGTATAATACATGCCTTCAACTCAATTATATATATTCTTCTTTCTAATAGTAGTGCTTGTGCAGAATCATTTGGGGCTCACATTGGTATCTATATCTTCTAATCAACCTAATTATGATAAATAATAGTGCATGAATTTGTGATTTCGAGGAGGCAAAAAGAAGATATGGATAAAGCTATATAATTGATATGTTATGGGTTAAAGAATAGTATTATTATTATGTGCCTTGTGGAATGGTCATAATGAAGTGCAATGCACTCTAAGAGTGAATAGTGTAGGATTGTGGAAGTGGCATAATACACCATGCTTTTTCTACCACCACTATTAGCATTAAAATGATTGTTTCAATTAAACACTTTTTGGAAAATACATCATCAGTTTTCACTTTTCACCCCATATTGTGATAGTTAAAGAGGAAGCAAATCTCTTAATTTATTTGGCTAATCATGATCTAATATTGGTAATAAAGGAATAAGTTGGTATAATATTCTGGTCGGTCAATTATAGAAGGTAAAATTAGCTGCAAGCTAGAGACTGTGATTTTAACTGAATTACTATGTACTTTCTTATTCTGTTCTTGGATCTACCCTTTCACGGGTGAGATTATATATATGCATGTGTATTTTCTTAAGCATGAGTTTTATATATCATTATTCTATTATCCATCATTCAGATTTAATCATTGACTTTTCAAAAAAAATATAAATGAATGATGTATTGACCATGTATAAATTTTTATACAGACGGTGCATAAATATTATACTCATAATAATGTTTTGTTATTAAGTTTATACTTTTCTCTTATGATATTGTTTCTATTCCAAATTATCTATTTATACTTTTTCTGAACTTATTAAAATTTTATAAAATAAAAAAGCTAAAGTTTTGATCTGTGAATAATGAGTGTAAATAAGTACTTTGGAGTTTGGAGTAATGGACTCAACCTTTTACTCATGATAATTTATAGTTTTTCATTCAAGACACTCATACTTTTTGAACAAATATTATTTTAGCTGTGTCAAATAGCAATTACTATTTTCAATTTCATTTTATTTCTAAATTCTAATAGGATAAATTACTACAAAATTTGAACTCAAATAATTTTAGACATTAATTGTGTTTTACTTATTTATTGATTAAAATCAATCAAGCAGCAAGAAATGTCCAAATTGGAACCCCCAAAAATAGGCTTCAATCCCTTCTTATTCTATACTCTTGCCCTCGAGAGTCTTCTACGAACTTCGTCTTCATTCAGATACGTGCAAATGATATGATTTAAACCTATTGATGACTTTTAAATCAAATCTACTCCAAATCCAACAAATTAAAGGAATATACTCTATTCCCTATTTTAGTGAGACCATAAACCATGGTATATCCTATAGTTTTTAATTTATTTGAATAACACAAGAAGGCTAAGTGATGCCTAGGGTCATGCTAGAATGAAATTAAATATCAAGTCCTAGTGCCAAAATTATTAGACCATATAACCACATTAGTTCAAGAACGTGTATAAGATTTTAGCTGTCATGGCTTTATGTTAACTAAAAGTGGTAATGAGATTTAAAAGTTGTTATTTGAGAAAAAATATATGTACGGACAATATAAAAGTTTTTTAGTCTATCAATATAAAATCAATGATTCACATTTTTAATCATTGTTAATTATAAAGTATAAGTAATATACATGAATGAATGATGAATAATATATTGATTTTGTATAAAATTTTATGATGATAATATTTATCGCAGATATTATTTTGGATTGTAGTACATAATCGTAGTTCAGAACCGACTTATGTCAGTGTAATGAATTAAAAAAATCCAAGAGGTGCCCAGAAACAAACACCGACTCATTTAATTAGTGGGCAAGTATGAAGAATTGACAGATCTATTTCTCAATCTTACACGTTTGTTTTATTATAAGCTATATCGCTTAAATATTAGAAAGTGAGATCTTGATCTAAACATTAATTGAATATTAATGAAAGAGAAAGTAAAGATTCACAATATTAAGCGGGATCGTTTTCATTATGTCGCACTCGAACCTTTATGTATGTACCAAAGTGTAGTCGAGATCAACCCTGCAAGAATTTAAGAAATAGCTAGGACATTGGTATGTATTGAATTTATTACTCTTAACTCATTAAAAATCAATACATCATTTTTAGTACTAGACTCTGTCTATATATGAGCAAGTGATGTGATTTCACCTTCGTGTTGTGATTGACAGTTGTGACTCACATGCACTCATGTG
Organism: Lupinus angustifolius; assembly: GCF_001865875.1. Taxonomy (NCBI): domain Eukaryota; kingdom Viridiplantae; phylum Streptophyta; class Magnoliopsida; order Fabales; family Fabaceae; genus Lupinus; species Lupinus angustifolius. The sequence goes on along the minus strand of NC_032015.1, from coordinate 5,853,632 downwards.
CTTCCTAGCTAGCTAATTCCATTCATAAAATCTCACTTCACTGGTATGATAAAGTAAGCCATACTTGATTTAGTGATATTAGATCTCATATAAATCTTATGTTTAATTGTAAAACAATATAATATTTATGTATTATAAATAAAAAAAATTATACATAAATATTATATTATTTATTATTCATATATATTATTTTTAAAGTAAATTATGATTGAAAATAAATAATAAATTATAAATTAACAGTATATGAAATTCTTAAGTTAGTGGTGTATATGTTTGTCCTAGTAGGAAGAAATAGTTCCTTAAATTATATTTGTATAAAAGACAATCATATATCCAAGAAGTAATACTTATTTAATCATAAAGTAAAGAACATTCTTAATTATATATAAAACAATTGTGTTTGGGTTATTAGCCAAAATGGCAAAATTCAATTGAATTCTAATTTACAGTTTGAATAAAGGTCAGCCATTTCACACGATGACCCCTAAAGTAGTGTACGTAATTACTTATCGGCTTGAAATAACTAAACAAAATTAAAAGAATATACTGTGTACTTTCCTCTTTTAAGTAATTAATATATTAAACAAATATTAACATTTATTTCCTAATAAATGTTTCTTGAACATCCATTAATGAAATCAAATTCTCAACAAAAGTAAAGGAAGTAGCAGAAGATGAGAAAAGCAAAAAGGACACTACCCAACACGTGGAATGTTGAAAGTGGAGGGAGAGTTATCATGAATAATGCAATGGGTAGAAGACAGCACTTGCCACCTTTATGCATTCCACTTACACAAACCCATTTATCGCTGTCTGTCTTTTACTCTTGATTTTTGTTCACTGCCAATAAACATAGATCGTGCCATTATTTCCTTATATAAATTATTTAATTTTCATTTCTTTCAGTTTTTTTATTGGTGAGTAAATTAAATATAATATCTTTTTTGAGTCACGGGATCTCATTGCTCGAACCTTGGAATTTTTCTTTTGCCGACACAAGTCACAAGCAGAATCACTCTGACACAGAAACATTACACTGTATCATGACTATTCCTGACGTCAAAATAATTTTATGAAAATAATAATGTAGTAATGTTTTTATGACGTCATTATCGGAATAAACCTAGTAATATTCCTAAATATGACCCAAATTCGGGTTTCTTAATGCAGATAAACACTTTTCTTAATTCCGTAAGTGGATATCGGGGATTATTTTTCATAATATTCTACTTTTTACATTTCTCTGTGAAGTCAGCTCCTTGTTAAAGTGTGTTTAATTGTTCTATTGACTTTGTTTGATTGACAAAAGAAAATAAAAAGAGAGAAAGAGTTGAAAAAGAAAAAGATGAAAAAATATAGTAGATTTTTGTAATGTTTGATATAAGAGAAAATTAAGAAAAAATAAATATAAAGAAGTATTTTTCTCTCTTTCTTTTTTGTTTGGTTTGATAGAATATGAGAAAAGAATGATGATATTATGGTTCAAATTATAAAAATGTTTCTAACAGAAAAGAAACATAAAATGTTTTATTATTAATTAAAAATAAATGATATAATTTTAAATTATAAATTTTATTATATTTTTAATTAATATTTTTAATTAATATAGTTTCAGACATAGCTTAAGAAACCATTTGAGACAACATATCATTGTCTTTGTAAAAAAAATATTTCTCTTGTCACTTTCTCTACATAAGTGGAGAGAAATATATTTTGTGCGTTCATCTACTTTTTTCCTCTCTCCCTTATTTCTCCGCTCTCAGTCAAATGAGAGAAATCTTTCATTTCTCTTTAATTTTTCTCTCCTTCTTTTCTCTCTTCTATAACTCCATTCTTCCAAACAAAGATATAATATTTTTGGATTAAAACCCTTTTATAGTTATTTTTGGGTGAAATTTAGCATAATTTTATAAGCTTCATTTTTCAATGTTCACATTATTAGTATGATCTCATAATATATTTTTTTTAGTATTATAAAGAATATATTTTCACCTTTTTTAGTAATAATTCTTTAGGAGTTCGTAATTATCTCTCACAACAAATGTCACTTTCAAGAATTGAACTATTAACTTTGAAGATTCAATAAGACCTTACACCACTAGACCAACACATTGATGTATGATCTTATAATATGGAGCAAACACACTCATATGAAGTATTTTTATAAGCCTCTATTTGGTAGATAAGAGTTAGAGGAGAGAAAAAAAAGTGAAAATGGACTAAAGAGAGAACACAAATTTCTCGTTTGGTTGAGAAGAGAGAAAAAGAAGAGAGAATAAAAAGTATGTGAGACACACATAAAAATCTTTATCTCCTTCTTTGGTAAGAAGGTGGGAGGAGATGAAAGTTTTGCATACAATACAATAAATCCTCTTCAATTTTTATCTACTTGTTAGTTTTAAATAATATTGATATATATAATTAAAAATATAATTTTTATTTTTAATTAATAATAATATTTCTTCCTTCCCTAATATCACCACCAAAATTACTCATTTCTAATTTTCTCCTTTTCATATCTTTCTCTCTTCTTATTTTTATTTCGTCATCAAATAAAACCTTATAATAAAGTGAAACAAGACAAATATATATTATATACATCAGCATGGTGATAGCCATCTGGTACTTGCCTATACATATTATTACTTATGAGGTCTAGTAATTTTTATATTTTATTTTGAAAAATGAAAATATCTTTTTTCTATTAAATGTGCTTTATATTATAATTTTTTATTGAGTGCATTTTTCGTTTTATTTTAATATTCAATTTAATGTGAGAAATCATCTAACATATTGAATGTAGTCATATATAATTATATATTTTTTCTTGAAATTGAAAAAATATTTAAAACAGAAAAAATTTCATTATTTAATTAACCAAAACTCCAGTATTGGATAAGTCCAAGACCGTGGGCTTTAGGACAATGAGGGGTCGCTTTGAAGCCTAATCTTTTTATACATATAATAAGTTTACTTACAGAATTAGTTTTGTCAGTAAAATTTATATATTCACAATGTAAAGCTTTATATACATGACTCTATTATTTATCATTTATTTAGATTATCTTTTTTGAAAATTTAACAATGATTAAATAGTAATAGTGAATAATACAATAATAGTATATAAAACTTATACACTATCATTACATACATCTTTTTTCATTAGTTTTTATTGTTATTAGAGAAAATAATTTGTGTACTAAAATAATAAATGTTGATGTATGATATTAAATAAATATTAAATTATTATGTCATATTTTATTAAGTTTTCTTTAGTTTTACTTCACCTGTATAAATTATTCTCAACCTAGTGTTCTTTCCGATACATGGGGTCAAAGCAACCTCTTTTGTTCTCAATATTATTTAATTTCTACAAATAAACTATATCATAGTTTACTATTATTAATATATTATTCTTTCACCTTAAAATGAACATCATATTTATATCTATACTATATAAAGGTAAAATATAGTATAATTTCTATTTTTCTGTTTTGTCTTTAACATTATTTATTTTCTACAAAAAAAACTTATATAATCATAAGTAGTCACCACCAATATATTAATTACATTATCATCTTGAATTGAACATTATAATAAGAAAGACAAAAAATATAAACATAAGCTATAAAATGCATCCAACACAAAACACAAAATTACATTTTAATTCTTGAAATGAAATATATATATAATATTATGAAGTGTCTGTGGTATATAAGTGTGACCGTAAAAATTGGATTTGATGACTTTTTCTTCACCTCTTTATCTAAAATTGTTATCGGTTCTATATTTGATTAACTTTCCTCTCATGATTATCCATATCTCTTGTGTCTTTATCTTCCATCTTTTAATTCTCTGGTCCTAATTTTGTTCAACATATTTTCCTCGAATTTGATAACTAAGATTATGCCCCAACAGAAATATTACACGCACAACCCAGGGATAAGATCTAACTTTCACTAAAATTTAGTTTACAAAAGATCTTAATTATTGTAAGTAATAATTTTGTTCATATACTCCCTCATTAATCCAATCAAAATGTGTCGGTCGTTACACTATATGTCTAAGATCACAAGTTGATTATAAATCGGGAAATGTATTAACACTATACTTGGTATAGCCTCCCTAATTGAATTGATTAATTTATATTATAACATTTTTTTAAATGTACTATTCTTTAATATTTAATTGATATTTTTAAATGATTAAAGTTAAATTTTATTTTATATGTGACAAAAGTTTATTTTGCTTCTACATATTAATACATTCAATTGAAATCAAGACTGTGGGTGGATTTCTGCAGAAAAATGTTTTCATATATTTTAATTATTTTAAGAACATATGCAACATATAAGGATCATTTAAAAGAGGAGTTGAGGGGAAAATGAATACGCACAATCTTTCCTATATTATCAATGTAATTACTATTTATATACGTTTTAAAATAATTAGGAAAACATATTCTCATCTATTTGTATCATAAAAAGAGGATATTTCCATTATTATTATTATTTTAAAGAATTATATTCAATACTCTTTATTATTATTAATTATTTATATAAGATTTTTTAGTTTTTATTCCATTTTAAATTTATTGAGAATATTGTAATGAATAGAAGCCACCCATATTGTTCAAAAGATGATTTGAGAAAAAATAAGTGAAATCAACATTTTCTTCCATCTTTATTATATTTCTTACCGTGAAATTTTAAGAAAAAGAAATCATATGTCATGATCGTTTAAAAGAAATGACATAACTTTTTTCCATTTTAATATAATTTATTTCTGAAAGACCTATCTTTTATTTAAATTTAACTTTGTTATTAATTAAATATAATTTATTGCTATGAGTGTATTAAAAAAGATTTGGTATTTATCTTTATTTAAAATAATCCCTATTAATTACCAGACTTGGTAAAGGATAATTTTATTACTTCTCAATCCTCATTCATTATTAAAATATATACATTAAAGATCACAATTGTTTCTTAATTACATTTTTATTACTTATTTAATAATAATATGTAGACCGCTTATTTAAAACCCTTATTATTTTAATGCTAATATTTTTTATTAATTTAATTATTAATTACTAGTATAATAGTAATTATTAATTTAATTATAATACTATAATTAATATTTATGGTATAATAGAAATAGGAAATTAAATAAAGGATATGCTTGAACTAGCAATTCGTGAGATGACACAAACTTAACGTATGACTAGAGCAGGGTCGTTCTCATGTTACGTTGATGCAAGATGATAATATTGATGTCAACGTGATACTAACATGATGCACAAAATGATTTTTCTTTTTTCCATGTTTTATCTAATATATTTTTATGTTTATCTCACATTTTATGATATAGTTCTATTGGGGACTAAGTAATCTATTTATAATTAGAATAAGAGGTTTGAAGTTGCTTATAGGATTTAAAATGGTGATAGAATGTTCCATTATTTCAAAGATGTCGATATGATTTCTATTTTTAATATTTAAAAAACGTTGGTCTTTAAAAAGAAAAAATTGATCCCATTTCCCTTTATCATATTTAAATAATTTGTCACCCTTTATTTTCAACAGAGAAATGACCCAAATATCCTTATTCTATAATAGAATTATAAAAATATTCTTCATTGCGTAAAAATATCATAATATCCTTTTAATGCCATGAAAATTAATGGAATGTCCATGGTTTGAAAAGGAATGTTTGGACATTATAAATTCATAAAAATTGTTGTACTATCCATAAATAGATAAAAATAATTATTTGACTTTACAAAATCATAAAAATTAGTATTTTCCCCAAATTTGGATAAAATTCACTATCTTGCCTTTTATCCATATAACCTATTTTGTGAAGAGATAAAAAAATCTCTGTAATTTGAACTTTGGAAACGTCACCTTTTTTCAAAATTTAGATGGTTGATAATATTTCTTTAGGAGGAAAATCATTTTGCCCATGAAATATAAGCAGCATAAATTACTTAGCAAGGTGCATATGAGGCTTCAATTTTCACTTCCAAAGTGTGGACCTATATGTAATTCAAAATTTATTGGGCGTGGAAATAAATAACTATAGAATGCAGATAAGATGTAGCAATAAAGAGAAATGTTATGATACATAGTATTACATACATAAGCAATTGCTGAGCTAATGCGAATTGAACACATTATCTGGCATTGGGCTACTAGCCCAAAATTCATTCAAGATTCAAGAACATAAAAAAACAGAAAAAGAATCACCCTCCATTAAAAATTGTCATATAAAAAGGATGTTTATAGTGTAGGTAGTCACAATTTCTATCCCAAAGTTTATATCATTTCATGTACCAATTGCTTGTTATTAGCCTGAAAAATAAAAAAAATAAATTAAATATATTAACATTATATTTTCTGATCAATAAAAATTAAGGGTACATGGAGTGTACAAACTTTTGAATAAAAAATGTGCTCCATAATGTACAATGGTATGTGATCCTATGACTAAATGCTTCTTTTCATTTTCAAAAATGCACATTGAATATCATTACTGTAACTAAGTGGCTAAGTCTCAGAATTATCATGATACAATTTCCCAATAGATTCGTTACTAGCTAATTTGTTCATTCTGTGCACACTATCAAACTTTATTTCATGCACAATCTCAACATATAGACCCCTACTAGTACAAATTTATTGTTTCTCCATTGTTGTGGAACTATGCAATTAAAGAATAAATATCATAGGAGATGAAAAATAAAACAACAGCCTAATGATTGGATTAGTGTTGTAACAAGTAAGCATGATATATGGTTAAATAAAACAAGGGAAATGATATTACATCCTACTTTTGTTACACCATTTTTATATCTTTTAGTGATTCATAAATATATTTTTTGAACATTTTTTAGGTCATCATTGTTGTGTTTTTCTCAGTTTTGTTTCCTAATAACTTCAACCCACCATAAAAAACTTCAACCCACTGAATACTCAGACACCTTGTCAAGTGCAAAATTGTTCATGTGACAAAATTATCTGTTTAGTATGTGGTGTGGACTCTGAATAATTAACAACTATCTTTTGTATTCCAAATCAACTAAATTTTATAAAATAATATAAAATATTAATTTCTGTTTTTATTTTTTTAATTAAAAAGACTTTCTAATTGAGTTGAAATACAAACGTAAAATAAGAATGAAAATATGTAATCTCCTTAGTAGAGAATATTTACAAATTATTATTTAGATTTTGGGCATCACAATTATAGAAATTGAAATTACTATAATTTTCCATTATTTTGTTTCCTTTTAATAAAAATGGAAAAGTACATGAACCCGAATAAATTATATTTTTTTTTTGTAAATTATCATGATGACCAATTTTCTCTTTTAAATTTTTTGAGTCGTTGAAATGGTACTTATATAAATATATTGTTAAATTATAGATAAATAAAAATGAAAATCAATGTAATCAAACTCAGAAAATTAACTAACTTGGAGATAGAGAGGAAAATTTTATTAAGAATAAAATGATATTAAAAATTGGTATATATAAAATAAAATAAAACAATAATAATCTAATAGTCCATTATAAAATAAAACCATTTAGAAAGTCATTCAGTTTATGACATTTTTATAGAAATTTTCCTTAAAAAAATTAGAATAATAGTATACTTGTATTTTTTTAATAATAAAAATTGAAGGTAAAACTATCCGTTGACTTAGATTTCCCCAAAAGGATCACATATTGTTCTCAATGTATTTAGAAATTTCCTTCCTTTCTAACTAAGTGACAATTTTTGATTGAACCTGGACAGTAAATTGGGACTTGTCCTGATTTCACCTACCACTCACCACCCTCTTAATCTCAGTATTAAAGACAAGAATCGAATAACCATTCAACAATATTGAGATAATAACAATGGCTGCAGCACCTGTGAAAATTGTGGCACTTTCTGGTTCTAGCAGAAAAGCTTCTTACCACTCTGGTCTTATCCGTGCAGCAATTCAGATTAGTGCTGCCATTGATGCCCTTGAAGTTGAATTCGTTGATATCTCAGCACTCCCTTTCGTAAACACTGACCTTGAGAACCAAAACGGTGCCGTTTACCCACCCGTAGTTGAAGCTTTGCGCAAAAAGATTATTGAAGCTGATGCTGTTCTTTTTGCTTCCCCTGAGTATAATTACTCTCTTGCCCGTACTATTCTTTTCTCTAACTATTCTACACAAATACTATCTTATTTATTTAAATGTCTTTTGATCTATGTAGTCGATGAAAATATTTTGTTTGCTTTTTGTATGTGCTGATCTCATTTTCTGACAGAACACATAGACATGTTTTGTTCGATCTATCTTTCCAGGAACATGATTTATTGGTTGTGGACTTGTGGTTGTTATAACATAGGCCATAGAAAATTATATATAAGGATCTCATTTTCTTATACCAAAACATATTTATTATATGCTCATTTAAAGGAAACATAAATTATAAAACTATTTTAGTGTACATCTACCATCTTCAAATCCACTAAATCGGAGTCTTGTGCACTGAGTCGCTCGATTTATTAAAAACCTCAAGCATTAATATGATTCTAAGGGACTAAATTGATAGGAAGACCAGTGGTGGCAGTGCATGCTACTTAGTGGTTACCACAATTCTTCTGGTTTTTTTTTATTAATTGTGATCTTTAGTCTATCTCCAAAATGTTGTTATTTATTTGTAGAATTGGGGTAGATTGTAAGAAATGTTAGCACTTGATAGAGATGTTGTTATTGAATTGATAGAAATGTTGTTTTTGAGTAATTCTTTAAGAAAATGTTAACACTTAAGTTAATTTCTGTTAACTTTATTTATTTTTTATGATAGCTTTATTGAAGAATGCAATTGACTGGGCATCTAGACCACCAAATGTTTGGGCTGGCAAAGCTGCTGCAGTTATAAGTACTGGAGGAGGCTTTGGTGGAGGAAGATCACAGTATCATCTTCGCCAAGTTGGCGTGTTTCTCGATCTTCATTTCATCAATAAACCCGAGTTTGTTCTTAATGCATTCCAGCCACCTGCAAAGTTTAATGATGATGGTGACTTAATTGATGATGAGGCCAAGACTCAGTTGAAGGAAATTCTTCTATCCTTGCAAGCATTCACTTTGCGCCTTAGAGCCTAAAATTGAAATCTTTCTCATTAATCCCCACAAATTGTTGAAATAAAGTATGGATTTTAGAATTCCAGTGTGTGATTTGGAATCTCCATGATATCATTATGTGTAGAATATGCACCATAGCATTACAGTAGTGATATGTTGTTTTAAGATTATCCATTCAAGCATGGTGAAATTGGAATCTATATAAAATAATCCCTTTAAATATTCACATTTGTCTATTTTTTATGCTTGTCTCTCCCTAGGACCAAGCTCAACCAGATACAGAATATGTGTTTGATTTTGTTCTATGAATGTGGTTTTGTTTTGTCAGAACTTTCAAATCTTGGCTCAATAGGTTTATCATGGTATCATGAGATAAGCAATTTTTTCCAAAATAAATTGTGAAGATGCTAAGACATTATCACAAATATGACCAAATATCACAGTGGAGAAGAGATACACACTCTTCAAAAGTGGCTTATAGAGAATCTTTCTCAGCAAATAGGCTCAAACCTTACATCATTGTGACTAAAATTTGTGAGTACTATGTTTCATAAAATTGAAATCTCTAAACCAATGTTCCTTATCCTTATTGCTGTTTTTAAAGGTCATATGGTATTTCAAAGGTTTGGTCTCTTTGAACTGTGGCTTAAACTAATATACCTTTGACTGTAATATGAAGGTTATACGAAGTTTCCACAATAGTTAATTACTTGAAAATATCTTTGGTGGAAGATTCTTACCACCACATGAGGTTAAAAGCTACTATCTCAAATTTTATGTCACTCTCACTCTTTCATTACTTAAGAAAATACAATTTATAAAATAAAAATGCTTAATACGCTATAAGTTAACAATTTTGTAGAGAAATATATATATATACTGTTAGCATAACAATTTTTTTGTACGGACTCTATATAAATTTTTATATTAATAGTATATAGATATTACATTAAGGCAACAAAAGTTTCCGAATATATTAATAAGACATTAATCTGCTCCAAAGAATGAGCAAAGGTCAAAGTTTCTGTGAGTCATGACAATCATATAACTAAAAAAGAATTAGTTCCCATATGGTGACTTCGTTTAGAAAAAACACGGTTTCCTAATATCTTTTACACTTAAAAGTGACGGGAGTCATGGTAGAAATTTCTCACCAACCCACTCAAATTGGGCCCCGTATTGCTTGGTTGTTTCTGCTATCTGTCCCATTTGGGTCTTGAGTCCTTTGTGCATTCCAAGTTCCACATATATGAGGTCTTCATTATGACAAACAAAAATAAAAACATGGACGGTGCTATATGCACGCTCTGGATTTTTTCAAAAAACAAAATATGTATATCTACAATCGTATAAAAGTAATATTATATCGTCCTACTAAATCTTCTTATTAATCTTGTAATCACAAAAAAGTGATATATATAACTTTTAAACTGATCATTAATAAAATATTATTTTGTGGCATTAACTTTCTTCCAAGTAGGAAGATATATTATTTTCCATAAACCCAAAATTTACTTTTTTTTACAAATGACATGATATATTTTATGAAAAAGAAATAATCATTGTAATATTGAATATACAACTTTAGAAGTTGAAGATCATTTCTCCAAAGACAAATATTAATGCCATTAACAATTGGCTAAGTAGATCAAAGTTGGATAAGAGAAAGCCCAATATGAATAAATAGCTTCCACAGTTATGAAGGAAAAGAGTACCAAAACACATAAGTAGCGAGATAATAGTATTTCACAGCTTACGTTGCCTAGCCATTCTTGACCAAAATGAAGATTCATCACGCTATGCCTACTTTTATTTATTTCTTCTCAACTATCATCAATTCATCATCATGGTGTCTTTTTTGAGCCGTACCTTTGATTCCACTCAACCCATTCCCTTCAAAAAAGTGATTGATTTTGATGACGTTAAGTGCAGCATCTGCTCCAGCCACCCTATGCCTCTGCAAACGGCTATGGTTATGGTAGTTGGGGTTGGTAACTTTTTCATGTCACAAAAAGGATTCAATTCAATTCAATTTAATTGATGTTTGAATGAAATGTGGTAAAAAGTTGAAGTGAAAGCTAAAGTGAATAAAGTTTCTACATTTGTTAAAACTTGTCAGCCATCAGCATAACTTATATTCACACCTTAACTGTCATTCCTTATAATCCCCAAAATTCTCATTAAATTTCCAACCTCTTTTCATTCCCTTTACTTCATACTTAAACCACACTTTCACAGTGATCTATTACAGCAAAATCTGTCTTTTTTTGTTTGCTTTTCTAACTATATTGGGCTGATTCTCCTTATTTATGTTCGTAGGCTTACTAGCTAGCTAGCTATCTGTTTATATTGACTTGGCTCGATTCCATACTCTTCTGTTTGTAATGTTTGATTTTTTATTTAAATTTTTGGTAAATATAACAAATGTTTTAAACAAATAGCAACACTAATTGATTGGGGACTGAAACACAGTGAATATCACATGCATGTCTTCATGAGACTCAAGTCATTCTAATTTACGTACTTCATTAGTTTTATTTAGAGTGCATGTAGGTTGGTCTTAGCCTTGGAAGCATCATAGGATATGAGTAAGATAATTTCTTATTTGTCTAGTATAGCATCAAATAAGAATGGTATTGATATGGTGGGGACAATCAAGGTAGTATGGTGGCAATATTGACAAAGATGTTCAAGCATGAGGGTATGAAAAAAAAAACTACAATCTCCTATCATACTTATTTCGATATACTTCGGTTCTCGTAGGGATAGAAAATACAATAAACAAATAAAATAGGATAGCCAACATTATAGTATTATTTTATCTTATTGTTTCACTAAATTCTAGATTGCAACAAAATATAAGAGATTATCCTATCTTTCTTATATTGTACACTACACAAGCCATTAATAGATACAAATATATGCTCATTTTATAAATAATGCATTCTTATAGGAGTTTTTCAATAAACTCGTGAGCCAACCTAGTTCATCACGTGTTGAACCCGAATGAGCTATAATTTGGGTAAGTTAGGTCAAATTTGGTGTGTTGGTTTTTCACCAACCTAATCTAGCTTGAATCTTATGATGAGACGATTGACTCATTAGATGTAACTTACACTGTCACAACTAATTTTAGGTTATTATTAAAGTATTTCATCATCTTTTAGATAAATAGCTAATTTCCTTCAAAGTAGTATGATTGTCTCTTCATGACAAATGCGCTCACTTGGATTGGTGACATATGTATTTATACACTACCATCAATACCTAATAATTTAACTTTGCCTATCTATTGGAATAACTTGTTGGTTGACATCAATTTTAAGCTACAAAAGTGACAAAAAGGTAGTTCTAGTAAGAGATATACAGGCTTGTTAGTGACAATATATAATTTTGATAGAAAATAACAAACTACTTTTATTTGTACAAATACCTGATTATGAATTATGATTGAAAATTTAAATGTTTGCGGGTCATATTTTAATAAGTCAAAGTTGTAGACATGGAAGGATGTGAATAGTACTAAGAGGGCGGCACACTTTTTTTAATATAAGTAGATCATTCTCTACAAGAATTTTGTAATTTTCTTTAAAAACGTTAATATTAGCACAATAATTAATCCCGAATAAATAAGACGAGAGAAAAAAGTTGTCCAAAGCAAAAAACCCAGCACAAAAACTGACAGAGAAATTAAAGAAATAAAAATCTAACTAAAAAAAGAGAAGAAGCAACTAGCCCAAGTATATTTGACATTAATACTTATGAGCAGGAAAAAAAAATTAATTTCCTGAAGGTGTTTTTTAAACGTTTATCACTTTGTTAATGAAAAAAAGAATAAAATAAAAGTCGTTATTTTTTTTTTAAATAATCTGAATTTAAGCAAAATTTGGAACATCCACATTCCACAGCTCTACCAAGAAAGAACAGCATTACCACTATCTAGAACACATATCAGCTTTATCGAGATTGCTGCTTTTCTAAAGTCCAATCAATATATGTAGATTTTGCTTCCTACCACATTGGTTCTTTTTGGCTTAAGTGCTTGACAAGAACCTTACTTGCAAGACACGCAACTGTATCTCTACACTGTACAGGCCCGATTACGGTATTGGTATAATGGTATAGTAGTTCAATCGATGATTCACTAATTAAACTGCATACCGACGAAATTAGATATAAAAATATAATATATTATTATTAATGTTGAAAAATTAATATTTTTTCAATTTCATTAAAAAAATTAATTTTAAATAAAAAGCGGTCAGTATAACCAGTACGGTTCAATTGAAAACCGGTCAGTATAACCAGTTTTGGTCGGTTTTAACCGGTACGATTGTAAGACCTATATAATTACTATACCATACCAGTATTAAAACTAGTTGACCAATTTACCAGTTAAATCGGCCAACACGAACTGATTTTTACTCTCTATCCAAAAAGTATCTTAACGATACTACTATGATTTAAGCATTCGAGAGGAAGAAAAATTGCATTGATTTTTCTGAAGATGATCAGTAAATTAATTTTCAATATAAAACTTTTATTTTAATTTTTTTTGGACATTGCTCTTATCAAAATATTTATTAACATAATCTGAAATTCTCAACGCAATTCAATTCTTATTGTATATCCTATGAATTAATTTGATTTAGGTGGAATTCAATACTAATAAACAATCTTGGAAGTGATAGAAATATAACTTAAAGTGGAAAAAAATCATTATTATTCAGATGCCAGGGAAAGACACCATTTTGTTTCTCTTCACAAATATAAACCAAATTTGAAAAAATTAACCTAAAATTTCATGCAAAAACATACTTAAGAATTTGTTAAATTGGGAAAGATTAGGATCTCTTAGCTAATATATCAAAAAAGTTCCCAAAATCTCCAAAACAAATTTTCTCTGAAGACCTTGCCTACTTACTTAAATGAAGAAAAATACATCATGTGGTGTTGGTTATCTTACGTGGACTAAATTTATGTCACAATATATCATAAACAAGTACTGATTTTAATTTTGTTTTTTATAAGTGTTGTCCCATCCAAAATATAAATTAGAGAATATTTGGATTATTTTGTTTTTAAAAAAAAACTATTATTGATTTTTATTATATTCTTCTCTTCACTTTTATTATCCTTCTACAATAATGAAGGTAAAAATATACTAATGGATAAAATAATAATTACTGTTGTTTTGAACTTTGAAAATGACAGAAAAAGACCTACACTAAATGAAGGGAGCAATGTTGTATAAATAAGAGTATATGGTCAAGAAATTAATTTCTTTTGCCTATGTCAAGTTATTATTAGGGAGGAGAGTAATATATTCATATGATTTTATTTATAGTTGTGAATGAATTGAAGTAGATATTCTTGACTCCAATATTACTACTATATGGAGTATTTTAGTCATTCATTTACTTTAAAGAATGATCTAAGGGATGCGTTTTATTATATTTTCTTATATAAGATGCTTCTGCTCGTCTTTCTATACTAATATAAAAATATATATGAAAAGAGAAATGTTCATGAGTACAAAGTGACAAAATGATGAATGAGTTGTTTTTACTTGAATGGTTACAAATAAACTAAAATAAAAAAATCTTCTATGAATTATGTAAACTGCTGCTTTGATTTCCATTTTTCTTTTATAATGGCTGCCATTCATTTTTACTTTATTATTTAACACAAGTAGGAGGATTATGATGAGGATTGGATAGGAGAATTTAGAATCACACTAAAGTGACTTTGAAGTTGATTCTCAATTACTAATGATGAAAATTACGGTCCAAAAATCATTTATTCAAACTTAAGATTTCAGTGTCTTGTTTGAAAATCTCACATGTACTTCTTAAAACTTGTATTTTTTTCTATATTTAGGATGGTAATTGAAATCCAAATCATATATATTCAATGATTTAGAGTAAAGCTTTTTTTTATATATAAAAGTACTCACTTATAGTAAATTTTCAAGTGGAGTTAAAGTGAGTGTAGGCAATTCAAAGGTCAATTAATTACAGTAGGGAATAAAGGAACAACATAAAACCAACTTGATAAAACAATTTGAAATGTATTAATAGGGACACTAGAATTCCGTACATGTATAAATTTTAAACTTTCATCATCCCGTGACAAAATATTTGACATTTCCTTGATATTTACAAGAATTGAAGCTACCCAAGTCATGAAGTTGTTACTATTAGTTTTGTCTATAGCCACCAAGGTAGAAAACAGCAACAAAGTGGGGGACCATTTCCTAAGATCCTGATGTTGGTCTTGTCTCCAAGCTAGGTTAAGGTTCAAGCCTATAAAACAAGCATAGAACTAGACAAAAAGCTATGTTGTTTCTGACATCAACTACCTCAATGGGAGACAATACCCTAACATTGTTGACATCAAAATAAAAGATGAACATAAAATTAGAGCACTTGTGGGCTATGTGGGATCACAATCAGCAACAAATTGCCTGCATTTTCGTTGACAATAGAAACCCTTCATGTCTCTCCAAAGTAACATCAACGTTGCTGGCATTCACACACCATATTTGTTTAGAGAGCTACTGATGACTTTGACCTAACAAAACAAAAGGGACAGTGATAGATACATTTTTAATTAGGGCTTTCAAATGGGTGGCCTTTATTTTAATATTGCACTACTTTAGGACTTATGATTTTTTATGTGGAACATACGTTGGTTATCACAATACCACTATTTCTATACTTATTTATTATTATAATATATATTTATTGCTTCTCATTTTTTGAAAGGGGAGAGATCCACTTTTATCCTATCATAGTTATCAATTTTAGGGAAATATAATGATTTGAATTAGTAAGTATATTTAAATCATTAGATATCTATAGAATTGATGGATAGAATGATGACTTACTCTTGGCGTAAGTCCTCACTTTTTTTTGGAATGGTGAAAATATGATAATTAAAGGATTATCCAAATTACTATAAATCTGCATATTTGATAAATGTTTATGATAAGTTAAATTGGCCATACCATATAATATAGTCATACATTTGGCATTAAAAGGAAGAAGTAAAATAATTAAAATGCACAAGTATAATGTTAGAGTGAAATCTAACTATATAGATATGCTTTTACTGAGTGAGTCCATATAGTAGTGATAATAATGTAGTAATCAGTGTGACCTGAATGAAAGGTAATAACAAGTGTCACCTTTATACGCAATCAAAATGAAACTTTTGCTAGCTCACAGAGATTTAGGGTTTTTTGACCTTGTCGTTTCAAAAGCAAAACATGCTGCATTGCACGTTTGGTTTGGGACCAGTATGGTTGGTCGCACGGTTGAATTTTCCATGTTGCCAGTTCAACTATTCAGGAGTTAAAGATGAAAAAGACTCTTATGCACACTTATTCAATATATTATATATATTCTTCTCATATTCTATGGAATGTGTTGTGTCCGTTATGTTCGTAATAATTACCACAACCTTTCTTCTATATAGAAAATTACCACTACTTTTTACACACTCATATATATACACATTATATAATAATATTGATTAATGTTTTTTAAATAAATTATTTTGTGAAAATAAAATATAATAGTAACTTATACCACTAATCTAAACATTCAAATATAGTATAAAAGTGTCTTATGTAAGATATGGTTAAGAATTTTGTTGAAGATCCCTTCAATGCGTTTGGCATCATAATATTTAAATAAAATATAATATGAATCTTACACTTACATCTTATAACTATCTTATCCGGTTATTAGAGAAATGGGATACTACTATATCCAAAAAATAAGAATATGTTAAAAAATTAGGAGGATTGCTAGCTATTGTAAGAGTATTATCTAAGCAATTTAAGAGAAGAAAGACAATAGTAAAAAACTATTGTATTTAATGAAGTAAAATACTTTTTTTTAATTTTCAATGTTGACTTTCTTTCTTTAGATTGCTTAAACATTACTTATTATTTTGTAAAAGAAATTTAACATTGTTCTTAGGAGTAATAATTATTAATAACTTGGGTATTTTTAAATAAGTTAAGTATTGTGAATGAAAAATATTAGAAGATTAATTGAAAGAATATTTGGAGAATGTTACATAAAACAAAAACACACTAATAATGAAGTAGTTGATCATCTATTAACAAACTTCTACCCTATGGTGATCAATAAAGAAAACTTTTAGTTAGTATATAATAATCTTAATAAACTAGTTAATATACGTTTGAGTATTATTATATTATCGTAAAAAATTAATAATTTTTTCAACGAAAACATGGTCTAAAATGCTTTCACTAAAAATGAATTAAATAATTTCCTATGTGCAGTTTACCACGAAGAAAAAAACATGAGTGACATAGTGGCTCGCATGTTTCCCAATTTATACAAAAATTCGCACTTCTTCTTCGGCTATTAATTATTTTTATGAAGGATAAGGGTTAGGAGCCCAAACAAAAACTAAAATAACACAATAGGTGTATCAATTAATGATTACTATACCCATGATGTAAAAAAACTGTACTTACTCGACCAACTAAAACATATAGTCCCCACATACAATTTAATTCTTGCTTTTTTTTTCTACATGTGATCATACTTTGAGGCTTTGAACTACCTCCATTACTTGCAAATAAATATTAGTTATATGAAAATATGTCCTTTTTGTGTTTAGCTTTTAATTTGATGCAAGACTCATGGGGCCCCTAAAAGAGAGATAAGAAAAAGAAATGAAAATGGGGCACAACATACCATAGGTATGAACTCACGCACTCAAAACTCATATGGTACAATTAAACCAAATGGATCAAAGTTTTTATCATATATTATTGTTATTTCAAAATAGAGGCACCTTGTGGAAACCCCACATAAATTAGATATAACAAACAATAATCCTCATCCTTTACTCCGACCAATCTTTCTTATAATATCATTTTGGATTATTTCGTGTAGATTAATAAATGTAAAAATATGATTACATTTTTCAATACTTATATTTAATTTATAAAATCATTATTAGTTGATGAAACCAAATCATTTTTTTTTTATTTTCACTCAAACTATATAGGTAATAAGAATACATATTTTATTAACAAATTCAATTACATAAATTTCGAAAGACAATTTATAAATATGATTTAAACAAAAATTCAAAAGAAAATCTTATAAAAATTACATGAAATACAGCATGATTAATGTTTCGGAAGATAATTTGTATGGAGGATGATTTCTGTTTAAGGCGTTTGTGCTGAAGTTTAAAAACATACAACTTTTGTTTATTTCTCTTGGTCATCTAAGATATAAAAAAATGTTGTACAGGAACCTAACAAGTATTTATGTGGATAGAGATTCATTATAGCAATAAATCCCTCTCTATTAAGTATTTAAAGCAATTGTATTCATAAGAATGAGAATCCGATACCTCTCTTTAAGATAGAACAACCACAATCACTTAACAACCGCTATAGTTCAATATATAGTGATTTTTTGTGTACTCTTAAGATATTCTTTTAATAAAAAATTAATCTATTTTAAGATATATGATTGTCTTTTTTAACTAATATTGCTCCCAAAAATTAAACCTATAATATTTTAGATCTTACATATCTTTTAGGCTCATGATTGCTCATGATTGACATAATTTATTCTCACTCTTTTATAATTCTCCACCAACTACTGAAAATGCAATTATACACATCACCCATTCTCTTTTACACATGTACCTATCATCTTTAATTTATATATATATATTATACAAAATATTTATGTAAGAGACATAATTGTAATATTTTTAACAAAAATAATAATTAATATAAACAAGATATGATATATTGTGGTGACAAATTTAAATAGTATAAAAGTCAATACATCTTTTTTTAGTTCATTACAATATATTGTAAGAATGATTTAAATAACTCTTTAGAATTATTTATGCAATTTGTACTAAACCAAATATAATGATTATACATCGACTCTTATACCATTTATATTTATCTCCAGAATAAATGATATTTATTTAACTTAATTATACTTATTACCCTACTTTGCTTAAAATAACACACTTATCTTTCATTCAAAGATAATAAACATAATTATGTATATAAACTGATTTGTATAAGTACAAAAGGAATGTTTTGTAAAAAATTATTAAAACTTAGAGAATACAAGTGTAATTTAAGTTTTTGTAACCAGACTACTTAACTTGGAAGACATAGGAAAGCACTCTTTGCTCTTTAATGTTGGACCAGGAGGAATGGAAATTTGGCACCGTAGTTTATAAATGCGATAGCTTCCCTAGAATCTCTTTATTTAGTTAAGATTGTTTATGCCAATGTTGTTACCCAAACATATCCAATATCTTGGTAGTAAAAAGTAACAAAACATTCTTATTAAGCAGTCTCAAGTTTACAAGGATTTTAACTATGCTTTAAAAGACATAACTAAATTAGGATTAATTTTAACATGCTAAAATTGGCAATGACACCCTCTCCACCATTATTCCTATTCTTATTTTATTGTCTGCTATTACATTTAGGAGCCAAATTCGGACTCAATAAATTATAGTTGAATATCTTTGGTCCAAACACAACTAAAGAAAGAAAACAAACAAAAAAGTTGTAAAAATTAAAATGAAAGAGAATAAAACAAAGAAAAATAAAAGGAAGATTAAAAAAATAAAAAGAAAAATTGGAAGAGAAAAAGGACAAAGAAGGGAAAGAAAGAAAAGCCAGTTACTGGTTCCAACCAACCTTTTTCCTTTCCCTGTCAATCTAACAGCAATAGCTTCTTTCAGAATCTGAAAACAACCCATTATACACAACCAAACAAGGAACTAAAATCTGGGGAAAAGAAACAAACTTGGAATTAGGGTTTACATTTTTTTTAATCTTCATTCTGTTTGTTTCTTCTCTCCTTCCTGGGTTTATGCAAAAAAATATGTTCTTTTCCTGCAACTTTACTTATGAAGAAGATTGTGGATTAACATTTATATTTATTTATCATATGATTCATTATTAATGGGTGAAGAATGTAAATAGGTAAAAGGTGTTTGTGTTTGTGTCTGTGAGAGAAAGGGGTTGAAGAAAAGTTGAAACCTTTGTAGAAGAATATGAACAAAGATCTTACAAGCTTGGTTAAGGCTTGGGAAACAACAGTTAGAAAATCAGCTGGTCCAAAGAAAAGGGCAAACAGCATTTTCACACCAATGTCTGTTGCCCATGTTGATGATGACAATGATGTGTCCCAAATTGTTGAGAAGGTTCTCTCCAATGGTGACATTTATAAAGGCCAATGGCATGAGAATTCTCCACATGGCCATGGAAAGTATTTGTGGAGTGATGGGTGCATGTATGTTGGTGAATGGAAGAAAGGTGATATCATTGGGAAAGGGATTTTCAGCTGGCCAAGTGGTGCAACCTATGAAGGTGATTTCAAGAGTGGTGGTTACATGGATGGTAAAGGAACTTACATTGGTCCTGTTGGGGACACATACAAAGGTTGTTGGGTAATGGATTTGAGACATGGTGAAGGGACTCAGAGTTATCTTAATGGTGATTTCTATGATGGAGATTGGAAGAAAGGGTTGCAAAGTGGACAAGGAAGGTATCAATGGAAGAATGGGAACCATTATATTGGTCAATGGAGGCATGGTGTGTTTTATGGGAATGGTACAATAATGTGGAGCAATGGTAATAGGTATGATGGTTGTTGGGAAGAAGGTTTGCCTAAAGGGAATGGAACATTCAGGTGGGGTGATGGAAGTTTCTATGTTGGGGTATGGAGTAAAGATCCAAAGGAGCAAAGTGGGACTTATTACCCTTCTTCTGGTTCATCTGGTGGCAATTTGGAATGGGATCCTCAGGAGCTTTATTCTGTGGACTTGAATGATTGCAAGGTTTGCCCTTGTGAGAAGGTTTCAATTTTTCCGTCACGGAAGATATTGAACATGCTTGAGTTAGAGAATGATGGTGCAAGTTTGATGAGGCCTAAGAAGATGTCAGTGGATGGAAGGATTAGTAATTACAGTTCTGAAGATGGTTCTTATGATGGCTTGGAGAGTCATCAGGTTGGAAATTCTATTCCAAGAGTACCACATTTGAGATTAAAAGCTCCCAAGAAACAAGGAGAGGCGATATCTAAAGGGCATAAGCACTATGACCTCATGCTTAATCTGCAGCTAGGTATCAGGTACTGATCATAGTTTATTTTCACACAATGTAATAGTGTAAATTACTCTTTTATTTCTTGTTTTAGTTCATATTTTTTCTCTTTCATTTAGTTGAACATGTACCAGGATTTGGTTTACTTTAAATGTCTTCCATCCTATGGTGCAATGATGAATGGAATTTTGGAAAATAAATTTTTTCTTCCATGATTCTAATTTTAACTGTTCGGTTATTAATTTTTTGTGCCATAGCACAGACATGCTGTTGGAAGACCTGCTCCAAGCACATCTCTTGATTTGAAGTCTTCTGCATTTGATGCCAAAGAAAAAGTATGGACTAAATTTCCACCAGAAGGATCCAAGCACACGCCGCCTCACCAATCATGCGAGTTTAGATGGAAAGACTATTGCCCCGTAGTGTTTAGGTAAGCTTTTGAGCTAAATCTCAAGACTAAGTGATCCTTTTTCATGTTAGCAGTTAGCACCAAAATTGTTTCTTCATTAGATTAGCCATGTTTTGAATCAGAATCTGCTGACTTTGTTTAGCATGCTCTTGTATTACAACCTTTCTTCTGAGGCACAAAGAGCTTTATGATACACTTTTACGAATATGACTTATGAATTTCTCTAGAAGGTGGCACTAGCAAAAACTTCCTAGGTTCAATGATACTGCTACTGATTGATGACCTTATTTCATGAATAGTCTCGGACTATTAGAACTTTTTTGGCTTGTCGAAATTCACAGATCCTAATGATTTTGTTGTGTTTTTATTTGCAGGGCACTCAGAAAACTGTTCAAAGTAGATCCAGCCGATTACATGATATCATTATGTGGAGATGATGCCCTTCGGGAGCTCTCGTCCCCCGGAAAAAGTGGAAGCTTTTTTTATTTGACCAATGATGATCGGTACATGATAAAGACCATGAAAAAAGCAGAAGTAAAAGTGAGTTGTCTTTTAGTATATAATATAACCCTTGAGCCTTAGTAATTCTGATAACCAAACTATCATCACCTTGCATGTCAAGAATTAGAAAGTTTCACTAGTAGCCCTGAGTTATCAAACATCAACAAAGAACAGCAATTACATGATATCAGAAAATTTATTGAACCAAGCCTGTTCCAAACTCGGTTGCCATCGTGACATGCCACTTTGGTTTCATATTTCTCAGTTGTTGCTACCTTACAATACATTATTTATCTTCTGAATGATGTTTCATTTGGGTGCTATACATGGTTGCAGGTTTTTTTGAGGATGCTGCCTGGCTACTACAAACATGTTCGGGCTTTTGAGAACACCCTAGTCACCAAGTTCTTCGGACTCCATTGTGTTAGATTAACAGGAGCTTCACAGAAGAAGGTAATGCTGATTTTGAGGTGTGTATAAACTTCTAATTTGACATGAAAAGTTTTGTAATTGATTATATGTAAATTTCAGGTTCGGTTTGTCATCATGGGAAATCTATTCTGTTCAAAATATCCCATCCATAGGCGCTTTGACTTGAAAGGTTCCACCTTTGGTCGCTCCACTGATAAACCTGAGGCAGAAATAGAGCCCACGACAACACTCAAGGACCTTGACCTAAATTATATATTCCGGCTGCGGAAGTCTTGGTTTCATGAATTCTGCAGGTATTTATCACTTCTTGTCCCACTCTGTGTGTGTGTGGAATGTAGCACACTTCACTGCACCAGTTTTTGCTTCATTAAGCACATTTTTAAGCTGATATGACATTAAAATCCGGTTATATTTTCTAAATATTCCTTCAATGCAGGCAAGTAGATAAGGACTGTGACTTTCTTGAGCAAGAGAGGATTATGGATTACAGTATGTTGGTTGGTCTTCATTTTCGAGGAATATCATGTAGTGACAACGTTTCACCCTCTGGTACTCGAACCCCAAGATGGATTCTTTTTTTTCTTTTCCAATATGAATCTTTCCTAAATAAAGTGGACATATTTTGCAGGTAATGGTAACTCTGATGATGGAGCCACTTGTCTTTCTGGAGTGGATGTGGATCATCTTGTTGTAGATCCTAGTCGGTATGGTCCATCAGCACATCTTCGCAGAAATATCTAGTTCTTTGTAACTCTAGTTTTGGTTGCTAAATTGTGATTAAAACAACAGGAATCCTACTAGTCAAAATGTTGTTTCGCAGACTTGCAGCTACTATTTTACTGACTCAACATACACGTAGCATTCTATTGGCAGATAGATGTGACTTTCTCATTTCCACCATATCATGCATGAATTTCAAACTCATCATTGACACTTCACATTTCATTAAATTTGTAGAATCTGCATAAATGCCGTTCTTGAAACCAATAATCAAGTTCTCTATCACATTTTCACTTGCAGTTACTATCCTGTCTTGTTTCAGGTGGACTCAATTAGGAATAAACATGCCAGCGCGGGCCGAATTGACTCGAAGAAGAAGTATTTGTGACACTCCTCAGCTGGTGGGAGAACCAACAGGGGAGTTTTACGAGATTATCATCTTTTTCGGTATAATAGACATATTACAAAACTATGACATTAGTAAAAAGCTTGAGCATGCGTACAAAGCATTCCAATATGATTCGACCTCAATCTCTGCTGTTGATCCGAGGCAATACTCGAAACGGTTTCGTGATTTCATCTCCAGTGTTTTTGTAGAGGACACTTAAAGGTTTAGTTTTGAAGCTAAATATTCAACATGCAGTCAGTTTTAAGGAAATGACAGCACTAACCAACTCATTGATATCCATCTCCCAGAATGGTCATACACTAGTTGGTAGTTTATTTTGTGATTGACAGGAGATACCCATTTCTGAAATTTGTCCATTTTCTTCTTCACTTTAGTTAATTTTATGTTAATTATAGTCACAGCAAGTGTATGTTGTAGTGTAGATGAATGTTGGTCATAGACTCAGGGTTAATGAAGCCTTTTCCTATTGTAAATGAATCAACAGAAGGGTAAAAAGACATTGGAAATTGTTCTTTTTGTAACCCCTTTTTTCCAATGTACAGATAAAATGAAGGACATTAGCTTTTTCTTACATAAATGTATGAATCATCCTTACACCTTTAGCTTCATGATATTGAAGTGACTCTTATTCTGAATTATTGATACCGGATTGTGGGAGTAGTTCCAAATAAATAATTGTCCATTTTGATTGGAAGATGGTTCAGAACTTTATTATTTATCACTCAGCTGTAGACTCAGAACATAAGTAATAATTCTGAATTTTTTAAATTACAATTATTTTTTAGATTGAAGTTGAATCCTAATAAATGATCTCGGGTAAATTAGTCCCAAAAAAAGGGATTCTCTCCCATTTCCGCAATCTACATTTAAAACTGAGTAAAAGTCTCTAGTCAATGTTTTTATTGTGTTCATCAGAAGTATTGATTTTAATATGGACAACAGATATGACATTGGCATGGATAATCATACATGATCAATATCTAAACTATAGATACAAGACTCAACTATATACATAGAGATTTATATAGATAAATATTTTACAGACAAATGTTAGTATTTTAATTAATATGAATGGGTGGAGTTTGAATCATCAAACTTTTTATCACTCCACTCCTTAAATTCAGCCCCAACAACAACCTTATGATTAAAATATGCTCTGCGTGAATAGTATGAGCCTAATATGCTGGCGTGATTAATGAGCCAAGGGATCAGTTATTCAGTTTATAAGTTACTATATCAAACCAAATACACCTGGGAAAATTGGTAAGAATTTTCACTTTAATGCTAGATCACTTAACCATCTTATTTTTATTCAATCCACTGAACCAATATGATTTTTTATAATCTTTTTACAGTAAAAAAGGAAAAATGTTAATCCAAATGATTTTGTATTGGAAAAATACAAATTTATTACTTTAAGAATAGGTGAATTTAACTTCTCAAGGCACATTTATTCTATTCCAATACCTTATCCTCAATCGTAAGGTATGAGATTAAGATATTCGTTAAATTATTTAATTTTTAACTTCATAAGACTAGAAAGGGGATAAATTCAATTTGGATAAAATTCCAAAAGAGCATTCTAATATATACTTTATTTTTATTATTTAATTTTCTTACAGCTAACTTTAATCTCAAAATAGCTTTGTTTTTCTCCTATTTTCTACTTTCGGAAATTTGAAAGTAATTGCTATATAATACTATAAGTTAAAAAAAGTGTTTACCCGTCTAGCACTATTCTTTTATAATTAAAAGATACTGGTGAATATTAAATAGAGAAAAGCATGTTATAAAACATTTAACCATTCTGAACCTCTTTACTTTTCCTTTAATGTTTTTGTCCTATTCAATTTTTTGACTAATTATCATTCTAAAATCAAACAAATAAAATCACCCAGTAATTTCCTGCTACCATTAACATTTGACTTGTGGCTCTTCCTTGCAAAGCAGGTAGAGACTGTTTGAAGAACCTGCTTCAAGAGTAGCACACTTTCTGTTCCGTGTGATAGAAGTTCAAATTCTATTGAAGAGTCTGTTTTATTAGAATGTAAAATTATTGTTTTAATCAGACATGTTACTTCTCAATGTTTTTTACATTTTAATTATTATTTAGCGAATTTCACAATGCTTTCTATTTTCTAACAAATTGTTGGTTCATTTGTATTACAATACAAAAAGTAAATCTAACCTTGCTATAGACTTGTACATCCCAACCAACTGAATGAAGGAACTTAGCAAAATTAATTGCATGATTGTTTACGCAATTTTATCTTATCAGAAATCTGACTCTTGAAAAAACAGCCTAATAGTTTAATAAGATTCATGCCGGGGAGAACAGTATAAATTTAAAGAAAAAATGTCAGGGAAACAGTGAATTTAGCATCAGCAAAAGTGTATACCAGCTTTGTTAAATAAAGAAAGCAGGTATAGGAATTCCTGAAGTGACAGCTTGGAAGATCTTTTCTCTTCAAAATCTGCTTCCTTCAGAACTCCCAAAACCTTGCCCTTGAATTCGGATTGCACCTCCTTGGCTTCGTCATCCTCGACTTCCATTTCATAATCATCATCATCTGTTCCACCCTCCATTTCCATGCTTTCATCATCCATACAATCACCAAGACTAGATAAATCCATTTTAGTTTCTGTTTCTTTCAGTGGTCCTTCTTGTGAAAGTTTTAGCGCCTGGACAGTCTTGTAATTTTTTTCGAGCAAGGATATGACATTCTTTTGCCTAAAAATTGCACCAAGGGTTTTGTTCTTTCTGTTGAAACAAATCCGCAAAAAACCATCCCACTCCTTTTGATTAACGTCAATGCGGGGCTTCCTGGGTTCTATTCTTACTACAGAAGAATCAACTTTAGGTGGAGGCCGGAAGTTGTTCTTTCCAACTTTCAGAAGGTGGAAGATTCGAGCATGGAGTTGGGTATTCACTGTAAGACGACAATAGAGTTTGTCGCCAGGCTGAGCAACCAGTCTCATGGCAAATTCTCTCTGGAACATTATGATTGCACACCTAAATGCAGGCTGGTGACCGAGTAACTTGAACGTTAGAGGAGAAGATATTTGATAGGGAATATTTGCAACACATATGTCAAAATAAGGAAGTTCAGTCTTCAGCACATCGCCTTGGATAACCTGAGATAATAAGTCAACAGAATTCAGGTACTATATTGAAACAATCAAGAAAAAGGAAAACTTAGTTTTGTTTTAAGGAAGTTGGGATGCTTATAAATGCAGAGAAACATCCAGTCGGCTCCAAATTGCCATGTTCGGTTTAAACAAAACGCATAAAGCATTATAAAAGATGACTGCCGCACATATATGTATTTTATTTCAATATTAAATTGTCAGTTCGTTAAAAAAGACATCAAATAAGAACCATAAACTCAAGTACTAACACATAACCAGAGGTTCTCCAATAAGTATGTTGCCGATAAAAAAACAAGTAGGTCATAAATCTAGTATCCAGACAGCTTCTCCTAACAGAAGAATACTGTTTTAAAAGACTGAAACTCACTTCGATCAAAGTTTTAAAATCCAACACTTCAACTATATTATTCAAACCAATGTCAAAGACACAGCAATTTTAACAGATTAAAAACATTATCACAACCCTCTATCTTCTTTCTGTTCACTTTTCATCAACCAAACAGAAAACAGTAAAACTAGAAATCATACCGTGAGGCGGTTCGAGTAAGGGGTTCCCTGGAATCGTCGCTGCAGCTCAAGAACCATACGTGGATCAATTTCAACAGCAATAACCTTCTTCCCAGCTTCCAAAAGCTTCTTTGTAAGGTTACCAGTACCGGGACCAATCTCAAGAACCACATCAGTGCTTTTAATACCAGATTTCTGTACTATCGTGTCAACAAGTAACGGGTTCTTAAGGATATGCTGCCCCTTCGATTTGTGAAAAGATATGCCTCCTTGGTAAGGCGTGTGTTGCTGTGTTTTTCCCTTCTCCTTCTTGATCTTGCCACCTGCCATTTATGCTATATGCTCTATCACTCACGTTCACGTGCACAGAACAAAACCTGTTTGGCAGATAGAATCCATTATGAACTCAATTCAATCCAAATCCTGTTAATGAATAGAAATTGAAGTCTACTACTTGTATAATACTATGATTGGAACAGATTTTAAAAAAAGTTGATTGGATAAGCGCTTAATTAACACATCCTTTTACTTAGGTTAAATATTAATAGAACGATTAACTAACTGATTTGCTAGTGTGTTAGATTAATCATGAAACCCTATTTGATTAAGTACATAATAGAAAACAATATTGAATTATTGAAATAGATATACCTTTGACACTATACAATGGAGTGAGAGCGTCCGCAACGGAACTTGTGCGATGGCGTAGGTGAAGGAGCTTCTACTGCGTTGCGTTATCATCATAGGAATTGGAAACTACTGAATTAGGGTTTATATTTTTATTTTATTTTCAATACTATATACAATATTATATTATACTAAGCCCAATATACTATTTAGTTATATGGCCTTTTACATTTCGTACCAAATGAGGACTCACTTTAGGTCCATGTATACCCTTATATCATCAAATAAATCTTTTTGTTTTTTATTATTGATGATATTCTCTCACTTTTAAGTAAAAAAATATTGTTTTTGAATTTGTGATTATCTTTTCTAACAAATGTTTCTCATAAGAATCGAATTATTAACATTTTTTTTAATCTTTTGAGGAATCTAATGAACCTTTATACCACTGGAACAATGAATGAATAAATATGAATACTTATTCTGAGTTGCTTCCATTGCATGTAGTAAAATAGTTTGTTTGCAAAATCAGGTAACTTCCGTCCATATTCAACTGTAGTTGTCACCTAGTAGTAGCACTTCTTTCAACAACAAGAGAAGCACAATGATAATACCTTGTGATTTATATACAGAACTTGCCCTTATATTATATATACACACACTACTTTATTTTAGTATTCTACCATTAAATAACATTTGTGATTCTAGTTCTAAATAAGGAATTATATGGGGAGAATCAAGATGAGGAGAATTACCTAAACAATGTTTTACTCCATAATGA
The DNA here is from genome assembly GCF_001865875.1 of Lupinus angustifolius. Lineage (NCBI taxonomy): Eukaryota > Viridiplantae > Streptophyta > Magnoliopsida > Fabales > Fabaceae > Lupinus > Lupinus angustifolius. The sequence goes on along the minus strand of NC_032015.1, from coordinate 5,824,823 downwards.
AGTGTTTCTTTATTCAGCTTTAGTATTTTTCAACTACAATGGGTATTTCATGTAGACCATGTTTTGTCTAGTACTCTGGTAATATGCAATATCTAAGTTGAATTATAATAGTCTTAACAGTGCCATTTATAAAATACAATCCATTTCTCTCTAACATGCAGTTTTTATTTTTCTTGATGTCAAATGTTCTGTTTTTTAGTGGCACATATTTCAATGCAAGTTGATATGAAAAGGAACTTAAAGATTCCAGTTTCGTGAAGTACTCTCTAGTATTTAAATTACACTAGCAATTATGAGCACAATATAATAGTTTTGAGAGTCTAGCCTAATCGATCGTATTTTACTAAAATTATAATTTAACTTTAGCTTGCTTAGTTTCGTGGGAGGGAGAGAGAAAAATGGAGAGAGAGAGTAATATAATTATTTTGACCACTTTATTAGAAAGAAATCAAGAGTATTGAGTGAATATACTTGTTGCTATAGTAGCTAAAAAGGAATTTTGTTTACAACTTTCTAATAATATTATTTATGGTTCAAAAGTTAGTTGCACATGTATGAATATCGGCTATTATTATAGTATGTGATTTGCATTAGACTTGGCAATCATGTTTCTGGTTCGGTTGTCATCATATTTAATCACCGCAATCAGTGCCAGAAGATGAGAATCAACTATATTTGTCATGAACAATGAGCAAAGCTTGATTTGTCAAGTTGGATTGGTTCTCACATTAATTAATGACATGGCATTAGTGAACCATGTCAATATCAATGGCTACTTTGGGAATTTTAGCCTGGAAAAAGTGCCACAACCAACCGACATAGCGACTACTAGAATGATTTAGGTAAAAATCTAATCACATATGGTTCGATTCTTATAAATTAATATGATTTTCATTGGAGTTGTTTTATTTTTCTTAATAACCTTAGTTGTGTGTTTCACCTTCTATTGTTTCTACTATCTGCTTTCCACTTCTAAATAGATGCGCATATTTTCAAATCTGGTGGAACTAATTAAAGTAGCAAATGTTTCAAGACACTTTCCACAAGAAGCACCTTCAATTTCGGGTCCTTCCAGATCTCCCTCCATCACTATTATTATTTTGTATAATTCTACACATTAGATTGAATGACCCATTTTTATCAATTTAATTAACAATGGGTTAGTCTCAATCAAAATATCTAATGTTTGAATAAAACGAACTCAATCGAGTTTAATTGTTGGTCTATTTTTATATGAAATCTCTTAACTCAACCCATATGTACCTCTAACTTATATAATTATTACATTAATGAGGGGCATCGAATTTAAAGAGAAAGGCTAACCAATGTTGAAAATTTAAACTACCCTTTTTTCAATAAAAATTGAACAAGAAAGTGATGTAATAACTCAGATAGGACCACTAGGTGGCAAAACTCTCCATGTTAAATGGGGTTGCATTCATAGACTATAAGCTTGAAAATTATTGTAATCTTCAACTAAGAGCAATGGTTATCATAGCCAGATTTTAAAATTATTAAACTATAAAAAGTTATGTGATTTATAGTATTTTCATTTCCCTCAAAGACAACTATGGAGTGGATGATTTAAACTAATTAAAACATTGTTTCTAGAGATTTCATTTTTGATAATAAGTATGGAATAAGGAGAAATTAGTTCATAGTAACAGTCAAACCTAAATTATAAGATAAAATGAGTTATATTGATCAAACGATCTTTACCATAAATCATATTCTTTAATAAAAATTGATATGTAAAATTTTTCAAATTGTTTTGCCGAAGTTTGTCCATAGCTTAATATATATTTCTTAAATACAAAAATCCTATGAGCATGATATATAAGATGTATACTATTCATTTTGTGATACACTCCTCATATAAAAGGAATTCATAAGTGTTATATTATATATATATAACACCTATCTTATGAAAAAATTAGATTGACTTTTGAAGGCAAACTTTAATATGATAAAGGAATTCTTTTTAATTATATTAAATTTCAACATAAAAAAAATTTGAAATAAAAAAGGTTTCATTTAGGTATAGCGGTATTATGATCATGATTTGAAGCTAAAATGAATTTTTACCAAAAATATTCATTCAATTTAACCACTTTTTCAACTTTAAGAATCAATCAATTTTAGATATGAACGATAAATTATATAGGGATGGATTAAACACCAAAAAGATAAAGTACTTTAGACTATTAATACACCACAACTCATTTTCTTCTTATTATTATTACATAAACATACTATAAATTATTAGTTATATATAAGCGTTTTAAAAATAGTTCAATTTAAATAAGTTAAACATGGGGTTCATAAGTAAATAGATTTAAAATAAAAACTAATTTGTGCTGTTGCATAGGTAAGAGATTGTAAATGAGCAATATAACGGACTTTTGACGAGTAGTCTAACTTTGTTCTTATGCCTCTAAATCCAACATTTAATTATTACAAATACAATTGACATTTTTAGTTAAAGCTTTGATGAACCACATTGTCATTTGAGCTCAATTCTTAAACCTTTTCCTCCATAATTAATAATATGTACTGTATAGCTTATCTGTTTGAGGTTATTTTTGTAATAATACTTTTATATAAAAATAATCATTTGTAAGATATTCACATGGATAAGTTTTAAAAACTCAACAAGCAAAATATGAAAGTAGTCAAATCTCTAATTAATTGAAAAGTTACTTGCTTCTCATGTAATTTTATTTTCATCCAAAACATATATAACTTATAACTTCACACCAAAATTTATAAAATAAAATTACAATTTTTTATAATTTTCCTTGTTCAAAGGGTAAGTGCATGTGCATTCCAAATACACTTTGTATTATAAAAAAATTAGAACCTAAAATTATTGTGGCAAATTAGTACTTTCACATTATATCAGCTATGGCACAAGACTACAAGAGTCAAGTCTAGATAGAACACATCACATGCTAAGATCTGTCTCACTTTGCATTCACATTCTGTCATTCCAGCTTTTGTACTCTCTTAACTATTCTTCCCCTTCAACAACACAGAAAAATTAGATTTTTTCCTTGCTCATTATCTCAACTCTCTCACAAAAAACAGATTTTTGAGAGAATGATAAGTGCCCACATGTTGATTTTAATTGTTGGACTAACATCAGCTATATTTTTTGTGATTCTTGTACTTTTTGTCTTCTTATATAGGATGAGAACATCAAAACATGATAGTGAAAAAGACATAGAATGCTTGGAACATAATAAGCAGGAAGAAGATATAGTTCAGAAGGAGGACTTGATGATTTTTGAAGATGGTGAGGATCTTACTATATGTGACATATTGGATGCTCCAGGGGAAGTGATTGGAAAATCAAATTATGGGACACTTTATAAGGCTTTGTTGCAAAGGAGCAACAAAGTTAGGTTGTTGAGGTTTTTGAGACCATTGTGTACTACAAAAGCTGAAGAATTGGATGAAATGATTCAGTTTCTTGGAAGGATTAGGCACCCCAATTTGGTACCTCTTCTGGGATTTTACACAGGGCCAAGGTTTGAGAAGCTTTTAGTTCATCCTTTCTATAGGCATGGGAATCTGACTCAGTTCATAAGAGGTAAATGATTCTCTTGAATTATGTTATTTCTCTTTGAAAGTTAGTTTGATGATGTGTCTTGATTTTATCAATATGCTTATCTAGAAGGCATGGCAAAACTTGATCTCAAATATATTTGAAAATGTTTCACTTAATCTATTTTAGGTATCACTTGTGTTAACTGTTAATCTTAGTAATTTAAGTGATTTTCAGTTTCTCAAAGCCTTGCAGTTGCTTGAAGTTCAAAGAAAGAGTTTTCCTTTTTAGTGGCAGAATGATGAAAGTTTCTATTTTTACTCAATTTTAATCCCCATATGTTTTGATCAATTTGATGACATTGATGTTCATTAATGTATCTTTTAGTTGGGTTAGGGAAAATTGAAATCTCAATTAAGAAGGGCTTGTGATCAACTTAGAGAATGCCTTAAAAAAATTGAATTTTTTTCTTATCTATTGATCATTGATGTTCACTTTATCAGATAGAAATGGAGAATGTTACAAATGGTGTAACATATACAGAATATCCTTTGGTATAGCCAAGGGATTGGAGCATCTTCACACAGGGCAGGAGAAGCCTATTATACATGGAAATCTCAAGTCGAAAAACATCCTTTTGGATCGCTCGTACCATCCATACATCTCAGATTCAGGCCTCCATCTTCTGTTGAATCCTACTGCTGGACAAGAAATGCTCGAAAGTTCAGCTGCTCAGGGTTATAAGGCGCCTGAGCTTATCAAAATGAAAGATGCCAGTGAAGAGTCTGATATATATAGTCTTGGTGTAATCTTGCTGGAATTACTTTCAGGAAAGGAACCAATCAATGAACACCCTACTCCTGATGAGGATTTCGATTTACCGAATTTCATGAGAAATGCTGTCCTTGGACAAAGAATTTCCGATTTATACCATCCGGTCATTCTTCTCAGAAACGGCAGAGATGATAGAATTCCGGTTTCAGAAGAATGCATTCTCAAATTTTTTCAACTTGCTATGGCTTGTTGCTCCCCTTCACCCTCACTAAGACCTAACATAAAGCAAGTCCTTAAGAAGCTTGAAGAAGTTGCATGCTAGAAGCCGTCGAGGTTATACGAAATTTATCTGTTTATTGAAGGCATAGGCCACTTTGGAATTATAGCTTGAAACTGAAGCTTTCTATTTCAAGATAAAAAATTTGTCTCCTATGTTACTGACTTGGTTTTGGACATGTTTGAGATAATGTTTGGTAATACAAGCAAGATTGTGACATGGAGAATGACACTAGGAATTTCTGTGATGACACCCATTTTTGGCTCCTAATTTTTTATGAGGAGATTAAGAAGATTCTTTCACAATCAACCATGTGCTTCCAAAGAATTTGTAGCTGGTCTATCACTTTTTCTGCTGTGGAAAGACAAGGAATCTGATAAACAAAAAAGCTCTTTATCCAATCAGTGACCCCATCAAAATTCATGTTAGTAATAGTACCCCAGAATTGAAATTTCCAAAGGTGCAAAGGAATCTGAATAATTTTGTGGGCCAGGAAATGGGATCATTTTATCTTTGAGCCATAGCTTTTATGCACTACAAGATTCTGGAACTGGTAGATTTCAAGTCTCACCTAGAGATTACACTGTTTGTGTTGGTTAGATCTAACAGCAATTCCATTTTAGTATGTTCCTTATTTACTTGAGATAATTTTGTAGCACTATATAGTTGAGACCATAGTTTTCCTGTGGTAGTATTGGAACATTCATTTGACATAATATTATAGTTTTCAGTTATGGATCTCATTGTCTAAGCAAACTTTTATTCCCTCAATTCACAGGATTCTGACATTGCACACGTTTATCAAATAGAGAATTAGTACATTATATAAAATAGAGAAAAAGATATATACACAGTAAGAGTTTTTTATTTTATCATTATATCCCTACCATTTATTAATTATGATTGATTCTTAAATAAAAGTAATACAAATGAATGGTGAATAATTATTGTGTATAAATTTTTACACTGTAGTACATAAATATTACACCTATGAAGAAAAAAGAAGAAGATTATGTAAAAAAGTGTTGCTATTTTTAATTTATGATTTGCCAACTTATAGTTGGTGAGTGTTGGTGGTTGAAAGGTGGGTGTAGGAGGGTCTGCTAATTCATTGCTAGTACATAAATATCTAGTTAAGAACTAAATAAAGTGGGTGGTTAACATTCTTCCCCTTAGATTATTAATGTCTTAAATGCCACAATAACAGTTTAAAACATTTGCAACTTTAGTCAAATTAATGTGCTTTCTGAAATGTTATTGTCCAAGGACTAATAAACCGTGATTTCTCCATGCATATAGGGGACATGTGGGGCATAACATGAATTTGAAGCAACCTATGTTTTCCATTTTCCATATATATATATATATATAACATAATTTGTATTTGTTGTTATTTAACGTAAAGTTTCCATATTCATGCATATTGTTTCATGAGCAATTGACGCTTGGACAAAATAAGATGTAGCAAAATGTTCTGTTGCTAAAACCAAAATATTTCATTTTTTTAATCTCCTATTATGTTCTTTCTCTATTTATAGAATCATTCCAACGTAGAGTAGAATCCATATATATTATATCTTGTTTTAAATGTCTGCCAATATTGTTAGTTTTCGTTTCTTCCTTTTTTTTATTTATATTTTTTCATATACCATATCTTATAATTCAACGAAATGTTAGATTAAGATAAAATACAATATAATATATTACTAATTTTATTGATGTTCGGTAAAAAAAGTTTAGTGTTGTAATACTATACAGTCTTCTTTAACGTACTCTTAATCATTATTATGCTAGAGTGCTTCATAAGTTTTACTTTTATTCCTTTTTATGGTCTTCTTATAAAGATTGAATAAATCTAGAAAAAGTCATGAGAAAATATAAGTAGTGGCACTTCTTTACATGATTAATATCATTCCATCATCTTCTTAAGTCATTTGGGTCTAAAGGTAGTAGAATCCCATGCTTGTTCTTAGATTCTTCATTAATTGATGTTTTAGTATGCTTCAGATCGATGTCTATAATAGCAATAGCAATGTGATATAAATGAGGTAACTACAATTAATGCACAAGAAATGTGAAGGGTATGATGGAGTAAGGTACAGGAAAGTTGTGTAAATTTGCAAGAAAATATATGTGCAGTGAAATGAAATCACAGTAATGCACTAATGTGACAGAGCTAGAATTGAAAAACACAATTGGCTACAACATTTTAGTTCCAGCAGTATATATCAACATTGTTATTCTGTTAACAACATTTAAAAAGTGTTGTCTATTCAAACACTCCTAGTCTTTTTCCAATTCAAACATTCCTAGTATAAACCTTATGCAAAACCTTTAAACTCTTATGTATGCCAAAATGTTGGGTTGCTTGGAATAAACTATTTTAGCAAGTTGTATATTGTATAGATTTCCAAAAAAGTTGATTGAACTAAGATATTTATCTATGTGAGCCAAAAACTGGAAGTAAGGGTGGAAACATGCCAGACCGCCTATCAGGGGCCTATTACCTGGCCTATAACAGGCTATGTCAGGTCAGGCTTTTTTCACGAACAGGTCAGGCTCAGGCTTTCTAAAAAGCATATTTAGCTTAACAGGCCAGACTTTAGGCCACCTAAAAGGCCTATAAAGCCTAACAAGCCGGCCTATTTAGCTATATTATATAAGAATGTTGAAATTATACTATTTTAATATAAGCAATATTATTATATATGTGTAATATTAATATAAAAATGTATATAAAATTATAATTTAATTATTAGAATTAGATGGGCCTAACTAAAAATAAGCCTATAAGCCCATTAAAATCTACACGTGGTATAGCCTATTTCATGAGCATATAGTATAATAGGCCTTTAAACAGGCTAACAGGCCAGACCAGACTTTTAAACAGGCCAGACCTAGGCTTTGAAATTTTTTTTAAACAGACTAACAGGTCAGGCCCAGGCTCCTATGTGCTATATAGGCTGGGCCTGTTTAAGGTAAAGTCTGGCCTGGTCTGGCATGTTTCCACCCTTAACTGGAAGGAAAGAGTGTTGAATTTAGTGTTCAACTAAAACGATGACACTTTTATTCTTAAATATAAAAGTAAAAGGAAAAATAACAACTTATTTTTTTTATATGAGAGTGTTCTTCCGATCTTAACTTGAACATGGATCATCTCCATTGCTAAAAATTAAACAAATATATATTTCTTCTTTTATTTTTAATAACAAAAATATAATTTCATTATAATTAAAATAATAAATGTATCATTAAATATTTTATTTAGTTTTATTTTCTAAATCATTTATTTTTTATTAATTGAGAAAATTCTAACTCTAATATCTTTTATATCTGGTACCAACCTCCAATGCGAAGTGGCAATAGCATTAGTTGGCATTAAATGAAGAGGTGGGAAGTGATGAACTAAAATGTTACCTGATAATTGCCCATGTTGAAGCTGTGATGGTAGGTTGGATATCTGATCATGTATAAATGGGCAACTTTACTACATGCACGAAACATATTAAATAGCACAAGAGTGCTTTCAGTTATAGAGTGCATTAGTGCAATACTGTTCAAGTGTTATTTCAAAAAGCAGGAACCAAATATAATAGTTTACAGGTTATGTAGTTTTTTAAGCGAGCATTAAAATATCTCAAAAATTTTAAATTCATAGTCCATTTTATTTTATTTATTAAATACATCTCACATAAAATACAACTCATATGAAAACAAAAATATTACATAAAGTGATCTTGCTAACCAACCACACTATAATTTTCCAATTACTTTATAAATCATTGCAATTGTTGTTGACTAGAATGTAGAAAAAATAATTTTAACTATGATAAAGTGATACCCTTTATTATAATATATAAAAAAGATTTAAACTATGATGGTAAATTGTGTAAACTTGATGGTCCCCATATCCATGCCCATTAAAATTAGGACAGATATAAATATGTCCATTTTTAAATAGGATATGAAATATTATGTCATGTTCGTCTTAAATATTGGTAAGGTGGACTTACGAGTTGCCCTAAATAAAAAAAAAACTAAAATGATCTAGTACATGAAACATTGTAAAATAATATATATTGTTTCTTATTTTTTATTTCACTATTGAACCGCGCAATATTCATGTTATCATACTTGAGATTACATAGATGCACAGTGTGACAATGAGATTCAAAACACAAAACATAACACCTAGTTTTGCATAAGCCGGACATGCTGTTGATTGGTAAGATATTGTATTTTGGAAAATTGGTACATTGTACTCAAGTGGTGAGAACATGAATTACTATGTCATATTTGGTCCATCAAATTTCTTATTGCACTATTCATTGATGTTCATTAGCTACCTTGTTCGTCCGTTTGAAATGTCTATGGTGAAAAGGACATGTTGGACGAACATTTTACGACTTATAAACACACTTTTCATGTCTTGCCCACCCAAAACATGTGGGTGGGCTGCAACCCTATGAGCATGACCCAATATTTATTCTTATTTGGATTTCATACATTATTTTATAATTTATTATAACTTCTTATGAAATAAAAATAACATCTACATTTTTTCACAATGACAAACATCATTTTTTATTTGGGTCTATTGATGCTTAATTTTCGAATTCTCTTCTCACTTTCTTTTAGCTAAAAATTATTCTTATTTAAGAACAAAATTCACAAAATAATACTAACAAAGTAAAATTATTTTTATTTTATTAAGAACAACAATTGTGATGGACTAATCACACAAGGGCTTCATTGAGGTTAATGTAGGAGGTGTTCTAAGTGGTGATTTTGGATCCTTAGGTCCCTGATGGTGGACAAATATTAGGAGAAAAGACCAGTCAAAGTAGCAGTGCTCACAGGGTGCTCCTACGCTGATGACTGAATAGGGGTTAAATGGCTTGATGAACATGTCTTTGGGTTAAATTACCAATTGAGTGAAAATAGAGAGAAGGAATCTCAATAATAAAATATATAATCATTAACAAAAAAATATCTAGCAATTAAAAAAATTAATTTAATATTATTATCAAACTTCCTAATGCAAAAGGTATTTTAGTGGTAGGAGTTAGGGTAACAAGATTGAAAAGCATCCAGAACCAAATAATTCATTGCCACTTTGCCACCAAGTGATATTCTATCCTATATATCATTTAAGGAAAAAACAAAAAAGAAAAGAAAAATCATTCTTTACTCTTCTAAATCATACCTTTCAATGCTTTATCATGTACCTAGGATTGAATTGGCTTTATTTTTAAATTTTCCATTTATTTTCTTAAAATAAGTAATATAATTAGTAATAATTTATTTCTTTAAATTCATTCATTATTAGTATGTGTCTTATTTTCATTTTTCTATATGATTTTTCATTTTAAAATTTATTATAAAAATAAAATAAAACACATATTAAACAATGAATGAATTTAATGATACAAGTTATATCATAATACAATATAAGTAGATACTTTATTATGTGATTATAATCATTAAGAAAATACCCTCTCTGGATACAGTACACATACACAAACAAAGCATCGAAACTCAGATAACAGAATGCTAAAATAAGCGCCGCCATGAGCGACGGAGGTCAAGCGGCAGCGGTCTTGGAAGCTTCGAGATCAGCAGCTTTCTGTAGAAGGCCATGGCTGTCATCTTCAAGGACCATCTGAATAGGAGAAGATCCCAACCCATCAGCAATAGCAAGCAGTATCTTCTTCATCTCCGACCCGAACTCGTGGCGGTCCACGGTGTTGCTGCCGTCAACATCAAACTGTTCAAAAATAGAGTCATAGAGGCGCGTGAGCTGCTCCGGTGTGGTGGCCACGTCGATGCCGAAGTCGGTCTCGATGAGCCGCAAGGACTGGAACGCAGTGCGGAGCTCGGAGCGTGATAAAACGCCGTCGTTGTTGAGGTCTAGGGCGGTGAATTGGTCGTCGATGTTTTTTGTGAATTGGGTTTCGTCGTTAACGAAGTCACGAACGGTGGTGCCGTCAATTATAACCACACCCATTGTTTTTTTGTTTTTCTTTTCTGTTTCTCTCCCCACTAGTCACAGAGATATATCTCTGTTGAAGGACAAATATAGAAAATGGAAGGTGCTAATATATTACTGAAATTACAATTATTTTTTTTGCAAATCTATTACCTACCGTAGTTTTGGAACTTAGTTTTAGTAGTGGGACACATGGAGCGGCTACTAAAATCAAGGCAAACATTTTGTAGTTTATGTTGTATTATTTATGTTTTCATATCATTAATTATTAAAAAAATAATACAAAACAATATTAAATATTAATTTGTTTCTATATAAATCTTTATATGGGCAGTAGATAAATATTAAACTCAAAATAAACTGGGATATGTATATATTAAATTTGTTACTATTAGTAGTATAGAGAGTAAATTACATTTACGTCATATAAGTTTTAGTAAAATTATATAAATTAACTCTTACTTTTTTACACAAGTCATTCTAATTTATATACTTTCATTATACTAATCGTCTCTATATGATAAATAAGTGTAATATTTTAAACTAAAAATATGAAAAAATGTAATTAAGTTAAACAAAATATGATATATTGTAGAGACAAGTCCAAATAATATAGAAAATAATATATCTTTATTATTTTTTGTTCGTTACAATATAACATAATAGTAATCTAAACAACATTTTTTAGAATTGTTGATGCATTTTGTAACAAAAAATAATGAAGATACATTGGCTTGTAAATTATTTAGACTTATCTCTACAACATACAATATTTTATTTAACTTAATTGTATTTATCACATTTTTTATTAAAGGATTACAATTTTTTCTCAAGCAGAGATAATCACTATAATGAGAGAATATAAATTAAAAGGGTTGAGTAGTTGTAAAAAAGTAGTAGATAATTTATATAATTTTACTAAAATTTAGGATATAATTGTTACTTAGAATATACACTCTGGTAGTAGCAACCCACCAACTAACTAAGAATAATGAGTGCAAGAAATTTTGTGTCTGCAAGAGTGCAAGCTATGAAGCTTTTAATGATGTCATTAGAAGGGGATAATGAAGTCATGTTCTGTAGCCACTTGTCATCCACATTTGCCACATGAAGCCACCAATTATTCCAATGCATCATTGGCTATTCCAATCCACTTGGTTGGTGAAGTGACGCACTAAGTTAGTGCAATTTAGTAGTTATAACTTATATATGTCCACACTACTGCTTTCTTGCATTTCCAAATTAAAAGCTTAGAAAAATATATATTCCAATATTATAATGAGTTTTGTACAGTTTTGTTGTATCATTTATTTTTTATTATTATTAATTCTTAACTATAAGTAATATAAATAAATAATAGATGATGAATTGATTGTATATAAATTTTTATAGTAATATTGTATCAATATTATACTTTTAAAAGGTATACATTAGTTTATAATTTAGTTTAAAACGGAGAAATGGATTACAAATTGAAATTAGAAGTAGATTGTTACTTGTTAGTCACATTCCCCATCATTGCAGCATATTTACTTGAAACTCAGTGCTACTTCATAAGCATGTGTGATTCAATAGAAAATGTAAAAACCCATTTAAAGGTGAGAATAATATTTAGGCATCATTGATTACTATATAAAATTAAACCATCTCTATATATAATCAATGACATTATTCACCAACACCATACCACTAGGCCAATATTTAAGCACTTCCAACCTCACACTACTTCAATCACTTCCCATCTCTCTCTTCAATCAATTCACCACTACAAAAAATGTGGTACTACAACACAAATTCCCTAGTATACTTCCTCTTGCTAGCATCAATTGTAGTTGGAAATGCAATGGCAGATTCATCAAAGGACAAAGAAGAATGCACAGAGCAATTAGCAGGGCTAGCAACATGTCTTCCTTATGTCTCAAATGAAGCAAAGGCTCCTACACCAACTTGTTGTAGTGGCCTTAAGCAAGTTCTCATGACCAACAAGAAATGTTTGTGTGTTATTATAAATGATCGTAATGATCCAGACATTGGTAGTTTACAGATTAATGCAACTTTAGCTTTGAGCCTCCCAAATGTGTGCAATGACCCTGCCAATGTTTCAAAGTGCCCTGGTAAGTTTTAACTTTTATGTTTAGAACTAATTACAATTATGGATTATTAGACTGGTTAGAAATTGGATTTCAAATCAAAATTGATAGTTTGAGTTAGATTCACAGATTTACCCCCTTGCACAATATTCTCCTTATCTAAAACTTTTGACAAAAAAAAGTGTATTTCAAAGTTATTATTAAAAAAGTGATTTGAATTAACTAAAAAAAAATCTAAATCTCCTCTAACGTGAACTTACACTCTAGCTTAACGTGCTTGAATGTTACTCAAATTCTAATATTGGTTCATTAATTGAGTATAATGATGGAGAAACACTTGGGTAAAGCCGAAACTATTTAGAGACAAACAATAAGATCCTGTCAATATATTAATATTTTAATTTCAGTTAAATTTAATCTTAAATGATAACATAAAAAATAACAAAAATGTAATTATCTCCAAATATGACGTGTAACATGTATCTCCATACAAATTTTTCTCTGATATCAATTACTCATTATATTTAATATATTGATGTGCATTAAATAAAATATACATAAAAAACTTGATTCATTAAAATAGTAATTTAATTGATTTAGGCCAGTTTATTTTTAAAAATGCCCGAAACATTTGTATAAAAAATTATTAACTTTTTATAGATTTGCTTATAAAGCATAAACTATTTATATTTAACTAAATCAATTTTTAATCTAACGTTGATCAAAAGTTACTGAAAGAAGCTTCTTTTTTTTGTAAGAATAAATAGTTTATGCTTTATAATTATCCTGAGAATATGATAATTCAAAAAATGTTACCTGAAAAAGAAAAGTGACTTTATTAAGAATAATTTCAAAAAAATGCATCCTTCATTAGATTTCCTATTTTATGTATTTTATTTCCCAAGTCATTCAGTCAATTGGTCTTGGCAATGATATGAAATATGAATTCAATTATGTTGATCATTTTTAATGGAAGCAGAGCTGCTGCATATTGATCCTAAATCAACAGAGGCTCAAATATTTTATCAATTGAACAAAAGCTCTAGCAAAGATGGCACAAGTCCAGCACCAAACCCATCTGGTAAATTAATGACATATTTTGCTATTAATTCTTTTATAAATAATGAGTAACTCTTTGTGATGATTAGTAAATAAGAAACTATTTTAAGTATCATTCATGTTTTAATTATGGGTCTGCAGATAGAGGCCAGACAAGCAGTATCACGCAGAAGAACGATGCTTTATGCAAGGAGAAAAGATTGTTTGGGTTACACATTATAGTTGCTGAGCTTGTAATTGGGCTTTTATTGGGCTTGTAATGGTTTCATGTAAAATTGTTTCTCAAATGAATGTAAAAGATGCGAGGAAAAGGAATAAAAATGTTCTATTAGAAGGCACATCTGACTTATTTAAGGACTTTATTTCTTTTTAAGACAGGGCCAAAGAAAAATACCAGTGATAGTTAGGGACAAGTGAGGCATTATGGGGTCATAGAGAACCTTACAGAATGAGCGTGAAGCACTCATGTATGCGCACGAGGTCCTGGGCCCAGGCCGGTCCATGAGGGTGTGCAGCAAGTGCGCAGCACAAATTAGTTTCACTTCACGTCACTTTTCCAGTACCAACTTAACACAACAATTATTAGTACAAAAGATAATGACTGTATTAAGATTTTACTAGTGTTAATTGACTACAAATTGCTAGTATTGAATTGTATTTTGCACTAGCCATTGAATTGCACAACATACAAGTCAAGTGAGAGATTAGTGATTAAAGGAAGAAAATAAGTCTTCTACCAAAGCTGTTCAAATCATGATATGAAATAAAAACAGGTGAAAATATGCTCATAAAATAGAAAGTGAAATTCCATGCAAGATTTCAATACGTATTAGTACTAAGCAGAAGCAGATACATTTTCATTGTCTTTGGCATCCCCTCCATTGGTTTGTGATTTTGCCATCTCCAAAACTTCTCCAGGTGGTGGGTGGTCAAACTTGCAGGTTGGACCATACTTGCATGTGCCGGTTTTCAAATAATATGGACAAATCACTGCACCCTGTCAATATGACAACAGTTTAATGAACCACTTAAACTCGAACAGAAAATCCTTTAATAGACCTTATGAGTCATTCTACTTAAAGCTGAACTCTATGGCTACAAGGACATAATGCACCAGAACCACTTGCTTGGCTACTGAGATTGACTTGATAACCATCCACCAAAGGAAATATGCAATGCGCAAGAAACTTTAAGTAGATTGAAAAAAAGTCAAAACTTAAAACTATAACCAACATCATTCTTGATATAACTTGTACCTTTTTAAGAAGATACCGAAATAATTTATTTAATGAAAGGATTTTACATAAAAATGCAAAATGCATACGAAAAGATCTAGCTTACCTCTCTCCTAGGTAATCCTGCAGGAGTGAGTTTAACGGTTTGTTGTGATGGTGCTGAGCGGTCAATTGGGTGATGAAACTTGCACCTTTCCCCGAATTTACATATGCCAGTTTTCATATAGTACTGCATAGTAAATCATTAATAAAACCGTAAGTGGACATAAGATATTTTAGGCATAGGTTATTGGTTCATACACAAAGTAAAGCAAATAATATAAGCTAGCTTGATGCTCCAGCAACATTCTCATTTACTAAGAGTCAATATTTTGAAAAATGAACCAGTCCTTGAGCTGACAAGGGGTGTTGGGTGTAATTCAAGGTTGAGATTAGATTGCATCAAATCGAGGATTGCATACATATTTATTTTCGAAATATATAATATGCAAGAATTTTAACAACCCAAAAATGATACGTACGTAAATTATCTATACTAGTAAAAAATTATGAAGAAAATTACTGAAAATGAATCATTTAACTTCTATCAATATTTTATGTTACAGTTTTTTATTTTGTTTTTGCAGATTAAGAACAATGAGGGAATGAAAATACACTAAATGCGAGCACTTATGTAGTCAAAAATTTCCTTATCATCCTTTTTTAATCAACTTATCACTGTTCTGGCAAAGCTTTTACATTTGAACCAAGACTCCACCACAACAATTTTCTGATTTACATCATACCTATATTATTTCACAATTATTTCTTCATTTTCTTTCCAGCAAAAAGAAATCGCAAATTATCACTCTATGCTGTTCTAGATACAATATTACAACCTAGTTTCAATTTTTCATGGAACAAATATTAAGACTAACCTACCTAAATTTTCTAATTTAAGTATTTAACACAAAATAACTCAAGCAAATAAAGCTACACAGACAAGGCACTTCAAATGCATATTGGAAGCTGAAATCTTAATATGATTGGAGCTTAAGACAAGTACTTACATCACATTCAATCTGTCCGGGTCGCTGAGGATAGGTAGTTTCTGCCATTCCCAGCTGAGACTGGAAAACAAGTTACATGCATGAGATACATTAGCTTTTAAGTATGTTCATCTATGATGGTACCTTATGGAAACACAATTCACAATAATTTAAGAATGGCTACTTTCCTAAGATGATAATACTCTTCTTTCTACAAATATTATTCAGAATTAAATTATTAGTTCTGCTAAACGAGTTCAAAAGTAGTCCTCCTGGGTTCTTGAGAGTAAACAAAAAGGATGCATTCACTTCTGAAAGACTCAAACATTTACTTATCTTTGTTACACACATAAAATGTAGTGGATGAGCATAACAAACAGACAAATGTGACTCCAAAAACTAAGAATTTGAATTTGAGGAAACTGCAATTATGAAGAAAGTGAAGCTAAAAGGCTCTAAGAACAAACAGAAAAGAGACTTGAGGCTACAGCGACAGAAAAGAGAAATGAAAGAGTTTGGACATGTACATAAAACATATATTCAAGCACAAAACCCGAATATCTATAAGGGGCAAGCAATATAAAAAAGTGAACACTATGAGAATAACCAAAGTTCACACTAAACCGACATATAACCACAATCAATTACTTAATATTCGCTCAGATTGAAAGATGTAAGTTACAAAAATATTATTATCATTCCATTTTCCAGGTGGGAGCCCTGCAATATTATTATGTACATTTACCCTCCTCATAGCGCACTAAATGGGAACCGCCGCGTTCCATATTCCAGGTGTTAATACCAATAGATTCAATCTATTATGTGACAGTCCCATGTACCAGGTTCCGATACTAACATCCTATTTATTTAAATAAAAAGAAGACTCCATCAAAGAGGTGTAGGCAATCAACATTACCATTGGGTTTGACAGCCTCGGGTCAAAGGCTTGATAAACAGGTGCAGCAGGATTTATAAGTCCAATATTCAGATTTGCAGCTGAGGATGCCAAGACAGAAGGGCCTAATGCAGCAACAGGCGGATTAATTGCTGCACCAAAGTACAGGCATTTGAAATGGTTATTTATGAAATATGAAAAAGTATGAACAAGCGATAACATACACATACCTGTCCTGTCAGGATGATTGTAGCGGCAAGAGGAACCATACTTGCAACTGGTTATGTAAATGCCAAAGTTTTAGGGAGCTACAATCAACTGAAAACTTCTATTGAAAAACAAATAACGATATATCAATACTTACCTGCCAGTTTTCATGTAGAATGGACAATCCACTTCCCCCTGAAAGAAGAGATTTGTTCAGTGAAAATCCAGATATTTAAAAATAATGAAGGCAATGAATTAGCAGATGAAATGTTCGTAATCGACTAGTACTTTATGTGCATCATAGATTATTTTAAAAACATTGAAGATTAAAAAATAATAGTTTTTAGTTACAGAGATTGCAACCTGGCAAAGGCCTGAGTTGCAAAGCCAGAGAAAACCAATCTGCTCAGGCAAATTGAAAACCATAATTTCCACTGCTATGATTACCAATTAGTGTCACAGGCACCATACTGTTGTAAACAGTCCAAAACAGCATATACAGCCAGAGAATAACGGAATAAATGGGAAGACTTGAATTATGAAAAATTGGTCCAAGGCATTCCTTGTATGAACAGAGAATGTACACTAACAGATTCAGTAGAGCATTAATACCAGTCTAACAGGAAGCCCTTTACTATTTTGAAATAGTGGAGATGTAAGAGTTGTTTGCGTATCTACTGTTGCCCCCTCCATCATAAAACTTGTTTGTGTCTGTTCAGCAGTATGACTCAGTTCACCTGACAGCTGAATCTGGATATCTTTCGGGTGATCGAATTTACATGCAGCACCAAATTTACATCTTCCAGTTTTCACATAGAACTGCATAAATATAAAGGATGAAGTAAGCCATAGATAAATGATGTATTATGTGAATGTAAAAGATGAATATCTAACCGCACACGGGGGCTCTGACGGCCTATCAGGTAAGTCAGAAACACCAGCACTTTCAGAGGAAACCTTTGGATGATTAAACTTGCACCTTGGACCAAACTTGCATCTCTGAGTTTTAACAAAGTACTGCAGTGTATTCGAATTGAAAAGACTTAGAAAATGCCAAATGCATCAAAGGAAAAGAGGAGGAAAATGAATATTTGCAAATTCCACTCACTGGACAATCTGGTTCTCCTGGTCTCTCGGGAAGAGTTTCGTTTGTAACATCTGGAACCTAAATCAGGCATGAACCGACCATGTTTGTCATAGTCATAATGAGTTAGTAAAACCACTTCATATTTATGAATTAAACTTGCTAGATGATTATATTTCACCTTTGTGGCAATTTTTTTGCCAATATAGACAAATTAGAAAATATAAGCATAATAAAAAAAAACCCAGATACAGCTGCCATATTTAGGTCAATACATGAAACAACTGGAACACAGTTGTTATCCTAGCATAAAAGTAAACTGTCCATGCATTTTTTAAAGTTTAAACACATAATCTCTCACACCGAACTTAAACTTCAAGGGCACTGGGTACTACCAAGGTAGTTAAAATCGAGATTTTACTTAGGATCGGGAGAGGAGTCAAAGATCGTAAATATAGGATCGTAGCACGACTCGTAAGATCCTACTTAACAATATATATACACAAAAATTCATATATATATATATGTTACTATATATTAAGATTTTAAATAGATAAATAGTATCCAATATAGATAATTTCAAAAGCTTCACTTATTTAAATGTTATTTTTCTTCTAGGTAATTATATGTTTTAGTATAGTTAATATGGTCAATAAACTGATTTAGAGATCAGATGTTTTTATATTTAAAAAAAGTAGTTTATAAAAGAAAGAAGAAAGGATTAGAGACCTATAGCTAACAGGCCTCCTTACACAGATAGGCACAAATGGGCCTGACCCAGTCCATTCCTTTACACTTTGTTCAAACCCTAATAGTAGCTTAGCCGTCTCCTTCTTTCTCCCATTTGCATCAGAATACAGAAAAGAGAAATGGAAAGTGAAGAGAGAGAAACGGGAAATGGATCAAAAATAGAGAAATGGGATTACAGAAGATAAAAGAGCACGGCAGGCTCGTCGTTTCCGTCGATCTTACGCTCCAACACGGCGATTTCACTCGATTCCACAGTGGTCGAGCACGAGTTGAGATCAAGCACGGGTTAGCTCTTGTAAATCGTAAAATCGTGCGATCCCACGAGCGGGATCGCGATTTTAACTACCATGGGTACTACTAGAACAAAAGTAGATTCACAACTTAGTAATAAAATCGTTGTAACATTGTTAATCAGTTGACTACAATGACCATTTCATAGATAGGTATATATTAACTAGCCCAACTCCAAATAAGTGAAAAAGTTGACAACAATCATGTGACAACACTCTTTTCTGACATAAGAAACTTCATTAGAAGCAATGAATGAGGGAAAATATGAAAAAATACCAAGAAAATATCATTTGACCTCATTGAACAACAGATACAAAAAGAACTCAGGGAAACAAAAAAGATATCTTCAATCTCTAGGCTTATATAGACTCCTTTTTTATAGGTCAAGCACAAAAGCAGATTACTAAGCCATGGGCAACCAATATATGTACACAGCTATAATATTTGCTTCAAGAATTGAAGTTCGAGGAAGTACAATAGATGCAACTCAAATGTGACAATCAAGCTGCCTTACATATTGCATCCAACTCAACTTTTTAATGAGAGGACTAATCATATAGAGGTGAATTTCCATTATATCCCCCATAACATCTTATCAGGAAATTTCTCTATTACTTTTGTTTGTTCAAGTAACCAAGTAATATATGCCTTTACGAGTTTCTCATAAGTACTCCAGGTCTGAAGCTAGTTATGATTATAACAAGCTATGTGCATATGATTTACATGCTCCAACTTGAGGCACAGTGTTGAGATGTTCGGTCTAGTTATTAGTCTTTCTTATTATTATTATTAGTTTTAAATTTTTATATAGCTGTACTGCTATTATTATTGTATTAGAAAAAAGAACTCCATTAAGAAAGAAGAGGATATACAACAACTGTACTTTTTTGTAGAATGCTACAATTGTACTATCATACGGGACATATATGCACCACTTTTATTCTATCAAAATTTATAAATACTTCTTCATACACTGTTGGACACTGACATACATAGATATCAAGAATTTTATGACAAGTGTAATAAAATGAAATAGTCCAGGTGAAACTAATATATAATATAGCACTCATATATTCATATATGCTCAATTCTATAATTTTGTGTAAATATAAAATAGTGCGGATACATGCTATGTTGCAATAACCAGTAGTAAATGTACTATAAAATAAGATATAATATTAATAGGCATAAATAATAACAATAAAAAGTCACCTCTTTCCAATCTGGGATTCCACCCTCAGGAACCCAAATAGGATGGTCAAACTTGCAGCTCTCTCCGAACTTACAGGTTCTTGTGAGCATATAGTGGGCACAATCCTTCTCTCCTGGCCTCTGTGGATATATAGGCAAATTGCTTCCACTTTCGTATCTAGGGCGTTTGGCTAGAGGGCTTGTAGAATACCAAGCTTCATTTTGCCCAATTGTGTTTTGGATACCCAAAATGGTTGGATGGTAGAGTGCTATAGTGCATAATAGAAGAGTATATACAAGAAAACCAAAGCAAATTATACTGTTACTTTATAAGTTTGACTTGGAAAATAATTTTGAACAAAGAACAAACATTTAGTAAAATATATACAAGCTCATTTTAGACAAAAAACATAGGCTATGTAAATATAATGTAAGTTTTGTATTAACAATGTGATGACTGATGTTAATTGTGATTGTATAAAAGCTCTACTAAATATATGTTCAATAAAATTATATAGAAGTATATCTGGCACACAACACAATATATTCCAGAAATTATGTCAAATAGCAAAACTATGCCTTTTTGAAGTCAAAGGGTTAAAATTGTTCTGTCAGCAAGTAGTCACACACTCAAACAAGAAGCTTCTGTAGCTGTCATCTCGCTTTTACTAGCAGTACCACACATATATTCAAGATATCTTCTATATATAGCTTTTTCTCATTTGCTACAGCTGCGATTAGTTTGATTCGAGTTGCAATTCTCAAAACTACATAGATTTAATTTCCTACCTAAGCCCATGTCAGTACAGTCATAATAACAGACAATCAAATTTGACATGAAGCACTGCTTCTCGACTAGTATGTTCCGATGTACTGGTAGGAACACTCGAAAAAGTAAACTAGTAACCATGCACAAACATTTAAATGCTGTCGTTTTCATCCTAGATGTTGTTATTTGACACACATCTCAAACATAAATTTTAATTTCTTTAACAAGCTTGTTAGAAAACCGAATACCACAAACATTTACTTTGAGAATTACATGGATGGATAATTGCATTATAATCTATATTATACAAAACAACATTGCAAATTATTTTCTTACAAACAAATATTCATATATATTATATAAAATCTCAGTTATCCTCCAAACTAAAAAGCCTGATAAAATAACAGCACAACCTGACCTGTAGCTAAGGGCTAAATTATGTAAATCTATTTTCGATTTCGGTTCGAGATCCTCAGGATCTAATCGCATTGAGCTCAAACTAATCCAAGTCGAGACGAATTACTAGTATCTAATTTTTCAAATCTGAGATCTTCCTCAAGAGAACGAGCTCCTAATCACTCGAACCAACACGAATCAGTTACGCTAATCTAATCTTTAATTCACAACAATAAAGTTCTAAAACAAATTACAAGCATTAAACACAATCTTTGAAAGAATCTAAAGAATTAATTATAACTTGAATTAAAAGAAAGAAATAATAAAAGGAGAATAATAACCTTGAGAAGAAGAGCGTTTGAGGTCAAGAGAGGGAGAAGAGAACCAAGGAGAAGGTTGAGAGAACAAGTGAGAGGTAGAGGAAGGGATTCTAGAAGGAACACCAGGAGGAGCAATGTCAACGTCAGATGAAGCAGAAGACGGGAACCGGAAAGAGGTGGCGGATGCGGCGGCGGAGGTGGTGTCGGTGAGATGCCGTGAAAAGAACATAGTGGTAATCGGGTCACGGAATCGGGTCGGGGATGTTGTTGTTGTTGCTACCACTACTCTGTAGTTGGTGGGGCTGTAAGCGCGATATATGTGGTTTTACATTTTAACAACAAACTTTGTTTTTTTTGGAAAATGATTCTATATCTTTCTACCATTCATGATCAGTGTAAAATTTACACACTTATTATAAAGATTTATACATATATTGTATTATTTATTAGGATTATTTTTTTAATAATTAATAATAATTAAATATTAAGAGTTAATGTTATAATAATAGTGTATAAAATTCATAATTTATATATCTTTTTCTAAAAAATAGTATATGCTATATTTTATTTATTAATGATTAGTTTATAATTAATATTTATTGTGGAGGAGAAAATTAATATGAGGATATAAATTATAATTTTTTTTGTTATGTTATTGTTTCTCTTAGATATTGTTTTAGTTGTCTGTGAGTGTGATTGCACACTACCTTTTCAACAATGTGTGACTTAAATTTGTCATCTTAAATAGAAAATTGATATTATTATTACTTTAATATCTATGCTTTTGTAGGTATTATATACTTAGTATATCCTGTATTGCTCTTTTTTTATGGTACAAAAAAAATGAAAATTAGTTTTATTTGAGAAGATGTAAAAATTACTTTCACGTGTATAGACTATTATGCTATAAAATATTAAATAGTAATCTTATTGCTGTATTCTTAAAGGGGAAAATCTATTTATTTATACTGGTGTGTTGACGTGCCTATTAACTTGTTTTCCTATTATTTATAATGTGTAGTTTGTATGTTATAAATGTCAAATATAATATTTTGTGTTAAATATTTGTAATCTACAGTTGAATTTATTCGATTGGTATAAAATTGAACGTTCATATTCTACATTAAAAAACTGATAGTTATAATGTAAGAAAAAAGAAATAGTTAACCAATTAATATCGAACATATATTGGGTGGAGAGGAACATTGAGTTATATATGGTTCTTTTGGTAAAAATTAGAAAACAGTGATGGCAAAATAGGGAGAACCACAAATTACACCACGGTGGGTGGTTATTTTAGGTTTTCCCCTTTATAAGTAGTATAGATATAAAAAAATCATTTTCTTTCTCATGCAAAAGGCTTCTTTTAATATAAACTTTTTTTATGACTACTTTTGATTTATTCATTTGTCTAACTCATATTTGTAATTATAAGAAAATCAATGATGCCAGATGGTACGACGTATAAATGGCAAAATAGTCGTGTATTTCTTTTTTGTTTGACTGACAGTATATATAAGTGAATATAGATAATTAAATATTTAAAAGTCATGTATCTTATACATGTAATATCACGTAAAATTAAATATCACTAAATTTTATGTTTGTAAAGATTTCATGAATAATGAGAAATTAACAATGTTGGATGGTATACATTAAAATTCGTGAAACGAGGTAAGAATGACCTCTTACACGTGAGTATCACGTGAAGAATTACCAGCCACTAATCTTACTTGTGTAAAGAAAATTTCACCAAAAACCTATTTTGGTAACATATTAATTCATCTATCAATAATGTTAGATGTTACATATTAAAATTCATAAAAAACTTATGAATGACATAATCGTTGTGCATTTCCTATGCATTTGATTGAGATGAAAAAAATATTCCACTCTAAATCTTACGTTCATAAAAGATTTTTCAAAATATTTTCTATGTGAAATAGAAATGTTAAATAAAATCATAATAGCTAGATGAAGTTAATCTTACATTCATTGATATTTCTCTGAATTATTACGAGATGTGTACATCTTATAATCATTACTAAATCTTAGGAAAAAGTATTAGATTTTTTTTTGAATTATATGAGTGAAGAATGAATATGTTTTAATTCTTAGATTTTAAACTCGTTTTTTATTTTTAAGTTATTTAAGCTTTTGTTTTTATTTCAAATAAATTTTTAGATTATTTTATATTTTCAGATTAGCTTATCAAGTTATATTTCATTTAAATTATTTTGTAACATATTTTCCATTTTTTGATGACCTAAAACTCCATTAAAAAAATTCGTGAAAAGGATGAAAAAAAAACATAAAAAATAATTATAAGACCAAATGAAAAGCAAAAATAACTCACAAATACCAGCAGATTTTTGCAAAGAACTAAAGATCTTACAAAAACCTATTATTGACGAATATCAAGGTCCGAATAAAATTCATAAAAAAATAATTAATTGGATATTAATTGTAAAAGAATTTAAAATCTACTTACCGTTCATGTAAGGTTTTTTACACTATTGACACATTATCCACATCAACTATAATTAACACATGAACGGGTATGATTTACCTCATTACAATGTCAGTATACATATTAAGCTTTCATGCATTAGATCAGTGATTCCAACAGGTTTAACCTTAAACCAGAATTTGAGCTGTTACCAACACCTAAAACTGTTTGTTTCAAAAATGGCTTGAGATTGCTGTAAAATCTCTTAGCTTGCGGTACTTCCATGATAAGTTAGAGAGATTCCCTATAGGTTTCAGTAACTTCACATAGATTTTCTCAAGTGAAAACGTTGGACCTATTATGAATTTGAAAACTCTAAGTCTGGATGGGTTGTTAGAGCTTGAGCATTTATGCAAAGTAAAACCTGAAATACATCCAATTCTTCAAAATATTGAAACCCTGAGACTCATTTTTGCGCTAAAATATATATGCTATCATTGTTATGTTATTTATCATTAGATGCTGAATATCTTATAATTGTACCTGGTGCATAATATTGGACAACATTCAACCAATGAGGTAATTCCTTGTACGATCCCTCTCAATCACCGTAAATTTGGGACATTACTATTTGTTTAGCAGTCTAAGCCTTCCTATATGTCACCGTATAACAAAAAACGAGTGACTACCTCTTTAACTAATGTTTTAATTGGTATACCAGGATCTTCTGATACTAGTTGAACAATGCAGTTTGAGATGAAAGATGAGTTCAATTTCGTGTGATCTTGAGAAATATTAGTGGATAAACAAGTCTGTCTTCCACTAATTTTTATAATCTCCCAAATATCACGCTTCACACTTTTCGATTCCCGAAGTCTGCATTGACACCTAACACCATAATATTTGCATTTTGCAACATATCTATCTGGCCTAGGCTCATCCACATGGTAATCAACAAAATTCCTAATATGAAATTGTTTTACAACATTTATTGTTGCTTCTTTTGATTCAAATTGCATACCAACAAAGAGATCATTATCCACATCATTACTTATGTGAGTACTTCTATATAGAAAATCTTGTTCAAACTAATGCTAACGAAAAAAGATGAAAGAGTGTCATACGTTATGCTAACCGATTCACTAATGATAATCTGAACATCATCATCGTCACATATCTCAATGTCCTCCTCATCACTACAATCACTAACAATATCTCTAATAATTATTATCTACGTATAAACAAAAATATAAACATATGATATTTACATTTAAACATACACTAACATTAAATAAAATTAACACAAGTAAATGAACTGAAAAATATAAAGAATTTTTAATACAAATTACCCTAAATGTTTCTCATATGTTTTCTTCCTTCAGTGTGATTTGAGTCGGGACGGGATGCTTATATGTTGTTTGGATATCGTGGATCTAAGACACGACTTGGATCTCGTGTCTTTGGTCCACGAGAATTGCATGGAACTTGTGTGTCAGGTCCAAAAGATTGCCATGAAACTCGTGCCTCTGATGCACGACTTATAGGAGGCTAACATCGTGTAAGAAAATCATAGGTGTGGTCCACAAGATCCAAAAAAAAATATTTCATTCTCGTAATTAATTCTAAACCTACCCAAAACATGGAATAGTGTAATTAAACTACACTACTCACTTAAATTTTCCGCCTTCCAAGATATCAACGCATGTATATTCTGGAAATGGGAGAGTATCTTAAATTGGAATTAGAGAGATCCACCACTTTAGAATCTTTACAAGTACAAGCAATTGCCCACTTTATTATTATCCAACACTATTTCTTTTGTTTTTGAGTAGGTATTCTTTAGTGTTTTAAACTAACAAACTTACTCCCTTCAATTATTGGTCCTCTTGAGTAATAGTGTGGGAAAATTCTATTTTTAATTATAATTTTAAAAATAAAAATATCATTTTATTATAAATAAAATAATATAAATATCATTTCATTTTTCCAAAATACTTTCATATCTAGTATTGGATAGCACTTGCAATCCCATTATGACCATGGATTTAAAATTGAGGCATAACAATCAATAATAAAAGCACAGAAAATTCGTTAGCACCGTCCAATCCAAATTATCCAACCATCACCAATTAATATAAAGATAGAATTATTAAAATAATAAAAAAAGATGAAAAGACAAAAAGATACAACGCATACCAGATACTGATACATTACACCTTCTTTTCCCTTCAATTATTAATAGGAGAGATAAACTATTAAAGCAAAAACACTCACTTTCCATTCCTTCTTTTCAGATCAGAAAAAATAAGGCTGTAGCACTGCAATGGCGAGAAAAGCGGTTTTAATCGGATGCAACTATCCAGGAACAAAGGCTGAGTTGAGAGGATGCATAAACGACGTTTGGAAAATGCACAGCTCTCTCATCAACAGATTCGGTTTTTCTGAAGACGACATCGTCGTTTTGATCGACACCGACGACTCTTATACTCAGCCTACGGGGAAGAACATTCGTTCAGCGTTGCAAAACCTGATCCGATCTTCGGAGGAAGGTGACGTGCTTTTCGTTCATTACAGCGGACACGGCACGCGCCTCCCTGCGGAAACCGGCGAGGATGATGATACTGGTTATGATGAATGCATTGTTCCTTCTGATATGAATCTCATCACTGGTTTGTTCAATATCAGAATCAACCTATTTTAGTAACGTATTTTATTTTTATGTTAATTGTAATGTTTATTGACTTTGTTTCATCTGTAATTTTTTATGAATATGATTGAAACTTATTGCTTATTTATTGGATAAAGTTCATATCGTTTTCTGCACACATCTACCATGGCATGATTTTATCTTTTAATTATTAGATTTGCCATATAGATTACCTTAGAGTGTAATATCTATACAGTGTAAAGATTTATACATTATCACTACATCATCCATCATTTATTTGGATTTACTTTTTTTATAGAGTAAATGACGATTAAATATGAATTACGAATGATATAACAATAATAACAGTGTATAGAACTCATATATTGTTGGTGCATATATTTTTCTTTCATTATTTTATTATACATTTTTTGGTAAAGAGCTGTTGAAGATGATTCTTGTGGAAAGTGATGAGGCATTTATTTTTGTGCAAACAGATGATGATTTCAAGGAATTTGTAGATGGGATCCCTAGAGGTGTTAGGATAACAATTGTATCAGATTCTTGTCACAGTGGTGGTTTAATTGAAGAAGCTAAGGAACAGATTGGAGAGAGTACAAAGGGAGAAGACCAAGATTCTGGCTCTGGTTCTGGCTTTGGATTGTCAAACTTTCTGCATCGAAAAGTGGAGGATGCTTTTGAGTCTCGTGGTATTCATGTCCCTTCGGCATTGCGGCACCACGGGCATGGGAATGATGAAGCTGATGATAGGGATGTTGAACTCCCGCATGAGCGATACGGCTAT
Source organism: Lupinus angustifolius (assembly GCF_001865875.1). Classification (NCBI taxonomy): domain Eukaryota; kingdom Viridiplantae; phylum Streptophyta; class Magnoliopsida; order Fabales; family Fabaceae; genus Lupinus; species Lupinus angustifolius. The sequence goes on along the minus strand of NC_032015.1, from coordinate 5,797,020 downwards.
GTAAAGAACAAATCTCTGCCACTTTCAACCCTGATTGATATTCTCAAGCAGAAAACTGGGAAAGATGATATAGATGTTGGGAAGCTGAGGCCTACGCTTTTCGATGTTTTTGGAGATGATGCTAGCCCTAAGGTAAAGAAGTTCATGAAGGTGATCCTGGACAAACTCCAACATGGAGATGGTGAAAGTGGAGAACAGGGTGGAATCTTGGGGTTTGTGGGTGGTCTAGCCCAAGAGTTTCTGAAGCAAAAGCTGGATGAGAATGATGAGGGATATGCTAAACCTGCTTTAGAGACACAAATGGGGAGTAAGCATGAGGCATATGCTGGATCAAACAAACGTGGCCTCCCAGAAGGTGGAATTCTGCTGAGTGGTTGTCAAACTGACCAGACTTCAGCAGATGCAAGCCCTGCAGGAAATTCTGCCAATGCTTATGGTGCTTTCAGCAATGCAATTCAGACTATACTTGAGGAATCTGATGGTGAAATCACGAATCAGGAGCTTGTTCTGAAGGCTAGAGAGAAGCTGAAGAGGGCTGGTTTTACTCAGCAACCTGGACTCTATTGTGGTGACCATTATGTTGACGCTCCTTTCGTCGCTTGATATGTCTCATCTTATGCAGACAAGGTGAATCATGTGTGTTGTTTTCTTGTATGCTTATGTATCACTGTGTGTTTGAGGTGTGTTGTGAGAAATGATGTTGAACAAAAAGAAATGTTTACTTCAAATATATTTTTTCAAATAATTATTTATGATAAAGTTCAGACTGTGGACTACATGTAATACAACCTAGCCATCTACCGATTTTCACTTTCTCAATCGTCTTTACATATATACAAAATTGAATTATATGCAAAATGGGTCATAAATGAAAAAAATCACTAAAAATGAGACTGCACAATTGTGTAGTATGGTGCAGAGGATGAGTCCTCCCCCTCCAAAAATTCAGGACCAGTGATGAACCTTCTCCTAGAACATAAAATTGCGTAGGGGTAAAACTTACCTTCTCCTAGAACATAAAATTGCGTAGGGGTAAAACTTAGTCAAAAAAGAAGAGGTGTAAGCAGAGTCTGTCGTCACAGGTCAATCATCAATTTCTTTAACCCATGCTAAACGTGCAAATGATGTCAAGCAACCACTTAGTTGAAACTTTGTTTAGCAACCACTTAACCACGGTTGTTTCAATGGGTGTAAAACACATCCTTCAGTTTAGTTTTTACAATGGGAAATATATTAAGTAATTCCTGAAACTACCACGGATCAGAAAGATATCAGTCACAACCAAAGTGTAAATGATGCATTGATTTAAAAAGGAATGGAAATGTTACTATAATAAATGACTTCAATTTATAGGATAATCAACATTCAACACCATCTGCTACAATTTTCAGTTTTTCACCTTACAAACTTCTCCATTTCAAAATTCAACTCATATCATCAGACCAATTAGGACAAACTGATAAATAAATGCACAAATATAAAAATTTTGCACCTGAAAATCTGTCCTTTCTAACTATACTTTTTTTGGTTTCAGGCATCTTAGAAATGGCAAGGGCCTTTTCTATGGTTCCCCAAAGAGGAAGAATGAGGCCACCCAAGACATTTAGTTCCTTGAATCTTCTGCCAACTGTACTGAAGTTGCCAATCTTACACTTGGGATCATGCATGCACTGCCACAAATGTCAGAAGAAGTGAAAATGTAAGATAATATACAGTCAACAAGTATTAAATATTTGTCTCACACTTAGTTGAGTAAGTTCATAATTAAATCCATATTTCATTTTATCATAGATGCATTATAGCATAGCTATGTACCAATGGATGAGGTTATAGATGGAAGAGATAATAGAACAAGCAATGCAAACTTTACTATAAGCAACCCATTGGTATGTGCATGGTTCGGTTCAGTATATGACAATTAGGCCACTAGTTTACAACCATTAATAAGTAACAATATTCCCTTATAAGACACAATTTCATTATTGTTAGGGTCAACAAAATTATTAAATCCATTCTCTTTTAATTTTTTAGGGATGAATACCGTAGCTTGCAACAATTATAAATGACACGAAATAATACTTAATGACGGAGTCACGACCTGGTCACTCTCTTTAAGACGTTTCGTGGCACTGCCGAAAATGTGCAAGCAGACTATCAATCTCGTCATCCCCAGGATAAAATAGCTCAAATCTCTGTTATCAAATTATTACTGCACTGTAAGAACCAATCTCGAATATACCCACCACAATATAATTATCAATGTCAATTCTCGAAATTCTCAAAATATGGCTAACATTGCAAATTCTCGAAATATTCTCGAAATGCACACAATTTGGCTACCTGTGTCAATTCTTTTCTCTCAATACTGACTACCAGTGTCATTTCTCGAAATTCCCACAATTTGGCTGACCGTGATTGTGACTGTACCAATTCTTAGTGCCACGGAAAGAAAGAGAGAGAAGTTTGCCGGAAATGCATCAGCAAAATATACGAGGGAGAAAGAAAAGGTTGAATGAAAATGCATTCAACCTCGTTACATGATTTCTTCTTCATATAGATAGATATAGGATCTATGGAGCAATTACTTATAAGTACATTTTGGGGGAAAACCTTTATTTATAACATGAAATTTTTTCCATGTTTCTCATCTCTCCACTGTGAGACTTGGGAGTAGTTTTCTTTTAAAACTTTTCTATGTGAGACTTGAGAGTTTTTAGATTTTAACACATATATCCACATTCTTATCTCAACTCTTATTTCAGTTCAGTGTCATTTAATTAAAAAAAAAAATTAAAAAACATATATCAATATTTTTTAAGTTTGTTCTATAAATCTTTCCTTTTTCATCTAAATCAATTAAGTCATTTTTATTTTCTTCCTATATTTTTTATTTTGATTAACTTAAGTGTATGATTTGAGAATTATAATTCTTTAGACCTCACCAAAATCTAATACCACATTATTATTATTTTGTTATTCTTAGGGTTTTAAAATTGTTAATTTAAATAGGAATCAAAACCAATGTTATTAAAACTGGTTCGGATCGGCCAACCGTCTCATAACTGGTACGAAACAAGTGTTGTGCTGGCTAAGCATCAAAACCGGTGTAAACCGGAGAAAAACCGGTGAACCATGTCAAAACCGTTGAACCGGCCGGAATTTGATTGAACCGTCCGGTTCATACATGTAATTTTAAAGAACCCTACATAGGCACATAACTAATTGGCACATAGAATTAGACTTTGGATTTATTAAAGTTGTTTGTTTATGAGAATTCTTACTTTGACTAAAAATATGAATTATAAATTTGAGTATCTACATATTATATAATTTTTGTTACAGGTTTACACACACATATATAAATATGTATGTCCGGTTTAACCGGTTTAATCTCATGCGGTTTAATTACTGAACCACTGGTTGAACCACTAAACCACTAAACCAGTACCCTCGCCGGTTTGATGACCGGTCCGGTTTTAATAACATTAATCAAAACAATAAAAAATATTATATTTACATAGATCAAGCTTCAACCAAAGACAATCTCTCATGGTAGTGGCACAAATTGAGATGACAAGATCCTATGTAAAGTAACACTCTAATATCATGTTTTGGGTCAAGTTCTCTGGTAAGGAAAAAAAGAAGATTTAATTGATGGATTCACTCAAAAATTATAAAATTTCCTTCATAATATATTGGTGTATATCTCTTTCATTTGACTTTTTAAAAAAAGAAAGATCAATTCCAATCAAACAGAGGACCCACAGGCCACAAGTCGTGGAGTTGAGACTGAGAACAAGGAACTTCACATGGTTGTTTCAAATTTTTAAATAGTATCATGGTGTATTAAAAAAGAATATGTTTAAATAATATTTAGATAGATAGAGCACCTTCTTCCACTTTCCTTCTCTTACTTTTTATGGGGATATTATCTTTCCTTTATTCTATATTTTCTTTTTGCTATGGGGAATATTATAATCCACCATCTTTCAAAGGGTACAATATGTTATCTCACAACGTATATCATTCTATATGTTATGAGCTTGTAATTAATCAAAAAATATTTAATAATTAAATTTTAATTTAAATATATTTTTTTGACCAATAGCAAACTGCACACGAAGTGACACAAACTCTAACACAAAAAATATTAGAGGTGACAAAATTATTCATAATCCACGATCCATCCAAATTAAATTCATATGTGAGAGATAATGAATTTAAATAGATATAATCAAATGAATAATATTAATAACAGATGGATTCAAACCTATCCATATATCCAATGAGTATCCATGAGTATTTTTTATTTTGGTGGATATCCAATCTATCCAAAAAAAATAGTTTTTCTCATAAAGTAAAACACCAACCCAATTTTGTTATGCAAAGTAAACGTACAAAATATAAATCAATATTATTGATACCATATCGGTCAGAGTAGTGATATACTGATATGATTGTTCAACTAGTGGTTCACTATTAAACCATGTATCGGTGGAGTTAGATATTCATATATTTTATACTAACATTAATGTTAAGAAATCAATAAAGAAGACAATAACTATTTTTACTTATAACACTTGTTAAAAAATATATATTATAGACCATGTTTTAGATGTATAAAAAATATAGTAGTTGTATGTTTGATCATTATACAAGTATTTTGGTAAAAATAAATCATTTTCATTAAAAATTAATTTTAAATGAAACTAGTCGGTACGACCAGTACGATTCAGTTGAAAACCGATCATTATGATCGGTACAGTTCAATTGAAAACCGGTCAGTGTGACCAGTTTTTACCACTATAATTGTATGACCATTATAAATGTTGTATCGAACGGTATTAAGACTAATTCACCGTTTTACCGGTTGAATCAACCAACACGAACCAATTTTGATATTAGTGATATAAACTATTATTTTCCTAACAAAAAAATCATTTAACAATATTAGTTTTTTTATCAAAGCATTCTGTCAAATATTTCAGTAAGGATTGATATAACATTTTGTGTCAATGATTGAGCACATGAAAAAATGCATTATTGCACAATATAATATATCTGACCTCACCTACACTGTTATTTTTCAGAGTTTTCACGTATAAATTTAAATATTGAGATTTGTTAAAAAGTGTTTTTAAAAAAACACATTTTAAAAATGTTAATTTAAATTAATTTTTAAAAATAATTTATTAAATAATAATTTTTAAAAGGATTTTTATCTTTCAAAAATGCTTTAATTCATATTAAAAATAATGTATTGGATATATATTCATCCAATCTATTAAAATGAATATATTGATTGAATGAATGAATTGAATAATTTAGAAATATGATTTTATATATTATGAATAACTTTTCATTCATTTATTATGATCCAAATTCATATTTATCAAATTGTCACCATGATGGGGTTAGTGTATAATTCTTTGGAGTGATTTTCTATACTTTTGTCATGTGCTTCTGTACCATCTCATTATTATTACTGTACTAATACACAACTTTCAAAATGATAACAAAGTAAGGAAGGGGTACCTTCTTGCCAATATTCCTATGAGATTAATCCAAACTTTATTAATAAGAGTGATGTTATTGAGTGATGATTCTAGGATCTAGAGGAAGGGTTATAACATAGGTTAAAATTAAAATAATAAATATCATCAATTAAAAAAATGAAAATATTGATTTTAAAATTATAAAATTTAAATATATTTAATTGAATAAAATATATATTTTATAACTAATATCTATGTGATTTCACATTTTGAAACTGTTGAAAAATATTTACTTTTTTGCCAATATTGTTGAACACTTCTTACCAATTATACGTCACTAGATAGTTATTCATTCACACATCTTCCATTCGATTATACAATCTATCTTTTACAATTTTCATAGTTGAAATCTCTTTTTAAAATTGTATTGTTAATTTCAAAAGAAGATAAATTAATGAGAAACAACGTGTCTTCCACCTCCAACCAACTTATCTTAAGATTATTTATTCATTTCAAAGAAGTAAATTTCACAATATTATGCATACCAATGATGTAAGTCTCAAGTTGATTATCAAACATCATAAAATCAGTTGAACAAAAAATCATTTGGTTAAAACTTTGCAAATTCAATCAGTTTTGTCATATCAAAACTAGAGAAGAAGTCAGCTAGACTCAAACAAGACATACAAAGAAGCAGCTGAGTATTTGTCTTGGATATTCGATTATGAAGTTCCTCGAGTTACATATCTATAATATTATAAAATAATTCAATACAATAATGATTCTTTATTTTCATGAAGCATGTCATGTCATGTCATTTACAAAAGAATAAATTGTGGGCTTGTAAAATTATAAGTAAGAGTGTAATATATATGCAATGCTTAAATATTTATATACAGTCACCAGATAATCTACTATTTATTTGGATTACTTTTATTTTGAGAGTGAATGATGATTAAATATGGATAATAGATGATACAATAACAATGTATAAAACGTTTACACTCTCAATATATATATTTTTCTCTATAAATAATATAGATTTTTTTCTCCCACAAATTTCCAGTTGCACACCCTCAACATTCACAAGGAGGATGATATCATCAATTCACACCCTCGACATTCACAAGGAGGATGATAACATCCTTATGAACCATATGCTAGCAATTAATTAAACCTTCTTTTTTTTTTGTTCCCACAAGGTATTCTCGCACTGGAGGCAATTCTATCCGAGCCGGGTACATCACAAGTAAGTGAGGCTAACTCTCCCAACGGACATTTTTTCCATCCACAAGACTCGAACTCGATTCTTGCTTAAGGGGAATCAAACATGTACCTGAACCAACGCCCGTTGGTTAATTAAACCTTCTTTGAATGTACATCCTCTATACCAGAGAAAATATACCAGAGAAAATATTAAAGTAGCTAGACACAAGTATTGATGATGGTGGGAAAATTGCAACTTGTGTTTTTTGAAAGCAAGCTCAACAAATTCCGTAGTTCTCTCGGTCCTAATTTAAGAAAGAGCATAATTAAATCCGTATTTCATTTATCAGCATGTTTTAACTGAAATATTTATAGCTTCTTCAAAATATGTAGAAAGTATGTTTCTCTGGAATATATGCGCAAATCATTTCTTAATCATAACTACAAAAAGTCTTTTTTTGTGGATCCATCTCACATCAATAACTCACTCTTCTACCTATAGATAGTTTTAAATAAATTTCCTTTGCAGTGTATACTTGAATGTCAATTATTGGAGGATTCTTTGGCCATTTAGAGGTTAATTTACCTACTAAAATATCTCGGCCTCTACCACAAATCCCATAATCACAATTTCATTTTTTACCACTTATGATTATTGTGTTTTCTCTCCCAAATGCCTTTAAAAGATTTGTATGCACCATATAGATTGTTTCAAATCCACATAATCCTTCTGCAGTCAAGTATATAATTTAAGCATAAATTTAAAAGGAAAGTAAACACAATAAAGAATAATAGAGAGATCATAGAGATGTATTGTAATTCAACAACCATTTGTGCTGGCAAAAATCACATGAATAAAAGTCTGTTGGGTTATGTCTCAAATTCCTTTTACCTCGTAGTACCACGTTGGTTGTGGTGGAAATATATATTGTTAGTCCACATTAATTAGTAGTGGAAGAAAAATTACTCTAAAGTGAACCTTATACATAGCAAGGTTCTTATACATAACAAAATATTATTACTTCAAAAAAATCAAAGGACCAAAATATATTGTAATTGAAAACAATAGCTCACTTTTAGTTATAGTGACATCTCTTATCTCACTAACGTAGGACTCTTCCTTTAGTTGATGACACATATTCTCTTAAGACAGAAGTACCAAAATTAGTAATCACTTTATTACATACGAGATTTAAGACAATCTTTGACACTGATACTAAATTACAATGCCAATATATAGCAAATATTTGTCAAACTTATATAACAACAATCACATCAATGATCCATCTAATTGAAGGGTTACAAACCAAATAAGTTATAATTGAATGTATGAAGTTTGGGGCATCCGGAGTGACCTTTTATTATATGATATATTATTGGAAAGATGAATCAAACGATCAATCTAAGACAGCAGTGGCCATTAATTCTGCCTCCAATCTACTCTCCAAAATGAAGCCACATACCTTCTCTTCCCAATAAGAGACTTGGAAACTCACAAGTGCCAAATCCACAAAACCAATGAATCCCTTTTGGAAGCTTCTTTGTCTTCTCCTTTTGTTGATCACAAGTTGGTTGTAGCATCATATATCCATTTAACATTGAGAAACACTCTGAAAAGTAGACATAGAATTCAAGTATTAGAATGGGAAAAGGGGAAGAACCATTTAGGAAACTAATACACCAAAGTTCATAAATAATCTTAGATCTAAATATATAAGATGAGAGAATAGCAGCTTACATATTTTTAGTACATAAGTCTTTCCCATCATCTTCAAGTAGCATAATATTTTAGCACAAAATATTAGTTGAGGGGATTTAGGGATTCATCTTTTACCGGATAATATATATTTTTTCCGAGCATGAGTCTATTATAGTAATTGAGAAAAAAACAATTATTCTTATCAAACTCAACTACACTATTAATTTGACCTAAGTCTAAATAGATCGCTTCCTCTAAGGATATATTTTATAAATTTAGAAAATTGAGAACCTTATGCATTGGACTGTCCATTTATAAAAAAAATATTGATTATCTATTCTTGATAGGGAAGTAACTAATTGTGCTCTACATTTTTTTAAACTCCAAAATAAATGATTACGGTTTGTTAAATGTTGCCTAGTAGGGATCATGGTAGGTGGGTAATCAACAAAGACAAGAATGATAGAAGTGTGTACATAAAAGAGAAAAATAGAAACCACAACTAGAGATCATGAAACTTGGTTGTGAAAGAAAATTTACCTCGTCAAACATTTTTCTTATAGTAGTATTAAGTTCACCTTCCCAACGCCATGCATCATCTGCTGCTTCTGTCACTCGTACTTTTGTAAGCTTTGTTGTAATCAAGTTACCATGTGTGAAAGTCTCCATTCTGGGACATCCCATCACATGCAAAGTTTGCAGTAATGGGAACTTGAAGATGAAATTCTCCTTGCAAAAACTTGTTAGAGCTGGCAAGTTTTTCAATTCTAAATGCTCCAATTTCATAAAAACAATCTCACTTCCATCACTATCATCCTCTCTTGCCACAATTTCCTCTACCTTTTCACAATTGTATATAACCAACTTTCTTAGTTTAAGGAAAGTTCTCTCTGCTACCAATGTTATAATATTTACCAACCCAGAACATTTGCCTACACATAACTCATCTAAATTCTGAAATTGCTGCAAGGTTGAGGACGAGATTACAATTGTCAATCTGGAACATAATGTTAATCTCAGGGTTTCAATATTTTGAAGAATTGGATGTATCTCAGATTTCCCTTTGCATAAATGCTCAAGCTCTGGCAAAATATGAAGACTTAAAGTTTTCAAATTCATAATAGGTCCAACGTCTTCACTTGAGAAAATCTCTGTGAAGTAACTGCATGCCACCGTAAGGTTATCAAGATTGGTAAATCTTTGAAGGAAACCTATAGGGAATCTCTCTAACTCATTATGAAAGCACTGCAAGCAAAGATATTTTACAGCATATAAATCATCATCATTGCAGATATTCGTGATGTCCTTGCTGCGTAATCCTAATTCACAAATTCTGGGGATAGCCTGTATGAGGAGCCAGTTAAATAAGATTCAGGTGAGTATAGACACTAGTGGTTAACAATACGATCAAGCCTATAGAAAAACAATATGATACAATATTAACTGCTAAATTTCATTCTCATGTTATGTTTAATGAAAGCAAAGCATGAGAGATTTGATAAAATTAATGCATACCTTTAGTGAAGAAAATAGAGGTTGACCATGAAATGAGACAACTTCTTGGAAGTTTTGAGATTTCGATTGGAACAATTCCAGTTTATTACAATAATAGACGTCTAATATTTCTAAGCTCGGACAGTCCAAGGTGTGAATTCCAGGGTAAAAGCTTTGAAGTTCTCCCAGAAGCCAAAATGTCAATGATGTTAATTGTGGGAAAACAAATCTTGGATGTTCCTCTACCATTTCACTATTTGAAACAATGCTCTCAACCCCACAGTCTTTTATTTCAAGCACTTGTAGTTGCAGAAGCTCCATAGACACATTGTGTAACCCTTGTGTTTCAAATATAACTTTCAATGCAGCACAATTACTTACAACCAATGTCTCCAGATTACACAAGTTATTTAGCACATAGGATGGAAATATACTCGGCAACTTCTGGCAATATGAAATTTCCATTTTAATCAGCTTTGAGAAGGGATTTGATGCCAATTCATCATTGTATATTGCCTTCAAGTTATCCATGTGAGAGACCACCAGTGTTTCTAAGCTTGGGAATTTAACCTACGAATAGTGGCATTTATGGTTTTTTCTTCATTAGATACATAGTTAACAAATATAAAAGGGAAGTAACAAATTAGTTTATGTGTTAAAGGAAGTCTTACCTTCTCCTGGGTAAGTGGATTCAAAGCTGATTGAAGATTAACAAATATATCCTCCATCATTTGGCAGTCACTAATTTTAAGATACCTTAGTTTTTCAAGTGATATAGCCATCGATAATGAGAATAGGTATTTTAAGCCACCACAACTATCAACTGTTAAATGAGTCAAATTTTGAAGGCAAGACGGAATTAAAATATCATCCCACAATTTCAATGTGTTGATGGAAGACAGCGACAAAGTTTCAAGGTTAGGCATCCCAACCTGCTCACATAAGCAATCTTGCCATGTTATTTAAGTATAAATCAATTGACACGAGAAAATAAAACAAGAAAGTTAGTGCTTACCTTGTCAGAAAACAATATCAGTGGATTTGACAAGTTATCCTTGTGTTTTGCAAGGTTGCTTCCAGATTGTATATCTTTTGTCCACTCCTTAGAAGAGAAACTAATAAGGTTAGGCAAACTCTCTAGCTTGATGGAATGTATCTTTGGGAGGTTAATTTGATCATGATCTCCAAACTCTTCATCTCTTTGTTGAACAATAACACCAGTCATGAATTTGCAGTCAGAAACTTCAATTTCAAGAAGTTGGGGAAGGTCTGCAGCCATGGAAAATGAGAAAAGATTTTTCAACTTCTCACAACCTTCAACTTTGATGACTTGAAGTTTGGTAAAGATATGATTTTTTACTTGCCCACAATAAATTTTCTCCAGATTAATAAGATTAAGGATGACAAGAGACTCCAAGCAAAGGAATGATTGAAAGGGGATAACCCACTTAGTTGAATCAATGATGTATAATATCTCCCCACTATTTTGAATGAGTAGATGGTTCAACTGTGCAAAACCTTCTTCTCTATTGAATTCTGGAAGGACATTTCTAGCACCTTTAACTTCAGCTAAGGACAAATCTTCAACTTCATTCAATAACATTTTAATTCCATTATCTAAAGAAGTCATTGTAGTTGATCTCATGTTCAACTTAAGTGTTCTTAAAGTTTCAGAATAGCCAGCATAACCCCAACACCATTTCCATCCATCACCTATCAGAATCTTGTATTTCTCTAGCTTCCCAAATATGAGCAAGCCTCTTGGAATAATCGAAATATCTTGAATCTGCGTATGTAATGATCTGAGGTGATTTAGCTCTCTTAGCTCACCTAGACTTGCATTATTGCATTGCTCACTACCCTCAACCTCCCATTTAAAGCAGCAACTTCCCATATGGAGCTCTTCTAGATATTTCAAGCTTGATATAATATTTTTAGGAATTATTCTAAGCCTTGTACAATTGTTCAAATTCAGTCTGCGCAAATGAGTTAGTTGCCCTATTTCCTCAGGCAACTCTTCAATCTCAGTATCTTCAAGACTAAGAATCTCTAAACTTGTTAGTTTTGAAATAATAGTTAGGTCGTCCAACATGCATCTATATAGACCCAATGATCTAAGTCTTGTCAAGAGACCGAATGATGAAGGAAGGGAAGGAGTACACATCATTCCTCCTAAATCTAGAAGCTTCAAATCACTCATTCTAGAGAAAAAGTGACTCGGTACTTTTAAATAATTGTCTCTACTACAGAGAAGAAGAATCTCCAACTTAGGACACTCCAAAATTTCTGGAAGCATAGAGATATAACACCAATTCAAGAAAATGTGTTTAAGATTTCTAAGTTGATCAATCTTTGGCCACTCTTTCAAATTAGTGCAGTTTTGCTTTAGAAAGGTAGGTTGAACCCTAGATGCAAGTTTGGCAGCTCCCTCACGGATCACATCATGCATTCTAACCCATTCTCTTTCTCCTTCAAGTAACAAAGAAGATGCCTTAAGGTCGTAAATCAGTTTGTCAAGTTTGTTCCTTGCATCTGCCAATGTTTCAACATGTTCAAATAGACCCACACCCCAACCATACACAAATAAATCTTCAATGTGGACATAATTTTCTCCATGTGAACCAATTAGCAAGAATAGTGACTTGTGTAGACTACTTGCTAAATATTTATAACTCAATTCTACAACTTTATTTTCCAGAGAAGAATATTCCTCATGGTCATATTTGGTTAACTGTGAAAGGACACCCTTCCAAGCACATAGATCCTCTTCATTTTTCAAGGCCTTTCCAACAGTTACTAACAAGAGTGGCAACCCCATACATGCTCCAGCTACTTCTAAAGCAGTAGGTTTTAGATACTGTTTTTTAACAACATCACTTGTTGCCTTCTCAAACAAGTTCCAACCCTCTTCTTCATATAACACATTAAGTCTAAAATTTGTTTGAGTGCCCATCTCTTTCTTCAACACATTACGATCTCTAGATGTCAGCAATAACTTGCATCCTTTGTGTTGATCACCAAAGGGAACACCCACTTCCTTCAGATCAATTTTCTCCCATATATCATCCATAATAACAAGAACTTTTTCCTCTTTTTTTATCTTATCCCACAACTCTCGTGCTCTTCCTCGTGGTGACATCTTATTCAATTTCAGGCTCAATCCATCAGCTAATTGGTCTTGTATTTTTTCTATTTCTGGAGATCTGGTTACCGTAGCCACCATCACAGCATTGAAAGAACCACCATGTTCAGCTTGCCATGCAACTTCTTCAATCAGTGTAGACTTACCCACACCACCCATCCCATACACCCCAATCACGTGCATGTTATCATCCTTCAACTTTTGCATAATCTCATTCATGATTAAGGTTCTTGACTGCAAGGCCTCGTAACCTCTATCAGATGGAGAGAATGCTACTTGTAAACGAGGTGGCGAAGATATTAGAGGCATGTTAATAGACTCATTCACTTTTGTTATGATTTCAGATATTATCTTCGCCTTCTCAGTGCTATTCTTGCTTAGCTGATGCATTATCCACAGGTTTGGTAATGGCCCATTGAGACACCCAACTCTTTCATTATCTTCATTGTTCAGAAAATTGTTGGCCTCAGTAATAGCACCACCTGCTTCTGTCAAAATGTTGCGGACAGCCTCAAATATCTCTTCCCCCTTTTGTGTAGCAGCATTGACTCGTTGTTGCAGAGTTTGTTTGGCTTCTTCCAACTTGTGTAGTTGAGTTTTGAGTTTGTTGAAGTTGCTATTGTGGAAGATTATATAACTAAGCTGAGACCAAATAGGCCCAGCTGTACACTGAACAATCGGAAAAACAATTGACTTAACGATCTCCATGGCCATCACTTGCTTCTTATACCCTCACTCTGTCACATAGACAGTTGAATGTTAGAATCATCAAAGGTTACAAAACAAGTGAGACACTTCTTCTTTCAAAAGGGTAAGGATTCACCATAGATACATGATTCTCATTTGTTTGGCCAAATAAATGTTTATCATTATCAAATAAATAATGGATTAATTTAATTTTTTCCATGTATAAATTTGTTTGGTTTGATTTAAGAAAGGATTGGTACATGCGTATTAACTTATTAAGCAAGATTCATGGTTACTTTGCATTACAATCCAAAAGATACACCATGTAGTACTAGAGAGGGTTCTTAAATAACAAAGCTATCACGTAGACAATCTCAAGATATAACACTAATGAAGATCCAAGAGAACAAGCTTAATACACGTGATAGATCAGTCTTCTACACTAACAGTAAGAAGATACCCAATAAAATACTAATAGTATGAAAATGATCATGATTCATGAAATGTAAATGCACTAGGAATATAAGAATAAAATATTAAAAAGTTACTATGAGGAATTTTTTTACGAGAATTTATAATTAAATTTTTTAATAAGGTTATCTAAAGGTAATAATATTTTAGTAACAAGAGTAATTTTGAAAAATATCCTATAAAAAAAATACTAAAAGAATGTCTTATTGAGATAACATAATATATGAATACGGTGTATTACTATGCCACAAAAAAAGTTCAATAAATAACGATTCACATGAAGGACGTACCTTTCGTTTCGTTGTTGTGTCTGTGCTTTTAGAATAAAACAAAAGTGAAGCAACCAAGTATTGAACAACACAACAAGTTGACAGAAGGAAGCAATGGATGCCAACCTGATAAAACAATGACAGAAGGTAAATTCAGCTTGTTCATAAAGTCACCATGAATGTAAATGACATTTAATTTACTCAGCTTGTTCCAATGGTAGATATTAATGATAATACACCTTTTTTATGGCGAAAGGTATTATCTAGCGGATCGTTAAATGTTAGGGTAAGTATCCATTCTGTACCTTTTATAAATTTTTGGTTAGAGACTATTGTAATAGATTTTGATAGAAACCCAATTCTCTATAAGTATAATACTCTTATTTTTTCTATCAACATTTCAGATTCAGTTATATTGATCCACTTATTTTAGAATATTGATCCAAGTTATATTGAAAATAAACTATATAAATAGCACTTTTACGTATTTTCTTTTTTTGAAGTTATGATCGGTATATATATATATATATATATATATATACACCATATATTCATATTTATTATTACTATTATTAATATATTTGTTTATAATAATAACATCCTATTTTCATTGCAATATATCTAAATGATACGATGCAAGCAGTCACGAAGGGCTTACCTTGAATTGTTTGTGAAGGTTGTGTTGTGAATATTTGAATTCTTAATATATGAGATAGAGTTGGTATTAGGAATCAATGAAAGCATAAGCCATGTAGCTTGATAAGCAGAATAAAGAAGTAAAGAGAAGGAAGCAAATGGGAAACAGAATATTTGGTGGAGAGAAGAATGCAACTGAAAAACTAATAATACACAAAGCAAATGAACAAAAACATTTGCTGGAGACTTTGTATATTGATGTTTCAAGTCATCGTGGTAGTTGTTAGATAAGACTTATGTTTGGCATAGCAAGTGATTTGATCCAACTTGGATATTATTTATTCCAACAAGCTATTATTACCAAGTTGCAAATATAAAAAGTAGTGATTGTAGATCTCAATGATGTTCCCTTAACAGCGTGATTAGCTCCAATATTGTAGTCTTCCTATGCTAGTTAGATAGAACTTAAGTCGCGTGATTAGTCATGAATATATCTAGTAGTGATTGTTTAAGAGAAAGGATTCAACTTGTCCATTGTCTTATTCATCAGTGGCAAGCATTACCCTCCATAATCACAAGCTTAATACAAGCGTCCCAAGTGTGATAGAAATAACTAGTTATGAGTCACACAATAAAGTGATAAATGAACCTTAAAATTCCACCACTTAGGAAGTTAACGACAAAATAGTGGGGTCACGTCGGAGACTGGCACAAGTAAAAAATAATGCTAGTTGAACTTTGGCACGTACTTAACTTCTGATTGGATGCTACTTAACTTTTGCATTGGCTACTAATTAAATGCTAGTTCACTATACATCCAATGATATCGTAGGAGTAATAAAATTTCTCATATACACGTAAAAAGTAACCGATGTTACTTATAAATTAATCATCATATATTATTTATAAATTAATTATTAATAAATAAAATATCATTTTATAGTATATATTATTTTTTATATAGATAAAAAAAGTTGGTAAGAAATTTAATATAGAGATATATAGTTTTCCATTAATGTTCAACCATTCAACTTGTCAGTTGTCCTGTTGAATTAATGCAAATGCAATATTTGAATCCGAGTTGAAACATCTCTATCATTATTTTAAGAGGTAAAATGCAATCATTATTATTGTTCCAAAATTCAATCAGTAAAATATCATCATATTAAGATTATCAAAAGTAAAAGAATATTATTTTGATTACAAACTAAAAACTACGATTGAAAAAAGAAATTAAAAACAAACAGGTACTTTGGGAAAAAAAAAAGAGATACAAAATTTCCTTCGAGTATCGGCCACTTGGAAGTATGAGAAGTGAAGTTATAACAAACTAGATTTTACATTTAGAAGTCAATTGTTAGATGTGAGATATAAAGGTGGTAATTTTTTTATTTAGGAAAAATGAATAAAACTCCTTTTTTTTGCAAATAGATATTTTAAACTATTTTCTATTCATAATTATCTATTAAAATTTTCAAATTGTGAAATTGGTCATTACATAAATATATTATAAAATTAATAGCAGACCAACAAGGAAATTAATGCAACCACACTAATAATAGTAGCAATGTAGGTTAGCCAGTGCTTATATCTAGAAAAAATAACTCCCAAAATATAAATTGATTGAGAAAAGATAAATAAATTTGAAAGTTAAGAAGTGTTAATACAATATTATTATTACTAATATTATATAATAAAATTAAATAATAATGGTCTAAATTTAAAATAAAATTCATGACATTGCTATTAATTCATGGCATTGCTATTAATATTGAAAAACTCATGTGCAGCCCTATGCATAATGCAAAATTGATTTTAGATGCGTTTGAGTTATTGCCCTTAAATTTCTATTCAGGGAAATGTGAGAATCCCTTAGGATTCAAGAAACCCTTCTAATAGCAGCCTAAAAGCATGCATGGCTAATGAGAATGAAACAACTATGTAAGATAACCCAAGCAAGGGAAGATTTTGCTTGTCATTTTTTATGTCAAATGTGGAATTTTGAAATTGGGAAGTTTAAACATCAAAACAAAAACAAAAAAACAAAGTTGGAAGATTACATAGTGTTATGCAGGATATAATAAAATTATGAGAAAAAATATACGCACGAAAAGTGTTTAAATTTTATACATTGTCACTACATCATTCGTCATTTATTTTTAATTTTTAATCGTTATTGATTCTTCAAAAAAGTAATACAAATAAATAATAAATAATTGATGATATACTAAATGTATATGAATCTTTATACTAACACTATATATATTAAACCCATTTCTTATTCAAATAAGATTGATCTTCAATTTGATCAAAAAATGGAGAAGTACAAAAATCTTCTACCAAAAATAATAAAATAATGGAGATACAAAAGGATTGAGTTTTTATTATAGGTACTTGTTTAAAGTAAGAATTCATTAATATATCCCAAAAAAGAAAATAGAAATTTTTATAAATTGTTTAAATAATAAAATAAATGGGTTATAAACTAGTTAATATTTAAATTGAAATCAGTTTATCATGTATCTCCAATTTTTGTAAAGCGATAATGTATATCCTAGTATCAGAAGATAAATTATATCCTCAAATTCATTCAATGACTGATATTTATGATATCTCTATTTTTGTTTTCTATTTACTTTAAAAATATGACAAATGTCACTCACTAAATAGATTTGAGAAGATAATCTCTCCTAATGAGTGGTAACATAATTTTTATTTATATATGTTACTTTTACTTAATTACTTAGAACATAAATGATATGGTGAGATTATAAAAGCCACTTACAACATGTGAAATTCGAGGGAACATCAAACCGAAAGAGATATTATATTAGGTTTAATCGGTTAAACCGTTTAGTCTGACTGAATCGTTTTGATACATAGTTAATATAAAACTAATAATACACAAAGCAAATGAACAAAAACATTTGCTGGAGACTTTGTATATTGATGTTTCAAGTCATCGTGGTAGTTGTTAGATAAGACTTATGTTTGGCATAGCAAGTGATTTGATCCAACTTGGATATTATTTATTCCAACAAGCTATTATTACCAAGTTGCAAATATAAAAAGTAGTGATTGTAGATCTCAATGATGTTCCCTTAACAGCGTGATTAGCTCCAATATTGTAGTCTTCCTATGCTAGTTAGATAGAACTTAAGTCGCGTGATTAGTCATGAATATATCTAGTAGTGATTGTTTAAGAGAAAGGATTCAACTTGTCCATTGTCTTATTCATCAGTGGCAAGCATTACCCTCCATAATCACAAGCTTAATACAAGCGTCCCAAGTGTGATAGAAATAACTAGTTATGAGTCACACAATAAAGTGATAAATGAACCTTAAAATTCCACCACTTAGGAAGTTAACGACAAAATAGTGGGGTCACGTCGGAGACTGGCACAAGTAAAAAATAATGCTAGTTGAACTTTGGCACGTACTTAACTTCTGATTGGATGCTACTTAACTTTTGCATTGGCTACTAATTAAATGCTAGTTCACTATACATCCAATGATATCGTAGGAGTAATAAAATTTCTCATATACACGTAAAAAGTAACCGATGTTACTTATAAATTAATCATCATATATTATTTATAAATTAATTATTAATAAATAAAATATCATTTTATAGTATATATTATTTTTTATATAGATAAAAAAAGTTGGTAAGAAATTTAATATAGAGATATATAGTTTTCCATTAATGTTCAACCATTCAACTTGTCAGTTGTCCTGTTGAATTAATGCAAATGCAATATTTGAATCCGAGTTGAAACATCTCTATCATTATTTTAAGAGGTAAAATGCAATCATTATTATTGTTCCAAAATTCAATCA
Source organism: Lupinus angustifolius (assembly GCF_001865875.1). Classification (NCBI taxonomy): domain Eukaryota; kingdom Viridiplantae; phylum Streptophyta; class Magnoliopsida; order Fabales; family Fabaceae; genus Lupinus; species Lupinus angustifolius. Next base: position 5,778,081 of record NC_032015.1, on the reverse strand, counting down.
GTAAAATATCATCATATTAAGATTATCAAAAGTAAAAGAATATTATTTTGATTACAAACTAAAAACTACGATTGAAAAAAGAAATTAAAAACAAACAGGTACTTTGGGAAAAAAAAAAGAGATACAAAATTTCCTTCGAGTATCGGCCACTTGGAAGTATGAGAAGTGAAGTTATAACAAACTAGATTTTACATTTAGAAGTCAATTGTTAGATGTGAGATATAAAGGTGGTAATTTTTTTATTTAGGAAAAATGAATAAAACTCCTTTTTTTTGCAAATAGATATTTTAAACTATTTTCTATTCATAATTATCTATTAAAATTTTCAAATTGTGAAATTGGTCATTACATAAATATATTATAAAATTAATAGCAGACCAACAAGGAAATTAATGCAACCACACTAATAATAGTAGCAATGTAGGTTAGCCAGTGCTTATATCTAGAAAAAATAACTCCCAAAATATAAATTGATTGAGAAAAGATAAATAAATTTGAAAGTTAAGAAGTGTTAATACAATATTATTATTACTAATATTATATAATAAAATTAAATAATAATGGTCTAAATTTAAAATAAAATTCATGACATTGCTATTAATTCATGGCATTGCTATTAATATTGAAAAACTCATGTGCAGCCCTATGCATAATGCAAAATTGATTTTAGATGCGTTTGAGTTATTGCCCTTAAATTTCTATTCAGGGAAATGTGAGAATCCCTTAGGATTCAAGAAACCCTTCTAATAGCAGCCTAAAAGCATGCATGGCTAATGAGAATGAAACAACTATGTAAGATAACCCAAGCAAGGGAAGATTTTGCTTGTCATTTTTTATGTCAAATGTGGAATTTTGAAATTGGGAAGTTTAAACATCAAAACAAAAACAAAAAAACAAAGTTGGAAGATTACATAGTGTTATGCAGGATATAATAAAATTATGAGAAAAAATATACGCACGAAAAGTGTTTAAATTTTATACATTGTCACTACATCATTCGTCATTTATTTTTAATTTTTAATCGTTATTGATTCTTCAAAAAAGTAATACAAATAAATAATAAATAATTGATGATATACTAAATGTATATGAATCTTTATACTAACACTATATATATTAAACCCATTTCTTATTCAAATAAGATTGATCTTCAATTTGATCAAAAAATGGAGAAGTACAAAAATCTTCTACCAAAAATAATAAAATAATGGAGATACAAAAGGATTGAGTTTTTATTATAGGTACTTGTTTAAAGTAAGAATTCATTAATATATCCCAAAAAAGAAAATAGAAATTTTTATAAATTGTTTAAATAATAAAATAAATGGGTTATAAACTAGTTAATATTTAAATTGAAATCAGTTTATCATGTATCTCCAATTTTTGTAAAGCGATAATGTATATCCTAGTATCAGAAGATAAATTATATCCTCAAATTCATTCAATGACTGATATTTATGATATCTCTATTTTTGTTTTCTATTTACTTTAAAAATATGACAAATGTCACTCACTAAATAGATTTGAGAAGATAATCTCTCCTAATGAGTGGTAACATAATTTTTATTTATATATGTTACTTTTACTTAATTACTTAGAACATAAATGATATGGTGAGATTATAAAAGCCACTTACAACATGTGAAATTCGAGGGAACATCAAACCGAAAGAGATATTATATTAGGTTTAATCGGTTAAACCGTTTAGTCTGACTGAATCGTTTTGATACATAGTTAATATTTTTTTATCTATAGATATATAATTATATATAAATATAAAATTTTATATAATTAATAATCATGTATAATAACATTGAGGTAACGTCTCTTTATCTCTTGTTGGACTAAAGTGAAATAAAAGACTAGAGTAGTGTTCCATTTTTTAATTTTTAAGTGAACCGTCCGGTTTACTTCCCGGATTAATTAGGTTTAACTGAGTTTAACAAGGTCAGACCAAAATTTCTTTAGTTCAAAGCGATTCAACCCTCGCTTGGTTAAGATGGTAAATCAAAGTCGTTTTCAAGTCCAGTCAGCGGTCAAACTGGTCGAATCGTTCAGTACGGTCCGGTTCTCACAATACTACTTACAACAAAACTGCATGCATACAGTATGAGCTAAAAACAAATTAATATTTAAATTGAAATCAGTTTCTTAATTCCAAATTTTTAATAAAAACTAAATTAAGATATTATTGTTTATACAAAGTTGGTATTAATTTTTTTACATGATAATTACATCCCCACTATTAACATGTACTGATTTTAGAGTTAATAATAATAAATAATAGATAACTTGGAGTGCATAGGCAATTCTCTAAAAAATTAATCTAATAAATAAAGATAGTTAAAGAAAACTCGATGAGTTTGGGTAAATGGATCATCACGCTTGGTTGGGACTGGGGAAGCTTCTACCACAACGGCTCCTAATGGACCAGTCGAAGACAAAAGCATATTGCATTAATTAAATGTTGAAATGAACCAATCTATTGTTTTAATTTCAAGTATAAATAAATGTAGGATTTCTGTAACTCCCATTCCCATCCACCCAAGCCTCCTTTTGTACTCTTGCTTTGTTTCTGTTCTTGAGCCACAAAAACAATTCATCTTCTATGCTGCATTCACTTACTTCTTTGTTGCATGGACTTTAGTTGAAGTTGAACTACAACTCTTCGGTTTAAAATTAAAGATCAGGACAAGGTAAGAATGGTATACAAGTGCATGTTTCTACTTTAGCTTTCTTTTCAGTTTTCATGTCTCTGACAACATTGTAATTTGTTTTTCTGTGTGGTCGGATTTGATATATTTCCTATGATCTCATTTCTTTAAGTTTGATTTTTAAGACTGTAATGGAAATAATAATAGATGAATATGGACTTTAGTTTTGTGTCACCTGCGTCAGGTTTCTTAAACATACAGTTTAATTTATACTGTTACTTAATACTGATTAGTTTTAAGATGGAGTGTAACTTGATATTAGATCCTATATATAGCGAATTTAATTTAAGATGGAAGGTAACTAGTTTGTTATAGTAGGATTAAAGAGTTACCTTATACATTTGAGAAGCTTTATACCTTTAGAGTTCAATCATTTTAGACGTTTTAGACCGGATGGAAAGGGAAAAACCTCAAAGAAGAGAGTAGATCGACTTAGTATGTAAATGAGTTGAATCAAGTTTCTTTCAACTCAATTTGAATTAAGTTGAGTTTAAAATGAGATATTTTTCATATTAAATTTATAAACTATTAGACCATCAATGAACACAAATATGCGCAACTTGATCATTAGTTCAGTTCACAAGTATATATATTTAAATCATATGTCTATTTAACTTTGATTTGTGTGTGTCTATCTCTCCAATAAGGTTTTCAGCTCATTCGGTTTAAAACCAAATACATTGAATTAATAACAATTACAGACTCCAACTAATTTTGACATACAGTAAGGTTAACAATTAATTTTTACTTCCTTTTACTTATTTTGCATATTACTCCGACTTTCATAACATTTAAATGTATAAATAGGCACATTATCTCTAAGACTTTGAAGATCGAATTGTCTACCAAGATTTGGAAGGTTGGGTTGCCTATTTATGTCTTATATATATAATAGAATTAAGGAGGGAGTGTGTCAATGAAGTCTAAGCTTGTGGGTTGAAAAGAAAAACACACGTAAAGCTTGTGGAATGGTGGGTTATTAAGAATTTTTGTAGGGCATATTCAAATAATTCATCACTTTAAATATTTACATTTTCCATATACATTCAACTACTTTATTTTGGTTGTAGGTTGATTTTAGACCCAAGAAGACTTGAGTCAATATAATCCGAGCAGAAGAAGAAAAAAGAGAAATAAAAGAAAAATCTATTCTTTTGGTGCAACCCATTCAATCAACAATGTGTGAGATGTCAGAAATAGATAATCAAAAGCTTCCTCAACCTACAAACTCTGCAACCACACAAGCCCCTCAACTCCTTATAAATAAAAGGATTGCCGAACTACAACAAGCAAAGCAAGAATTCTATGAAGATAACCAACTTTCAACGCCCAAGATCCAAAGAGTTCCTTATTTTTTGAGACAAAATGCTGAAATGGCTAAATATTACTCACCCAAGATGATATCATTCGGCCCCATTCATCACAAGGATAAAAATCTCGAGCAAGGAGAGCGTTTCAAGCTTCTATGGACATCCATGTACATTGAAGAATATCGCAAACAAACTAACCAGCTTATAACTGACCAAGTTGCTCAGATTTTGCTTAGTGTCGTTGAAAATAATATTGGGGCACTGAAGAAGTTGTTCACTGAGGACGCGATTGGAACAAAAACTAGTGATGAGAATCTTGCTTGGATGTTGTTTGTGGATGGTTGTTCATTGCTCCATTTCATGGAAAACATTGACAAACAACATCCACAACCATTGAACCTAAAGCTTGATCAAATGATGCTTATTTGGAGAGATATTCTTCTATTGGAGAATCAACTTCCAAGGAAACTACTTGAGCTACTAAAAAGGGAGGATGTTAACTTGGAGTATTTAATGGCCAATCTTCATTCCATGGGTGATGTAAAACGCTCATTCAAAAATGAGCCTGAATCAGTTCATATTCTTGATTTTGCTCGCTCATTATTGAGGACTAAGTGTAAGAAGAATGAGGTCGACTTGGAGAAATCAACTTCCAATTCTCATTCTATAGGTGATGATAAAGGATCTCAAAAAAGTGGAGACAACAAGCCTAAACCAATTCATATTCTTGATTATGCTCGTTACTTTGTCACAGCTACCCCTAATGTGGCAAATGGAAAGAATAGCAACAACCAAGAGGATGTTGATGAATGCAAACAAATGGGTCCCCCTCAAAAAGGGCAAATTTGGCTGACATACAAGAACATACGAGATCTTAAAGCTGCAGGGATTCAAGTGAAGGCAAGCAAGAAACATGCATGGGTTTGGAGTAACGTCTCTTTCACCTCCAAGTTGTATTTTTATGGAGAATTAAGGCTTCCTAAGTTCGTGTTTGATAATGTCTCACCATATTTCTTTCGTAACTTGATAGCTTATGAGATGTGTCCAGATTTTCGTAACAACTTGGAATGCTGCTCATTTGTTTGTTTCATGGATTCATTGATTGATAGTGGTGAGGATGTGAAGGAGCTGAGATTATCTGGTGTCATTCAAAACTTGCTTGGGAGTGATCAAGAATTGGCACAAATCTTTATGGATATAGGAAGAGACTTGCCAACTAAAGTTTTCAATAATACATGGAGTAGTGATGCGGTTGCATATAGCAAGAGATATATTGAAGTAAAGGGTCAAATTGAAAAGCATTACTCAAATAAATGGAGGACTGGATTTGTTATAGCTATCAATACTCATTTCAGTAATACTTGGTCTGTCATTGCCTTTTTGGCTGCGGTAGTAGCATTGGCTCTCACTTGTCTTCAAACTTGGTTTACCGTGTATCCTAAATAATTGCCAAGTCTCATGATATTTGTATGTAATAAGGTTGCAATGTGATCTGCACATCACTGCAAGTAGGGTTTGCATCTAAACTTATTATAAAAGTTACAATATAAACTTTTATATGCAGTAATGTAAGCATTATTAGTATTTTCATATTAACATATTTGCATGGTTTCACAAGGTTTCACAAGGTTTTTTGATAATGGAGGTTTCCTATGGGATAATTAGTATATATATACTTCAGAATTCGGGGTAATTGATAGGTTGCTTTCCATGGTTAACCCTTGTGTTTGAAATACAACTTCTACTACACCACAGTCAGTTATTACAAGCAAATGTCTCTAGATTATGGAAGTTATTTAGCAAATATGTCAAATAACATTTTTTAGCTATATGAAATTTCCAATTTAATCAGTCTCTAAATTTGGAGCTACTTGATCAGCCCATATTGACATGAGCATATCCATATGTCTTCAAATAGAATGGGTGGGATTGAACAAAGTCCAAACCGGCCATTAGAGATTTACATGATTGCTGCAACAAAAAATACAAACCTTTAGATCAAACCATTTACTGTTTTTGTGTCAAACATGTAGTCGATAGATGAGGAAAGCATTTATGTTATTTGGAAGAATGATGCACTCAAGAAGTAACCAAGGAAAACAATCATCCTTCTATTCTATCAATAGTGTTATAAATACTCTTAATAATAAATTTTTATTATTTTTTCTGTTTTTGTTTCATTCTTATTGCTATAGGATATAATTTAAGATATAGTTTGAGATAACTTATTTTTGTTCATATTCACCATAAAACCACTTGTTAGAACAATCAACTTTGTTAGTGATTGAATCCAACTACTACCTGGTTTCTTATTAACACACCCTTCTATGATAATTGTTTCACATTGATGCTGATTCATAAATTTAAGACAGTAGAACATAGGTTCATGGTTCATTCAGTTTTATATCAGAAAGCAACTTTGACATTCTGTTTCCTGCTTCAGCATTCTCACCTAGCCAAGTCCTCTAAAGAAGAGTTTTTCTCATGCTGATTTTCCTATTAAAGATGTAGATGCTAGGCCTGGACCTGACAACATTTTGGCACTTTGCTAAAAACAAATAAAGGTCCTAATTTATCAAAACAAATTAAATAAATATTCACCTTATAACCTTCTCCATTTCAAAATTCAACTCAAATGACCAGATCAATTAGAGGAGAAACTGACAAATAAGTTTACAAATAGAAAACTTTTATTGCACCTGCTAAACTGTCCTCTCTTAATATAATTTTTTGGATTCAGAAATCTTGTTCTCTTTTAATTTTTTGAAGTTAGTTCTATAGATCGTTCTTATTTCCAATAATTCAATTGTTATTTTTATTTTTGTTCCTATAAGTTATGTTATATTTTTAGTTTTAAATTGGTGTTGTAATTTAAGTTTTTAGTAGTTTAAAATCATTTTTTGACTGTATGATTTGAGAATTATAATTGAAGTAACCATTTTTTTCTTATTCTTAGGGTTTTAAAATTAATAATTTAAATAGGAATGAAAAGAATAAAAAATATCATTTTTACATAGACCAAGTTTCAAACAAAGACAATCTCTCATGCGAGTGACACGAATTAAGGTGATGAGATCCTATATAAAGTGACATTATAATGTCATGTTTTGGGTCAAGTTCTCTTGTAATGAAAAATAAACAAAAGAAAATTTTAATTTATGGATTCACTCAAAAAATAATGAAATTTCTTCCATAATATAGTGGTGTATATGTCTTCCATTTGACTTTTGACTTTTTAAAAAAGGAAAGATCCATTTCCAATCTAACGGAGGACCCACAAGCTGAGGCAGTTGAGACTGGAGAACAAGGAACTGACACATGGTTGTTTCAATTTATTAAACAGTATCATGTTTGAAAAGAATCATGTCCAACTTATGACATTTATTTGTATATTTAGGGTAAAATGTTAATATAATTTAAGGATAAAAATATGATAATATATTATTTTTTTATTTATTTATTATGTACTCGTTTTTTCATTACAGGAGAGGATCATAACCTCATCATGCTGTGGTAGAAAAAAAAATGCTATATGACATATATTTAGATTGATATAGAACAATTTTAATAGTATCATATTTATTTATAGTTTATATTTATAATAACTTTTTTTTGTATTATTAAGGGTTTACTCTAGGAACAACTTTTTGAGCTTATGACTATATCTTTTTGAGCTTATGACTGTATAATAAATTAGTTACACTAACATATATTATTATCTTACTACATTTGTCATTATTAAGGTAGGGAATTGCACATGAAAACAACTGTGCAGTTGAATATAGTCATGAATAAATAATTTGAGCTTTCTTGTTGAATACTTGCCCTCTCAATTTCCCTTGGAGCTTCAAAACCGAGTAAACATTTAAAAAACTAGTTATTGAAAGTCAATGATCTCCTATTCCTAAATTTTCAATTTTATTAAACTCTCTAATTGCTTGTTTCCATTTCACACACTTGTTTATTCCTTCTGAGTTTGTCATCCCATTTGACTTGTTCTCAATTATGTTTCTTCTAGGTAATTACTTTCTAAGCTTAAATAAATAAACTAACCAAAAATCATTATATTATAGTAAAAACCAACATAAAGGTCCTCTAATTACCAACCACTCAAACATTTTAAACATTGCTTAAGCTCTCTACAATAATCATAGTAGAGTTAGTTAATAACAAGTTTTGTGCCTAGATGCTTGTTTATTTGTCATCATTGCAACTAAATTGGCTTCTTGAGTTGTTTGGTTTGGCTGAAAAGAAAGCAACAATTTCTGATGATAGCAGCAACATTAATCACCCTTGCCTCATATTTCTGTTCATACTCTTGATAATCCTGATTGGTATTGGCTTGTACTTCAATCACCTGGCAGAAAACACAGAATACAATAACAATAGCAGTGAGGATGAAGTTGACCAAAGCTTGAAAGAAGACCATTATTTTGATGGTGGTCAGCAGCTCCGTCACCGGAATGCCACACGCCGCGGCTTTGTCAGGAGATACGGTGCTTGTGCCTTGTGTGGCAATCTAAGCAGTAAAAGGTGCTCACGCTGCAAGGTTGCCAGATATTGGTAAGTTTAATGCATTGCTAGATATTCTCTCGCAACCTAAGCTGCACAAGTTTACTGCAAGGTTGCTTCATCAAAATCAGTGCTTTAAATTTCGATCGTGATTAATGCGAATGTGTTTATTACGACCATTATAGTATGAATTTTTTTATGATTATTTTTTTTTTAATTTGGTAGGCCTATAATCCAATATAGTCCAAATACAATTGTGTTACAGCCATATAGCCGCATCATTAGTGTCACACACAATTAAGATGTGATGTGTGTGATTGTGATTATCACAATATGGTGATCACATGATATAGTCTTCAATTTGAAAGAATGGTTAGAAGATATTATCATGACATCAAGTTTCTTACCACACTTTTACAAGTGTTGGACATTTGCATAATTAGTGAACATGTACCATTTAGTGAATGGACTTATAATCTTCTACTATATATAGTAATTGATGATTATTAGTTTTGTTTACTTCATAATTAGTGAACATGTACCATCATTCATTGTTACAAAATGGTGTAAAAACTAAAATTAAATGTTATGTTGGTTTTGTTAGCTCAGTGGAATGCCAAATTAGTCATTGGAGGTCAGGGCATAAACATGAATGCTTTGAAAGAGAGACTACAGCAGATCAAGCAAGGCCTATTCATGCCAAGAAATCTGAAGGGGTAAGGTTTATATCATCATAATAAAGAATCCCTTATCCATGTACTAAGTATAATTTACTTGGTCCTTTTGTCTGTGCTATGTCCAATATAATGTGGATGTAAGTGGCTTCAGTATACTTTGCTTTGATAGCCCAAGCTTTGAAATGACCATTGTGAATTTGTGACAGGAGAGTACCTCTAATGGAGTGAAATTGGCTTCAGATATAGGAGAAGTAGATGTGTCCAATGGCAGTGATTTCAACAACTTACATTGCAGCTGTGAAGTGTGTGGCAGCCCAAGTACAACTAAATGCACAAGATGCAAAACAGTCACATACTGGCTAGTCTCGCTACCTTTTTCTTCTTTAAAAATCTTTTGAGTTTAATATTTGTACAATAAATATTTATACACGGTGAGTGTATCATCTATCATTCATTTATATTAGTTTTATTCAAGAGTCAATGATGATCGAAAATGAATAGTGAATGATGCAATGATAGTGTAAAAAACTCTTACACTGTGAGTGCATATATCTTTTTCTATAATCTTTTTTCCTTAGTACATTGTCATTTTAACATTATTTATATTTGCTTGGAAGGTTCATGCATTTGATGGTTCCCTTTATTTTTTCCAGCTCAACAAAGTGCTTGATTGAGGACTGGAGATGGCATAAAGTTAACTGCACTGCAGGGGAAGTAAATTCAACTCCAACAGAAAGATTTCATGGAGATGTATATTTACTCTTTGAAGCCAACATGAACATGTCAACTATAAACATAAATCATATATGGAGAATGGTTTTATAAAGTTCTGTGAGTTTGTTTGGGAAGGAAAAAAACGTGTCTTTATGTTAATGGTTTTGGGTGTGATGCTTGATTGATAATTTATACTTATAAATTTGTCAATAATGTCAAACCCTGAATTGCATATATTTCTAAATAAGAATGAAAATTGAGAAAATATCATGTAACTTTACAATCATGTTCATTTATGTGAACATTATAGTCTTGGAAATGAAAAATTACCTTTCCCCTTGATATAGTTGATGCTTTATTGAACTATTTTCTTCATAGGTTGAAGTGCTCAAGAATTCACGTGAAGAGGAAGAAAATGTTCATTCATCTGGTACCCTTTATTTGCATTTCTATCTAGGTCTTTCTCCCCTCCCCATAACACACATGATATTTTTTATAGTTTTACCTTGCTTGTATTGAATTTGATTAGAAATATTTCCTATTTGGTTTATTGCATTGGATATAATTCCAATTCGACGTTGATTTTTAATATTCTCTGCGTCTTTATTTTGTAGTTGTAGAAGGAACCACAAACTCTAAATCTCCAATTAAAGGATCAAAGGTATGATTCACATGATTTTGAACACAATATCATAAATAATTCATTGTGACAAAAACGTATACTGTATAGAAGGATCCTACCAAGGAAGCCCAGGAACATGGAACTGCAAAAATGGGGCAAAGTGAGGACGAAGCAACAAAGTATCGGTAAAGTTGTTCATTTAGTTATTGATATTAGATGTATTGGTTGGACCGATAGTGTAAAAAACATCAAACTCGGTATCTTGCTTTGGTGTTACTGTCAGGAATAGGATATTATTACTACAATCAGAGCGTGATCATTGGATTAAGCGAGCTAATTTTGCTAGAGAAAGATTTCACAGCCTCAAGAAAGAGTCTGAACACCGGGTAATTAATTACATGATAAGCCCCAAAAGTACTATATATGCAATTTAGACATTTTAGGACAGTATCTACTCTTTTGTCTTTCTACAGTTGTTTGTTTTGAAGAGTGAAAAGGAATCAATATCGAATGCTGAGAAGAAGGCTAGCAATATGGTTCATAATTTACATGAGAGGCTACACAACATGCAGGTTCTGGATGTGACTAAGTTTCCTATAGTTGGTACTATGCATTTTCTTTATGTAATTAACCTATGTGGGTCAACATAAACACCATACAGATTGCAGTGCAAAAATGCATGTCAGAGAAAAGAAAGCTAGAAGAGCATCTACAAATGGTAGAGGTATGTTTCCTCTTTTTTCTCGGTATTAAGGTCTAATATTACTAGGTTAACGATTGGTGATTGAGATGAGGGAAAAGTAGATTTCTTTTCATTGTTTGAGTCATTGGTTATTGTTTATTATAGAGTGATTGGGCTAAGGCGAATAATGAACTGCAAAAAGAGAAGAAACATGTTCAATGTTTAACGGTGGAGTGTGACAAGAGTTGTGAGAATGCACAGATTGCCAAAATAGCAGCTGAAGTGGTAAGACAAGAGCTTCAAGAGGAGCGTGAACGTGTCCAACGACTTAAAGAGAACGTTAGAATTGCTCAATCTAGAGCTTCTTTTGCTGAGGTATTTGTTGTGTCTCAGTTATTTTATTAGACAGTTCCAAATTTCTTATTAAGGTTTCCAAATCCTAATAGATTTTGCTGTTGGTTTGATCCTTCAGGCAAAACTCAGTGACCTTCATAAAAAAATCAAATCGAAAGATTATAAGGTGAATAGCTTTTCTACTCTGCTCAGTTTGAATCTTAACCTTTATTGCTTGCATGTTGACATACATACCTTGGTAGTTAGCCTTTCTTCAAACAAGGGATGTGTTTCACACAGAAGCATCCTCATTCGATCCAAAATTTCTGCATATTTTGGATGTTTTTGAAAGATGCAATGTTGGGGGGTATAGGAATACAAAATTAGAAGCATGATAAATTTTTCATTGATTGCCAATTTAACCCATTAGTCCCACATGCCTTAATGTATGAAGTGGTTATCAATTTACAACACCAAAGATGTGGCTCTTGAATACCTGTGCACCTTCTACCTAGGTACCAGATACCTCTTCTTGAGGCTTGAAGCATAAACGTAATTGAACAAGTGCTATATATATATTGTACTCTTAATTTAAATGGATAAGATCCCCACACAGTTGTAATTTGGGTGATATGGATTCTAACTGAAGAAGGTATTCTCTATTGATTGAATTTGTAGTTTTTTTCCCAGAAGGTTTTATAAGAAAGGTAGCTTTAGAAAGGATGAAAAACTTTACTCAAGACCTTTTCCCAAATTAATGATGTTCTTTATGAATATAGTGACAGATGAACCAAAGGCCTTTAGATGATTTTCATATTTCAGTCTGCATTTGAAACACTTCAATTTCATTATTCCTTTGTTGTATTCAGGTTGCTGTCTGGACAGACAGTTTGGGCAAATCTGCTATGGTAAGTTTTTCAGTTTCCTTCTAAAATAAATCATGATCAAGTACAATGTGACTTCGTTTTGGAGGACTTGAAGAAAACCTATACAACTAATGTTGGTGATGCATTTGTTCATGGCTGACCTGAACTCTTATAACTCAGCATTTCTAAACCTGAAAGCCATTTCCTATGAAATGCAGGCATGTGCTATATGCCTTACCAACGAAAAAGACTTGGCCTTTGGATGTGGGCACATGGTGAGCTATTCAAAACACACAACTCTTTGTTATCACGTTGCTTTAAATTCCATCATAATTACTAAGCAAATCTACTGCAGACTTGCAGAGACTGTGGATCAAAATTATCTAAGTGTCCTATATGCCGCGAGCATATCACAAGCCATATCAAGCTGTTTCCTGGGTGACGATACTTGGGTACTCATTATATTCAGAGGGTTCCAAATCTATCATGTACATACAATCCTGGAACAAAGTTTCTCACTAACCACTTTCATACCTCACTTCTGGTTCTACATGAGCAATTTCAGTTTATTGGTACCTGCCTAGCCCTACTGTTCCATACTTGATCCTTTTGTCTTCTTTAGTCCCAGACAGAAGGGAATAGTTCTACTCATCTAGTTATCTGGAACATATATATATTCTACATTTCCACTGCACTAATTCTAGATAGCCTGTGTGAATTATCTGGCTGAATAACAAATATTGTTTGAACAGTTTTATAATTATGTGGTCCATTAAATCCACTTTTCCCCCTTATTTTGCTCTTTTTCAATCATAACAGTCATTTGGGAACATAAAATTGCAAAGAATGTGGATGCAAGCTATATATGATTATTGTTCATCGGAAGAAAAAAAAGCTATATATGATTATTGCCATAGGCTCTACAATCAGTACAGTTTGGCAACTTGTTTATGTATTCTGGTCCCAGAAAAAGACTAAAAACAAATCATTTCTCCAACTATATTACTGCAAGACTTGTAAAACATTATATTTCTATCTTCAAGTCTACTTAAACAAATAGAACAGACCAGATACCGCAATTTTGGCATTGAAATAACACCAAGTTTATTAATATAACCTATTTAAATATTTTTGAACAAGTGCTTTGACTTCATGAAATAAATTAAGGCATTCTACTGACAGTAATAATTATTGTTTTTATTTTTAGTGCTTTAATATTTTGTGAATACATGCCTGAAATAAATTAATCAGGTATAACAATTTGACATTTGTAGAGTTAAAATTAATCTAGATGAGTTCATTAATTTTCATTTAGTTGTCCAGATTTAGTTCTTTTCATTGGATTGTAAAATTTAATTCCTGTATAGTCAACCTTGCAAACAACTTTACGACTTAAGAAGTTTGTATTCCAAAGAAAATACTACACTACTTCTATAAAGAGGTTGGTTAAATCACCAACATGAAGTATAGTACGTAAAGTCTCTAAACAGAACCATGGGCGTTCAATTCCAATCTAATCACCCCAACTCCCCCCAAAAGAGAAGTTCATAGCGTAAATAAATGCATCCAGTAATAAATCAACCAACAAGGACAACAAACATCTAGTTCATAGTAAACTTCTAGAGACGTTACCATAGATATTCATGATAACCGGAGATAAGCAATTTATTCATTTCTTCTGGTCCTTCTCAGCACTGGTGTCAGTTTTCTCTGGCACTGGTTGAATTCTAACATAAGGCTTTCTGGTTAAAGTCTCTCCTCTTAGAGCAGCAACATAGCGGTCATTGGTATTCTCTTTCCGCTGTAGCTCTCCAAGGTATTCTGCCAGTCTTTCTTTATTTACTTGTCCCATCATCTGATCCACAATTAAACCAACCATATTGTTATGACAGGATTTCACCAGAGCAAAGAAATTGCCTCAAAGAAACAAGTCCAAATTTGACATTGATAACTATTTAGTTCACAACTTAACCTCAGAGCTAAACTGCTCTTCTATTTCAATCAAAAACCAATCTACCCGATTATCAATTTTTAAAATGATCATGCATAAATCCCGATAAGAAATCAAGGAAACCGACGACAGAATAAGAACACACCATAAGGTGTGGAGTCACAATCACAGGAAAAATAAGATGTCTCATTCTAAGAAAATTTAATAGAGAGCCAGTCTCGGCTCAACGGTAAGATTACTAGCCTTCTAACATGAAGATCATGGGTTAAGATCCTCGAAACATGATAGGGTAAGGTTGTGTACATCTACCATACATTGGGATTATCTCGTAAATTGTAAGGATTTTTTATTCCCAAACATGTTGGCATAAGGTTGTATACATACTAGTTTTGTACTTCAGAGGACCCAACAATTGAAGGACCTACATATATAATTAGGCTAATACGATTACAACACACTTCATTCAATGTATTATGAAGTAGAAGAATACAAAAAAGTGATAATGAATAAGTATGAAGGAAGTTAACAGTGTAATTAGGTCTGAATATATGAATTACTGTATGAGAAAGCAGATAGGGTTAAAGGAGAGTTACGAGTGAATCGGGTCGGGCATTTCTGCGAAGGTGGGATTCGAGGTTGTCGGTGCGGGTGTTGGTGACCTGCATCACGCAGTAGCCGATAACTCCCGGAACGACGCCGCATATGGTCGCGAATGCGAAGAAGAACGGTTTTGATTCCTTTGTCCTTCTAACGATCCATTTCCACGCCATTCTTCTTCTCTCTTCTCAAACAAACAACTCGCTTTTGTCTTTGCGTCGTGGCGGTGGATTTTACCACCACTTAGTCTATAATTTATTAATTAGAAAAATAGGTTTTATGTAATTACAACAAATTAATAAACCAACAAAATGTTCGGTATAAAGTCCCACTAAAAAATCAATGAATTGATTTAACACTCATAGTCATGAACCTTGAATTAATTCCTTATCTAAGGAATGTAACAGTTACCTTTGGTAGTACCGCTGGACATTTTGATTAGAGGGCTTAAATCAAACTAACCCAATGATGGATGTATAAAATTATAATGTATAATGGGATTTGCTAACAGGGATATTTATCTATCCAAATTTCTTGAAATTTTTATTCTTTTATATTTTGTTAACAGGTATATTTATTTTACTAGCAGTGTATCCGTGCACTTGCACGGATCGCTTCTTTGTTTATGCATAATGCAAATATAATATACATATATTTTATAATATCAATAAATCATGTATTGAAACATTATATTTCTCATTCATATAGGTGCAATATTAACATTAATTTTTGAGTGTAAATGTAGAATATTAACAATTATAAATGCGTTTGTATAAGCATTTATTTGTTGAAAGTGTGATTATAAAAAATATTTGATTCTTAAATAACTCAATAAATAAAATTCAAATTGTATGGGATAATATCTCACCTCTATATTCTCTATATAAAATTATAAATATAA
>NC_032015.1:5708849-5762102 GCF_001865875.1 Lupinus angustifolius | reverse complement strand
AATCTGAACTGTAGTGTTAAAATTCAGTGCGAAAAATGTCAAAAAACTTTGATGAGGTGAAAAAGTACAATTATTCTTAGATTAATGGTAAACATTAAATTATATAGATAGATTAATGTAAAGAAATAATTTGAATGTGAAAAATGATTTCAATTTCATCTAATGTTCAATGACTATTACTTTTTAACATATCAAAACATAGATGTTGTAAACAATCAATTTTAGCGGGGTAGCGACATGAACTAATCACTAATTAATATTAAATTATTATTAGCATATAAAATATATAATATATAAAAAGTAGGAAGAAAAATATGTGAGGAGGATGTGACATGTGACATGAAGGAAAAAATATAAGGAGAAAGTGACATGTGGCATGAGAGAAGGAGAAAGTGACATGTGGCATGAGGGAGGTTTTTTTATTATATTGTTAATAGATAGATAGATCTGGAAGGGGCATGTATAAAAACACAATCCATAATTTCCAAGTTTGTTCTCATTGTAGTTGGTCTCCACATATTCATAATTTATAACATTTTAAATAATCTTAACATAAAATTGATGCATCTAAAAAACTACAAATCTTCATGACAACAAACTACAAACCTTTGACATTGACACGAAATCACAGTAGATAAGAAAAGCTCTTTCTTACTTAAGACTCATGTGCTTGGAAACCAAAATCCTACTTTGGACTTCAATTTTTGTAATACTTGTTCTCATGTTAAGGCTAACATTAAAAAACTAGTGAATTGTGCAGCACTCAAGTACAAGAATGAAAATTCAGATAATTTACATGTTTTCCTCAGTTTTGATGTGGCTATACCAAAATTGAAAAATGGAGCATAGAACATCAATGTTTCATCAAGACATGGGAGGTGAGTGCTCAACTTCCATTGAAGGGAAACTAGATTGAGTTGATCTCATCCCTTTAAGTAAACTCTTGGCCGTTTCTTTTTCCTGTAAGACAGATTTAAATCATTAGATGAGTTGTTGAGAGTTACTTGTTTCAAATTGAAAATTTTGTTGAATATTTTAGACTCACTGGGCCAGTATAATCCAGAAGACGTGTACAATAAACCTCTGCTTCTTCAAATTTGTTCTGCAATTTGTAATATCTTGCAAGATAGAGCAAAGCCTCAACCATGTTAGGTCCCTCCCTCTCTTCAGATTCCATCCTCTCTAAATCCTTCTTGTAGTAAAAGGCTGCCTCTTCAGGGTGCCCCAGCTCGGAGTGCAGCTTTGCTAGTTGGTGCAGAGCAATTGCTTCCCTGTCATTACAATTTGCTGCCCTTTTGTAACACTTTATTGCCTCGTCGAGCATGTGGAGCTGTTCGGTTTCATAACATTGAGCCATTGCAATCCACAACCGAGAATCAGTTGGCTGCAAGAACACCGATTTTTTGAAGTAATTAAGAGCATAGAAATGCATACCCATCATCTCATAGGCTTGTCCCAGTCCATACCAGGCACGATAATCACATGAGTCTATATCTACTGCCCGACGATATGCATCCACTGCAGCAGGAGTGTTTTTCATCTCAACAAACTCATGACCCATAAGTGTCCAAGCAGACAAATAATTTTTGTTTAATTTAAGGGCTCTCCTAAAATACATAACCGATTTTTCATGCTGCCCCTTTAAACTGTAATAATTACCAATGATACAACAAGATTCAGGTCTGTATTTATCAATTGTGAATGCTCTGTGGGCAAGATAACTCAGAGCAGAAAAACACTCCTTAGCATAAAGCACGTTGGAGTACATATCCATGTCTTCCACTCGATAAGGATCATTCCTCAGCAGTTCTTCAAATATTGCTTCAACTTGATCAAATTCCCTCAAACTGTACTGGGCTTTTGCAATTTGAGCCTGTATGTAATTACTATAGCCAAAGGTTCCTAGTAGATATTCATATTTTGACAAACAATCATTGTGCATTCTTAATTCTTGATAAGCGCTGGCAAGGAAGAAATCCTTCATCCAATGACTATTGAGAGCAAGACTGTTCAAGTTATCAACAGTAGTGCATAAAGATCGTAGCTCAGTCCAGGCATTCCAGTTCCAAGGATAGCTATTCACAGATTCCAAAAGTACTGTACGTGCCAGATTCTCACTGCCTTTCTGTTTGAGCACGAGAGCATACAAGTACAAACAAAAAGGATCGATTGTGCCATTCTTGCGAAGTGTTGACAACTCCCTCTCTAAAGAAACTAATTCACCATTCACAGCATCACTCTTACCCAGAGGTCCCTCGAGTTCGATCATCTCTTCCTCTTTTCGCTTTTCGCCTGCCTGTATGAAGCACAAAGTATGGAAAAAAGATGTTATACACATGATGTGAAATTCCAAAATATTCAGTTCTTTCATATTGATAATGTACATGAATTTAAAAGAGGATATATGCAAAGCATGAAAACACTGGTTGCTTATGTCATGAATTCGCAAACATTGACATGTAACAGTGTGCAACACATTATTTTTTTTTAGCTTTCCCATAAGGGAATAGTAGCTAGTGATGCAAAAGATATGACAAACCATTTCTGTCAACATTTTGTATATATATTTTGTCCAAGAAACAATTCTTTAGAATGATAAGAGGAGGAACTTGATAAACAGTAAAGGCAAGTGTAGCAGGAAAATGTTTGCAACTAGAATATTGTTTACTTCTCAAAAGCTTTCTCACATAACTATTTATAATAACCTGTTTTGAACGCACCCAGTGATAGGAAAATTTTCTTTCGGAAACCAGAAAGCACATTATATGAAATAGATAAGTAACATGCTGAGATTACTGATTTTGGCATGGGATTTGATCCATATACCAGGAAATAACATTACAGTTTTTCTGTAACTGCACCAAATAAATTAAAAGGTGCCTCATGTTTTAATTTGCAGGTACACTTCTAAGCTCTTGTTCTTTTTTAACTTTTGATTTTGACTTTGTCATGGGACTATTAAGTTCTTATTCACGTATTAGGGCAGTTCCTAGATATTTATTATGACGATAATGATACCTACTTTTGGAGGAGTTTGTTCATGAAAGACACTGTTTGCTACTTTGGTGGAAGCACATTCTTACATGAATCATACATCCAAATTAACCTTGAGCTTAAATGCTCATATTACATACGAAAACTCCATTTCATGTTATTATTGAAATAATATGTTTTTCAAATGAGTTTGAGAAAACCACCAAATTTGATACCAGCCACTAGGGTACTAACTTTTATTGGTTGTGACATTAAGTGTGAGAACATCTTATCTCTAACTAGTTATTAAATAGCCAAATTACTCTTCAACTCCAATTATCAAATAAAATACAGTTGGGATTAGAATTTTGATTTCAGGCATATCCTTCCCTAACTTTGAACTCACCATAACTAATTGCAAAAAATACTCAGATACATGTAACATACCGGCATGGCTAAGAGACGCATCGTAAAGACAAAAGGAGGAAACCATCAAGACATAACTTGTCAGTTAGCTGGTGGTTGCTCATTGTACCTCTGTACCAGAGTCAAATGAGATAAAAGACAAATGTTCAGAGATCATTGCACACCCTTGCCTCAGCAAAGAAAGGTAATCAATTGCTGGACCTACTTCCCCCAACAGAATGTAATAAAGTCGGTATAACAAATATGCTGGACGACCCCTCAGGTTCGTAGCTGCCAGCCTGCCACTAGTTAATCGCAATCAGTTTAGATGACAATGGACAAACATCTTCCAATGGAAATAGAGTGCACCATGAAAGTGACAATTAGAATGTCATGCTTCTATACTTCTATTACACATAATCCTCTTGTCTCCACTAGAGTTAAATAATTCCTGGAAACAACATCTCGATTTGTGTGGGTAAGGCTACACACATCTACTCTCACCGGATTCCAATAGGTGCAGACCTCATGCATCGGGCCACCTTTTAAAGTACACTAATTGAATTAGAATAAATCATGACTAGTTAACCACATTGGAACATCCAGATGAATAACCAATCAATTTTTTCTCTGTTCAAAATAAACTAAAATGCATCAAAATGAAAACCAAATGTTGCACTACCACACTAACACACAGAAAATCTAAAGCAGGGGGAACATAGCTAACCAGATACAGAGCATAACATCTCAAGAACACTGATTTCCTCCCAGTCTGGTCGCGTAGCACATGTGCAGCTCTCTTGTACTCGCGGCAATCGAAATAAGACTTGGCCAAAAGGTAAAAATCACCATCTACAAGTTCATCCTCCTCCATCACAGGAGTGGCAACATACGAAACACCCGCAATTGGAGTTGCTGTCATGTCATGCGTGCGGTATTTGCGACGAATGCTGGAACTCCCACGCTGGAATCTGGTGTTAGTAGGAGTGAACTTTGCTGGGTCTTGTTCAATACCCACCAACTGTTCTGCTGCCCTGTAAGCGCATCATTTACAGAATCAAACACTGACCCATTTACATAAACTACAAATAGAAGCAAAGGGGAACTTCAAAATCAAATTTTTGAGATGGGATTTAAAATCCGAAGTTATTGATGCAATGTTAGTTTCTAGGGTTTTAGTTTAGTAGTAACGTTACCATTTGGAAGCAGAGTAGAGGCATCGATCGCTGAGTTGACGAACCGCAATGCGAAGTTCGCTTCTGCAACTATCTTTGGAACTCATCGATTGGGTTACACAATGTGAGACGCGCCAACTGCTTTTTCGAAATTGCTATCTCAGGTAGTTGTCACTCTCTTCTAGTACTTTTCGAAAAATATGTACATGTTTCTAGTAGTTGGACTAAGCCACTCTCTTCTAGTACCTTTTGAGTTGTGAAGTTATTATTGAATGTCTTTTACATAAATATACTATATTATTTAAAAATGCGTGTTGAGAGTCATTATATTATATGATAGTGATAATGTAAGAATAAGAAATAATTAACTATCAGAAGAATATTGAGTTATATATCATTTTTTTTTGCAAAAGTTAGAAAATAGTGATGACAAAATAGTAAAAACCACAAATTACACCATGGTGGGTGATTATTTTGAGTTTTCCTTTATAATAGTATAAATATTGCGTAAATATTTATACAAAATTAATGTATCATTCATCATTTATTTGTATTACTTTTATTTAAAAATGAATAATAATAAAAAATTAACAATTTGGAAGCACAAATTCGAATGCCAACTGTTTGCTTAAAATGATATATTATTCAAGAAACTATTTCTTGTTTACCCTTATTTATTTCCTCTCTTTTTTAATAAAACTCTTCGATAAAAATATTTTTAATTGTGTTTTATTTTCTTGGTGTAGATTTTAGCAGTTGGTATTTTAAAATATATGTTGCATTCCAAATCATTTTTTGTAAGTGAGGTGAGAAATATTATATTGTGCAACAATATTATCATTATTATCAAATCACGTGCTCTTTACAAAACAAATATATGATCTGTTTTTTTGTTTTTTAGTTGCCTAAAAACTTTTGGCTCTCGTCCATATTATTATCGTTGAAAGCATCTAGTTAAGTTATATCAACTACATAGGTATAAACTAAGGATCATAAATATGAATATGTAAACCTAAAAAAGTAATTTTAAATATGACAGTTAAAATAAAGTATCCAACATATATAGCAGGAAAGTCCAAGAAATATTGATATTATAAGTGCACTTCTACATATCTATTCTTCAATTATGCCGGCTTTCTATAGTTACAAGCTACACGTTGTCACATAATATATTCAAGTATTGAACTTTCAGCCAGTGTCATTGTCTATATTCTGGAACGTTTGAAATATTCAAAATTAGAAACTTCAAATAATAAAATAGAAACGAAAAAAAAAATCTAGCATAGCTGTGGAAAAAATAGTATTATTTGAGCAACTTATAATAATTTTTTTATTTTCTCACTTTTCAATTTTCATCCATAATTTTTCACCTCATAATAATTATACACTATCAATATAAAGCTTTATACACAATCATTATATTATCCACAATAATTTATTTAAATTACTTTTATTAAAGAGTTAACGATAAATAAAAATGAATGGTAAATAACATATAATCAATACATACAATTTTTTATCACAACTTAATTATCAAAGAGTTTAAAATCTATGCACTGACAATGTAAAGTTTTGTACACTTTCAGTATATTATTCACCATTAATTTATAACACTTTTATTTAAAAGTCAACACTAGCTAACAAATGAATGGTAGAGATTTGCTGACAGTGTAATAATCACTTACACCATCAGTGTATACATATTAAATCCATTATTAAAACTATTATTCTAAAAGTTGTGTCATGAAATTATGGTTACATTTGTATTAGTTTGACTGGTCTCACGTTTGTTGTTTCTTTCTTGCATGTTTCTTCTTCTCTCTCTCTTTTCTTCCCTCCTCTTCTTTCTAGAGAGAGAAAGAAAGAGAGAGGGAAAGGGTAACCGGCCGGCCCCGCCAAAACACCCCACTTCCCTCTTCCTTTCTTAATTAGAAGTCAATTCTCCGAGCTACCCACCTAACCGGTAACCCATTACCTTTCTCATTCTTCAATTCAATTATTGACTATTATAAAGACACATTTTCTCTCTCTCATATTCAAAGTCTCTTTATTAATTCTTTCATTTTTCTCTGTTATCATCGTCTTCAATTATCATCTGGGTCTTTAAGGTTCTTGGAAAAGGTTCAGTTTTTGATTGATTCAATTATGGCTCCGCCAACCTTAGGAGCTGAAGGATCAAACGATTCCACAGCTAACAGGAGACAAACCAAGCGACCCAAGTGTAATTTTTTTTCTTCTCTTTGTTTTTTGTGAATACCCATGTTTTTTTTTTGGTAATTTGTTTTTTGTGCATGTTTGGATGGTATTGTTAAGGTTCACTTATGAAGGACATGGTGTAGTATTCTTGTATTGAACTTTTTGAATTTATGTTTCATGAATATAGATGACTTACTAATAAAGCAAATCTTACCATATTGGCGTATGTAGTGAGAGTAATTATTCATTATTAGAGGTTAGAGGAGAGAACATTGAACATTTAAACCATGAACAATCAAAAGTTACTTAATGGCGAGGTTG
This sequence comes from Lupinus angustifolius, assembly GCF_001865875.1. NCBI lineage: Eukaryota > Viridiplantae > Streptophyta > Magnoliopsida > Fabales > Fabaceae > Lupinus > Lupinus angustifolius. The sequence continues at coordinate 5,755,032 of NC_032015.1, read as the reverse complement.
ATCACTTGAAAAAAGTCAGGGTTACTCCTCATGGATAATAAGATTAAAACTTAAATTCATGTGATTATGTGACTGTTAAATAACTTTTGTAGTATGTTTAAGAATGATAATCTACCCGACAAAACTCTTTCTTCAAATATGTTTGGGTAAAAGGGATTAAAGTGATCCAAATCTTTTTTTTAAAGATGGTCAAAGGTTTTTTCCCCAGTAAGTTAAATATTAAGTATTATTTTTGAAACTTTCTTTTTGCACTTTTTATTTCACATCCATAAGATATAAATACCATTTTGCCATAAACAAAATAACCTTTTCTTTTCCAATTATTCCATATCTCTTGTAATACATAAGAAGTGATTCTTTTTACACAATTCAAACAAACCAGATTATCTTAAAATCTCTTTTAAGCTAATATATCCACACATAAAACTACAATTGTAGTTGAGGTAGTCAGATACTATGTTTTGGTTGAACAAGAAGTGTGTTGGTTTCCTATGTTGTTTCTACTGAAATTTTTTATGCCTTTCAGATTCTAAGTTTACTCAACAAGAACTTCCAGCATGCAAGCCCATTCTTACTCCAAGAGCGGTAAGTCTACCAATTTTTATATGTAATATGTGATCAATGCTAATATATTTAACCTACATGGATTTAGAGATCAACACTTACGAGGTGTAACTTCTCCCACAGGTTATATCAGCGTTCTTGATTGTCACTGTCGTATTCATTCCTATTGGAGTTGCTTCTCTACTAGCTTCTCGAGATGTATGCATGAGTAAAATATCATCCTGAGTTTTTTCTTGCAGCTCTATGTATAATGCCAAGTGCTGACTTTGGTTTTCATATTATCTATCTATCTATCAGGTCGTAGAACTTGCTGATAGGTATGACTTGCAGTGCATACCCGCAAATGTAACAGACAAGGTAGCATACATTCAGAGCTCTGCGGATAAAACGTGCACTAGGGAGCTACGAGTAATTTTCCATGACCCCATTTTCTCTTTTTCTTTGTATTAACCGTGTTCATGTTATTGATGAATTATGAAATTCAAATTTGAAGATCTTGTGGTTTATTCAACTTTGCTCTCATGAATAGGTTGAGAAGCGTATGAAGTCTCCTATTTATGTTTACTATCAGCTTGACAACTTCTACCAGAATCATCGTCGGTATGTAGACCTTTCGTTTCTCATGCTTCGTACATTCCTTATCTGTTTGAATTTCACATTTACAAAGTGAGAGGGATCTACTGGTTTTCTTCTTCGGCGATCTTGATAATTGTTGCTTTTCTCTCTTATTTCCCTTCCACAATGATGTGCACTTCTTGTTCAATCTCCAGTTTCACCTTTTCATTGTGATGAAGCGGTAGAGATGTATCTAAGCTATAGAGTGAACTTTGAGTATGTTGACAGTTATTTGTTCTTGAACTTCTGGAACCTTAGGGAAGTATGTCGGAGATAACAACGAACTATTTGTAGGATTTGAAGTTTTAAGAGATAGTGAAATGAAATTATGAATTTCTTTATTTCTTATATATCCATCTTATATTCGTAGAATTATAGAAGTTTATATTTTTTCTTTATGGTTTATCATTTCGTTGTCTTCAACTGACTGTTTCCTTCAATAATATTCATTCTTGAAGTTTGTTTGGTCAACAGTGGATTCCAATGCATATACATTGTATATAATTGTTTTTATTCTGATAAATATGCTGATTTTCTATAATTTAGGTATGTTAAAAGCCGAAATGATGAGCAGTTGAGGGATGCTGGGAAAGCAAACACAACAAGTGGTTGTGATCCTGAAGATAACGCTAATGGAATGCCAATTGTACCTTGTGGTCTTATAGCTTGGAGCTTGTTCAATGACACATACAGCTTCTCACGCAGCGAAAGTAATTTGACCGTGAACAAGACAGGCATTTCCTGGAAGAGTGATAGGGAGCACAAATTTGGAAAAGATGTTTTCCCTAAAAATTTCCAGAAGGGTTCTATTATAGGTGGTGCTCATCTCGATGAAAACATACCAGTAAGTCTTCGCGCGAGCTTGTATTTTGATTGAATCAGACATCTAATGTAAAGACCCCTTAACATATGGAACCATTTACACAAATTTCCATTCCTCCTTGCCTTTTGTTTCACTTTTATGCCATTGTTCTTTGCATGAGTGTTGTGTCATTCTCATTTGTTAGTTTGCATCAATGAGATAAGTCACTCACTTTTTGAATTTGTTATGGAACAGTTGAGTGACCAGGAGGATCTTATTGTGTGGATGCGAACCGCAGCTTTGCCAACTTTTAGGAAGTTGTACGGGAAGATTGAGGTTGATCTGGAGAAAGGCGATGTGATACACGTGACATTGAAGAATCGTTACAACACGTATAGTTTTAATGGCGAGAAGAAGCTTGTACTGTCAACTGCTAGCTGGCTCGGTGGGAAGAATGACTTCCTTGGCTTTGCTTATCTATGTGTTGGAGGATTGAGCTTCTTTTTGGCTATGGCTTTTACCATTGTATATTTTGTCAAGCCAAGGTAAAAAAACATATTTCCATCTCTTTCTACTCTGCAAGTTCCTTTTTCAAGCTAGGATGTTTATGTGGTAGCTTAGTATGCTTTCTTATTTGTTGCTTTGTTTCTTGCATATGTATGTGATGTTGATTGCATTCACTCTTTGCACATAGTAGATGCATTAGCACAACATTAGTTTATTGTATGTTATGTGTATTTCATGAAATACTTTCTGATATTCTCTGACATATGAAGATTTAAGAAGGAAATCACATTGGCCCCCCTTGATGATTGACTTAATTAAATCTGGCTGGCACCTCCTTGTTTCAAAACTTACTCCTTTTTCGGGGAGGTATGCAAAAATTCGATATCACTCTTCAGGAGAGGTGAGTGTAATAATAGCATAAATATCAAGGGAAGTTTGTGTAAATTTTATAAAAGAGTGGTAACCAGTATAATTAATATAATTTCCCCCAAAAAATGAGATTATTCATGCAAGGACTACTAGAGTGGGAAAAAACTCATTAATGTGTTTATTTTGGTTAGAGATCAGTTATGAAAATCTTTTATCAGAACATGCATATAATAAATAGCAAAAGTCACAAGGTTGTTTAAAATGGCAGAGGAGGTTTACATAGATTTTGTTGTACATGATGCATGTTTTGTCCTTTCTTTCCATTTCTATCCACTGTAGGATTCAATTTTCTATCAGTTGAATTTTGTAGAGTTGTTTATTGATTGAAATAAAAGTCTTATATTTCAACAGCCATGCACAATGGCAATTTATATAATTGTTAAATATTATTATTAGCTTCTAATCTTTCTGTCTCTTTCTTTAGGCAACTTGGAGATCCCTCATATTTATCATGGAATAGAAATGCTGGAGGGCAATGAGCATAGAAATTAATTATGCTTGCTTTTGATCTTTGAAGATTGTTGCAAGGATTGAATATTCTATGGACTACATTGGCAGTGTAATTTTGTACATCAATGTTTCTAATACAGCTTTATAACACTTCCCTTATTTTTCTTCTTATTTTCTACTTCAGGATTGGAATGTTTTGTATTTTCTGACAAATAGTGCCTTGCATATGTGCTAGTTACGTTTCATAAATGTATGGTCAGTTCAGTGTTCTGAACGAGTTAGTGATATCATCTACATAATGTTAATGAATTAGGAGTGTCAAATATATTGAAAATAGAACAAAACTTATTCTTATTCATTAATTATGTCATTATATTAATTTTAACCTAATGCCAGTACTTTTCATATTCTGTAATTAGATAGAAAGTAATTTGTCCTTTTCCATTAATAGAGCTGAAAGACCCAATTGCTTCATACCCATTTCAGGAATAAGCTTAAAATGAATGAGTTGTAATTTTATAAATAGAAAATGAAAGTATTAGTTTTGCTAAAATGTTTTATTATAATGTAGGATTTATCATGTGCAACTAACATGAGGGAAAGCATGTTATTATTTTTTTTCTTTCAAATAATGAGTGAAATACATTATCTTTTGTGACAGATGAAAAGAAAATTTGCATTGGGTCAAAAAATTGAATAAAATAAGAAAGGGTAGAACAATGCGCGAAGTCTAATGAATATGTGAATGATAAATGTACACAATTTTACCATCGCATGTGAAGAGGATATTTCTAGGGGAAAAAATAGAGTTCACAGAAGAAATTAAGAGAATGAAGTACAAATACAATACTCATGAAACTCTTAATAGAACATTAGATAGGTAGGCACCTTCTGGGTATGATGGGTCTATAGGATGATCACAAGCTGCTCCAGCCTGTCTTAGAACAGTGATTTTCCTCCCTGCCATAGATGCTGCACCCTAATAAAAAGAAAAGAATGATTTACATTAACAATTTGTAATATACAAGTTACCCTTATTAGTTAATTTTCTAGCCAACAACCATATAGCAAGGCATTGCTAGCACAATAATTTTGCAGAGATAAATGTTAATGGTCAAAATGTTTCATATCACACTTGGTGGTGAATACCCCAAAATGGGAGTAACAAACAGTTTATATACTGAGTTCAACTTTCATTCATCCTCAGCATAAAGTTTTTGACAGCCATCTAATGATATGTAAGCACTTTATTTAAACAATTTAACTTAGTGACGATAATCAAACTCTTTTAATAATTTGAAAATACATGATTTGATGAGTGAACAAAGAAGTTTTACACTGATAGCATATATACATATCACTATATATATATATATATAAAACTCTAAATTTACATTTATGACCATAACAAAACCACACTCTTTATAAAAACATAACTCTTTACAGTAATTCTTTAGGAAAGAAATAACTTAATCATCTGCAACTCATACCAGTCTCTTGTTTACTCCAAAAGCATCGTATTAATACCTTAATCATTAAACCCATTTATATTTCTTAGAGGGTGAGTTTGGCACAACGGTAAGATTGGTTTTGTGACCATAAGGTAATAGGTTCAAATCCCAGAAATAGTTTCTCCGCTTACAGGGTAAGGTTGCGCACATCTACACTCCTCAAACCTCACTAGGAAGGAGTCTCGGCTGCTGGTATTAATAAACCATGATATTACACTGAACATCTTATTTTTATAATTCAGAATTAGCCACTGGTAAAGCAAGGACAAAGTTTATTGATTGTTAGACCTATGATTTATCAGAAACTCCTTGTAATAAAATAAGGCTTGGGTGATAAATCTCAGAAAAGACTAGCAGCATATAGGTTATAAAGGTTAATACCTGAAGGATACGCAAGAATATTCCACTTTGAGTCACAGCTCCAGAACAAGAGCATGTCATCAGAAGACCACCTCTTTTAGTAAGCTGCATGGCAAGCGAATTCAAATTTCTGTACATACCTGATGCACCATGTAGAACCTGCAATATAATGTTAATATAACGTTCAAAATATATCGAATTTTGGTTTTAGTCACTCTAATTTATTTTTTGGGTTTTGACCATTATATAATCCAAAATTTTGGTTTTAGTTCCTTCAGATGAAGTGTCTAGCAGCAGAGTAATTGGTTTTAGTTCCAAAAATTTTGTGATATGTGTCGTAATAATTGGTGATGTGGCCAATTGTGGTGTTGACTGTTGACACATTAAAGACCGAGACTAAAACCAAAATGATTAACTAAAGTAGGGACTACAAACTAAGAAAAATAATTTGGGGGACTAAAATAAAAAATGCCTATATTTTCGTAGACTAAAAACATATTTAAGCCAAGATATAAGGTTGACAGCAGAAAATAAGCAGAAAAAATATTGGTAATGCAAGTTTTGGAGACAAAACTGTGTACAAGAATTTGCAAGTTCTACACTCATGTAATTGATTCTAGTTCCATATAAATAGAGGAAAGGCACTGGTTGCACAATTACATAGATCAAGTCATTAAACATTTAGAGATTCTAACATTCGTGTGGCTCATAAAAAGCCTAAATTTTATCCTTGACCACTAAACATATTTCCAATGCAGCAAGCATGTATATATGTGTGTCACATAAAGAAGCAAGAGTTGCTTTGCAATTTCCATTGATTACTATCTCAAAATCAACTACTCTCGAAATGGGTGTCAAGAATGCAAGCATACAGAAGTACAGAACTCATTTTTTTCTCAGAATAAGAAGAGATTCATTAAGAGAAAACGAAGAGAGGACAAGAAATCCTCCTAAACAAAACAGACAAAACTACACTAAAAGAGAAAAACAATGGAGGAAAGCTGCCAATTCCCTTACCATATCTGTTAGAACAAAGTCAGCTCTGCATTGCATACTAGGAAATGCAATAACATAGAATCGTGTCATAAACCAGCATCGAAAAACCCAAATAACTGGGAACTCATCCAATTTTCAGGTTAGAAAACCTGGTTCAAAATTTTCCTTACAAAGATTTATTTTGCTTAGTATTGGATGAGAGTAATTTACTGTTAGGGTCAAATTGCAAGGTATGAGACTTCAGTCTCATATTGGAAATATAAGATTCTAATGTGGTTACAATAGCTAGCTTTTGTGGCGTGGTTCTCCATTTACATGCAAATGTAGAATTTGGTTAGCATGTTCTTATGCTTGCATTCATAAAACATCTCATTCAAGAAGACTCAAAACAAGCTAAATGCTATAGCCACGGTGCAACAATTTGCCCTCTAACTCTCCGTTTGAGTTTAATTGAAGCCTAAGTGTCAAATCATATTGTAAGATAACTATATGTTGCTACGACAATTGGTACCTTTTTCGATGGTGCCAGTTTAGGGGGATCAATGATGACAATATCCCAGGATTCATCTCTTAAGAGAGCACCCTTCATAAACTCAGTTGCATCTTCTTTCAAAAAGGATATTCTTCCTGGATCCATGTTGTTAAGTGCAACATTTTCTTTAGCAAGCTCCAGAGCTGGCAATGATGAATCAACGCCTAACAAAAGTGTTGACATAATCAGACTTATTTTAATTAGTCATCTCCTGGGCCCACAAAAGAACATATATCAGTCTGTCAAAATACCCCTTTATATATTATTCATTTCATGCAAAGAATTTTCGAAAATACAGAGTAATAATGTAAAGCAAAGGAAACTCTCTATTGCCCCTGATGAATCCAAACGCCACATTTCAAGTATTATCAGCACGGGAAAAGAAATTCAGCTAATTTAAAGTAATCATATCAGTAAGATAATGAACACATATACTGGATGGCAAATTGCCTTCCGATTGATGGTCTAAAGTTAGAAGGTGAGATCTTTTATTACCAATACCTTTAACAGATTTTATTTAACTGTCTAAAATTTCCTAATAACATTATAATTTACAGTTTAGTTCTCTATTTGGATAGTCTCAATTATACTGAACTTTACTTGCTCATTGATGGTAAGCTGTATGCTTTCCTTTCTTTCTACAGCTCAAGCATGAGTCAGTTGAATCTATGATATTATAATGCTGATATTTTTTATAGATATTATAATGCTGATATTTTTTATAGATATTATAATGTTGATCATACACAGATGAGAATTTACAACAACAAAAAAAGCGAGAGTTAACAACATATAATGTACCAGTGACATTCAGAGCACCTCCACGCACTGCATTTAGAGCAAAACCACCACTATAGCAACAAATATCAAGAACCTTTTGACCACCTGAAATTCTTGATATAAACTGACGGTTCTCACGCTGGTCTGCATAAAATCCTGTCTTCTGGCCCTTCAGTGAAATTGTGTATGCAATTCCATTTTCCATAATCTGACAGATACATGCCCCAAAATTTGACAATTCAGTAAATTTCTTATCTCAATGACTGTAATTCTTATCAAGTGCAATGTCAGGTTTAGCCTTCGCATAAAAAATGGCCAACGACTATAACAAAAGGACAACTTGAAAAATTGATGAACAACATTATAATGGATCATAACATACCTTTGTTCTTTCAGGGCATGTAGTTGAATTTGAATGCATTTCCTTTAAATCAGACACATTAACTCCATCTTCCTTTAAAATTTCAACAGATGGCCTCCAATTTATATGATTGATATAGTCAATTTTCCTGATACATGCCTCTATCTCTGGTTTGTACTTTTCAACCCAAGCAGCAGATGATGCTACGACAGCTACATCTCCGAAGACGTCAATTATCAACCCTGATAATCTGTAAGGAACCAGTAAAACTCAACTCAAAATCATGCAAGCAACCTTTTTGGAGGCAATATCATTTGAACTAGAGAGGTGAGTATCAGACATTAGATATACTTAATATATAAAGCTGTGCAAGAAACAACTAAAAATGGCAGCCCAATGCATGAGGCTCCCTGTAAAAGAAAAGACGTTCAAATAAAAAGTGATGTGCATCTACTGTAGAACATGTATCAGAAATTAAATATTAATATCATAGTACTGAGAGTGGTATTAATGCATCAAAGGAGTTCTAGTTGATAACATTCCAACGTAAGTAAATTCTAAATATGATACAATAATAAGATGGTTAGCTAACATGGTAACTGTTGGGCATACATATATGTATTATTAAAGAGAAGGAAAGCATCATTGACGAAATGAAACATGACACAGAACATCCTTAATTCTAATACTCAAAAATACATTAAGGATGACAAACATAAACATAAAGAAGGATGTTCTATGTCATGTTTTTGAGTTGACAAACATAAACATAAAGAAGAGAAGTTCAACCCATACATCTCTCACCTGTCACCCTCACTATTGATTAGACGATATACATTTGTATCAACTGAAGGAAGACCCAGACTTCTACGCAGTTCAACAGCAGCTTCAATTCTTGTTTCGAGCAGCTTCTCCATGTTCAACGAATCACTGTATTCATCAGGAATTGCCAACCAAATGACTGGTCAGTGGGCTAAAGAACGTTCAGCAAATATTTGCTTTTTTTCCTTCCTAAAAGCTGTCTCAGTGAGCTTTCTATTATAAGTTGTTTTAAACACAATACAAGTTAATCCAAACACGCGGTGTTTAGGAAAGATTATTTCCCATAAAAACAACTTTTATTTTGAGAAAAATAACATTCTTGATTTTATCTGACAAACTTGACTGAAGTTTGGAAAAAAAATATAGGGAAACGAGTTCTGAAGAAGCTAGAAATTTGGGGAGGGGTGTTTGATTAGTTTGAAAACAATCATATTTTCTGATATCACCCTTGTAGCATACCAAACAAATATTATCAACTTAAACAAGCATTTTCATTCCTTTTTTTAGTAATTTACTATATTGAAGTGATGTCCCCAAGAGGGTCGCTCAGTTGGTAGAGCTGCGGAACATAAAGTGTTCAAACCCCGGTAGCTGCACAATTTCCCTGCCCCTTCCCAGTGAAAAACTTGTCTCATAAAAAAAACTACAATAAAGTGATCCTTATTACAATTTACACAACCAAAATAGATTATCTTAAAACGGCTTTTGAGCAAACACATCCAACATAAATTATTTGTATCATAATTGACTACAGCAAAAATCAGTCCTACATAAATTATTGAAACAATATAATTTCCACAGAAAGGAATGAACAATAAAATGAAAAATTGGACCTGGTAGCTTCATCTTGAAGCTGCATGAGGCGAACACAGAACATAGAAACAGAATTGTACATTCCCCATCCAATTGGTTTCTCAGTGCCATCAGCAACAACAACAATATCACCAGTCTTAGGAGGTGGCTTCCCAATGATTCTATCAACAGCTCCACTATACACCATTGGGTTCCCATCCTTAAACAATTGTGTCTTCCCTTTCTTTAATACAACTTTTGCAACACCACCTTTGGATTTGGGTTTGGGTTGATTAGAAGCAATTTGTTGAATGATGGAGGGAGAAACTTGTGGCATGGAACAACGAAGTGGGAGAGACTTCATCAGAAGCGTAGGAACTTGTTTCATTTCGTTGTTGCTGTGGTTGAATCGATGGTTGAGAGGGGCGGCACAAGTTATTATTTCAATACGAAAATGTTATCATTTTGAAAAAAAATGTCATACATTCTTTTGTTCCTCTTATCTCATGAAGAGAAAGACACAGCAGTTACACTTAACAAAGCCTAAGTATTTATGATTGTTTTTTATACTCTTTTTATATAGGGTTAGGAACTCAAATGATTTTTTTTTTCTCTCCTCACATGTCAATTTTAAGAATTAAACTATTGTCATTATCGATTTTTCATGGGTGTAACATGAAATAGGCAATTAAATATATTGGAGTCGTCCAATTTTTGAAAATATGATTGATTCACTCGAAAATAAAAATTGAGTTCGGGAGTCGGTTACAGATGAGGAAAGTATTAGGCACCTCATACCGTCTGTTATAAAAATAGTACATAGATCAATTATGTGGATATTTATTCAAAACATTAATTTTACTCTCACTTATTAAACAAAATAAAGAGAGAAAAATATGTTTTTATTTTTTTGTGTCTGACAGATAAATAATTGCTCCTACGTAGCTGCAATAGAGAAATCAAGGCTATGTATTTCTTTCTAAAACAAGTTTTATTAGTGACATATATTTTTATTTTTTTATTATGAAATTCACAACACGAAGTAGCGCAACAAGGCACTAGGCCTATAGTGGGCTACCTCGCGTTGCTTTAAAAAATTTAAAAATATATTCACAACATAAGGTAACGCAACAAGAACCGGGGTCTATAGTGAGTTACCTCATCATTTTTTATGAATTTATAACATAAGATAACGCAACAAACATTAGGTTTATAATGAGTTACCTCATATCGCTTTAAAAAAAATAATCGAAATGAATTTACAACATAAGGTAATGCGAACAGGACACTAGGTCAGAGTGGGTTACCTCATATCGCTTTAAAAAATTTAATCAAAATGAATTTACAACATAAGGTAACGCAACAAGACACTAGCACATTCCTATAAAAAACTAATAATTTTTTTACCACATTTTGACACATAGGTACATGTATATTATTTATTAAACACATAAATAATAATCAAGTAAAGAAATAAAAAATAATAATAATTAGAAAAATAAAACTAAAAGACATATAATGAAAAAAAACAAATAAATAAAAAAATAATATAATAATCAAAAGAACAAAAACAATTGTGTATTAATAGGATATGGTTTGAAGATAATTTGAGGATTCAGGATTAAATTAAAATTAAATTGGGATTAGGTTTTCAAAATCAATTCGGGGTTAGGTTTCAAAAATCAATTTGGGTATATGTTTTAAAAATCAATTTGGAGATTTGGGGTAAAATCAATTTGGGGTTTAGGGTTGGGGGTTTCAAATCAATTTGGGAATTTTTAGGGTGAAAATAATTTGGGGTTCAGGGTGAAATTAAATTAGGGGTTTAAGGTGAAATCAAGTTGGGGTTAAGGTTCATGGTAATGCGAGATGTTCAACAATGAAATTAGAAGATGATATCTTTGCTTTAGTTTCTCTTTTTTCTCCATTTTTTTTCTTTCTAGTTGTGCCTCTTTCTCTTTCAAAAATTAGGGTTGCCTCATTCTTCTTTTTATGATTCCCCCTTGTGAGTTGCTAAGTTAGGCATTATATAGGGGGTGAGGATTAGGGTTTCTGGTTAGGCTAGAGAAAAAGCCAAGTTGCCACAATGTTTGAAATTCAAATTTCCCCCTTTTTTGTTTTTTGAAATTTTTACGTCGATTAAAATTGGGTGTTTACAATTATCAACCTACCTTATGGATCCAGTAAAGTTTTACACAATTGTTGTAATTTTTTAATGGACTTTGAGTTGGATGAGATCAGTAGTGCATTAGTGGAGGATTGTGATGTATGACAAAAAATCTTTATAACTATATTTTTAAGTTATTTTTTAATAAAAAAATTAAAATATTTAATTTCTCTTCATATTCCAATATTAAAGAGGGGTTAAATTCCTTTGAGTTTTATTCTAAATATGATTTTGCTTGATAAAGTTGAGTTCTCATAAAATTAAAATTGATCTAAGAACTGTTATTGTTATTAGATAAATGAGATGAATTTTAACGAAGTTTCATAAACTAATTTAATATTTCTATATATATAATCTTTAGATTTATATATTTTTTTAAAAATTTATTATATAAATTTATAATTTATTCTAAGTTTCAATAACTACTTGAGTAGTTCATTTTTGTAGGGATTAAAAGTGGCAACACAAATTTTTTTGATGAAACCTTCATGATCCTTTAATCCTATAAGATTAGAAAAAATAGAAATATAAAATGTTCTTCTAAATGATATTTTTGTATCCCTTTATGAATTAAAAGGGCTTATAGTATTACAAAAAAACATTCCTCAAACGCAGATACTTGGATTATAAAAGGGTCAAAATGTAAAAAACTTGATCTTCAAAATTCAAAGAAAAAAAACGTACATACTTCTCTTAAATTCACTAAATACCAAAAAAATCTTTATCAATATTCCTACCTTCCCCTTTTTATTCTCATTTTAATAAAATATGTATCAGTGTGATTATTTTTGTATGTATGTATTCCACTTACTCCTTTGGATTTGGGTTTGGGTTGATTAGAAGCAATTTGTTGAATGATGGAGGGAGAAACTTGTGGCATGGAACAACGAAGTGGGAGAGACTTCATCAGAAGCGTAGGAACTTGTTTCATTTCGTTGTTGCTGTGGTTGAATCGATGGTTGAGAGGGGCGGCACAAGTTATTATTTCAATACGAAAATGTTATCATTTTGAAAAAAAATGTCATACATTCTTTTGTTCCTCTTATCTCATGAAGAGAAAGACACAGCAGTTACACTTAACAAAGCCTAAGTATTTATGATTGTTTTTTATACTCTTTTTATATAGGGTTAGGAACTCAAATGATTTTTTTTTTCTCTCCTCACATGTCAATTTTAAGAATTAAACTATTGTCATTATCGATTTTTCATGGGTGTAACATGAAATAGGCAATTAAATATATTGGAGTCGTCCAATTTTTGAAAATATGATTGATTCACTCGAAAATAAAAATTGAGTTCGGGAGTCGGTTACAGATGAGGAAAGTATTAGGCACCTCATACCGTCTGTTATAAAAATAGTACATAGATCAATTATGTGGATATTTATTCAAAACATTAATTTTACTCTCACTTATTAAACAAAATAAAGAGAGAAAAATATGTTTTTATTTTTTTGTGTCTGACAGATAAATAATTGCTCCTACGTAGCTGCAATAGAGAAATCAAGGCTATGTATTTCTTTCTAAAACAAGTTTTATTAGTGACATATATTTTTATTTTTTTATTATGAAATTCACAACACGAAGTAGCGCAACAAGGCACTAGGCCTATAGTGGGCTACCTCGCGTTGCTTTAAAAAATTTAAAAATATATTCACAACATAAGGTAACGCAACAAGAACCGGGGTCTATAGTGAGTTACCTCATCATTTTTTATGAATTTATAACATAAGATAACGCAACAAACATTAGGTTTATAATGAGTTACCTCATATCGCTTTAAAAAAAATAATCGAAATGAATTTACAACATAAGGTAATGCGAACAGGACACTAGGTCAGAGTGGGTTACCTCATATCGCTTTAAAAAATTTAATCAAAATGAATTTACAACATAAGGTAACGCAACAAGACACTAGCACATTCCTATAAAAAACTAATAATTTTTTTACCACATTTTGACACATAGGTACATGTATATTATTTATTAAACACATAAATAATAATCAAGTAAAGAAATAAAAAATAATAATAATTAGAAAAATAAAACTAAAAGACATATAATGAAAAAAAACAAATAAATAAAAAAATAATATAATAATCAAAAGAACAAAAACAATTGTGTATTAATAGGATATGGTTTGAAGATAATTTGAGGATTCAGGATTAAATTAAAATTAAATTGGGATTAGGTTTTCAAAATCAATTCGGGGTTAGGTTTCAAAAATCAATTTGGGTATATGTTTTAAAAATCAATTTGGAGATTTGGGGTAAAATCAATTTGGGGTTTAGGGTTGGGGGTTTCAAATCAATTTGGGAATTTTTAGGGTGAAAATAATTTGGGGTTCAGGGTGAAATTAAATTAGGGGTTTAAGGTGAAATCAAGTTGGGGTTAAGGTTCATGGTAATGCGAGATGTTCAACAATGAAATTAGAAGATGATATCTTTGCTTTAGTTTCTCTTTTTTCTCCATTTTTTTTCTTTCTAGTTGTGCCTCTTTCTCTTTCAAAAATTAGGGTTGCCTCATTCTTCTTTTTATGATTCCCCCTTGTGAGTTGCTAAGTTAGGCATTATATAGGGGGTGAGGATTAGGGTTTCTGGTTAGGCTAGAGAAAAAGCCAAGTTGCCACAATGTTTGAAATTCAAATTTCCCCCTTTTTTGTTTTTTGAAATTTTTACGTCGATTAAAATTGGGTGTTTACAATTATCAACCTACCTTATGGATCCAGTAAAGTTTTACACAATTGTTGTAATTTTTTAATGGACTTTGAGTTGGATGAGATCAGTAGTGCATTAGTGGAGGATTGTGATGTATGACAAAAAATCTTTATAACTATATTTTTAAGTTATTTTTTAATAAAAAAATTAAAATATTTAATTTCTCTTCATATTCCAATATTAAAGAGGGGTTAAATTCCTTTGAGTTTTATTCTAAATATGATTTTGCTTGATAAAGTTGAGTTCTCATAAAATTAAAATTGATCTAAGAACTGTTATTGTTATTAGATAAATGAGATGAATTTTAACGAAGTTTCATAAACTAATTTAATATTTCTATATATATAATCTTTAGATTTATATATTTTTTTAAAAATTTATTATATAAATTTATAATTTATTCTAAGTTTCAATAACTACTTGAGTAGTTCATTTTTGTAGGGATTAAAAGTGGCAACACAAATTTTTTTGATGAAACCTTCATGATCCTTTAATCCTATAAGATTAGAAAAAATAGAAATATAAAATGTTCTTCTAAATGATATTTTTGTATCCCTTTATGAATTAAAAGGGCTTATAGTATTACAAAAAAACATTCCTCAAACGCAGATACTTGGATTATAAAAGGGTCAAAATGTAAAAAACTTGATCTTCAAAATTCAAAGAAAAAAAACGTACATACTTCTCTTAAATTCACTAAATACCAAAAAAATCTTTATCAATATTCCTACCTTCCCCTTTTTATTCTCATTTTAATAAAATATGTATCAGTGTGATTATTTTTGTATGTATGTATTCCACTTACTTTCTATTCATTATTATGACACTATTCTCCATTCACCTCTTCATTTCTTCTTCATTACTTTATTTCTTCTTCTCCCCCATTTTTGTCTATCGTTTCATTTCTTCTTCTTTGTTCATACTTCTTCATCTACTTCAGGTAAATTTCTTTCTTAAAAATCTCGCCTTTTTTATGTTTAATGAGTTTCCATTCACCATTGCCGTATTTTTTTATGAATTGAAGGGGCTTATAGTATTACAAAAAAAGCCTTCCTCAAACGCCAACACTTGGATTATAAGAGGGTAAAAATGTAAAAAACGTTAACTTCAAAATTCAAAACAAAAAAAACGTTTATTATTACTATACTATATACTTCTCTTTTAAATTACTAAATGCCAAAAAACCTTTATTAGTGTCATTATTATTCCTACCTTCCCCTTTTTATTCTCATTTTAATAAAATATGTATCAGTGTAATTATTTTTGCATGTATGTACTCCACTCACTTTCTATTCATTACCGTACACTATTCTCCATTCACCTCTTCATTTCCTCTTCATTACTTTATTTCTTCTTCTCCCCCACTTTTGTGTACCCTTTAACTTCTTCTTCTTTGTTCAGCCTTCTTCATCTACTTAAGGTAAATTTCTTTCTTAAAAGTTTCGTTTTTTTATGTTTAATGGGCTTCCATTCACCATTGTCGTCCTTACAAATAAGATAACCTAATCCATTTTTGTTACCGATGATAGGAGATTTTTGTACTTCTTTAAAATCATTTTCCTTCAAAAATTCAGAGAATAAGGTAACTTTAGCCTCAGCCATTTTCGTTCACTATTTTTTTTCCCGAATCAAAGTTTATATTTTGTAAATTTCTCTCTTAAAAATCTTGCATTTTTTATGTTTTATGGGTTTTCTTTGTTACTTTGTTTGAGTTTCAAAGTTTTTGTATTTCCAAAGTTTTCCCATTTAGATTTTCTTTGGAAGTCAAAGTTTACATTTGTTGTTTCTAATGTGTATCTAATGACTTCTTTACTTTATCTTGAACAAACAGTTTACATTTTTAAAAAGTTTACGATACAATTCGACATTTATGGATTGTGCATGACTACAATCACTTTATGAAATAATGGGTCTCCTTTGGTACTTTTTTTGAGTTTTCATTTTCAAAGTTTACATTTTTGTTGTTTCTAATATGTATCTAAGGACTTCTTTAGCTTATATCGTTGATAAAGTTTACATTGTCTTACACAGTTTAGCATTTTTGAGTTGTCTGCATCACTATAATAGAACGATAGATCTGTTGCTGTTATATGACATTTACTCTTAGACCATTTTTTTGACTGATTAGGTTCAGTCCTTCCATCTTCATGTCTCATTAGGGTATACAAGTTATGAAGCTGACTCTCTGCATGTCTATGGTACCTTGGTGTTCATTTTTTTAAATGTATATAACTTTCTATTTGTAATGGATGTTAAAGTCTATGTTTAATAGACATCTTTAATGATATGTGTTCTATGTAACTTTATATTATAATGAGATATGTAATTTCCTGTTATTTCTTTCATATTGTAATTTTATTTCATTGAAAATCACTTAAGGATATAGTCTTTACATTGATCTATTTTTATTTTCTTAGGACCAGTTTTAGTCACTACATAACTGATTTTTTTTTTTAAATTTGTTGACAAAATTTGCTAAAAAACAGTTTCAGTTCAACACTGATCTGTTTTTTGTTATTGTTAAAGATATAGTATTTGCTGAAAATTTATTATTTATTGGTAATAAGATGTGACCTTTATTACCACTTCGGCATAACTAATGATTTATGATTGTTTAATGGATATTGCACAATATAAATTTGTGGGTTATGACCTTCTATCATAATGCATTAGTAATCAAAACGATTAATCACCGCATTTGTATTTTTTAGATTACATTACTACGAAGGTCATATAGGCTAAAAATTTAAAACAAAAAGAGGAATCAATAACAATGTCAATTTAATTTATGGGTTCAACTTCATACATCAATATTTGATATAAATGTGTAGTGGGAATTGAGATAGAAGTCATCAATAGTTATAGGTCACCCGATACAAAGGAAGAGCAATGGTAGGCGTTGGTTATATATTGGTAAGCGTAACATGAGTATATGTTTCACATGACAAGAGCAATGGTATTGATTACACTTTCCCTGTTTTGAAATTTGAATCTTATTCACTCTAATTTTACCCCATAGTTTGTTACAAATTAAAAAAAGGAAAGAAAAAAAGCAGTGTTGTTAAAACTGTACCGATTATCAAACCGGTCAGGGTATTGATATAGTGGTACAGTGGTTCAGTAATTAAACCGTACATACCTACTTATATTTATATATATATAAACCTATAACAAAAAAAATTCTAAATAGGTAGATACTCAAATTTATAATCTACTCAAAATTCACATAAACAAAAAACTTTAAGTCTTTAACAAATTCAAAGTCTAAATTACAAAACATATATTAATCCAAAAGTATCACTTAACAACCGCAAAATATAAATAAATGACACAAGTTCACAACTCACTCTACAAAACAAATAAATTTGGAGTTTTAATATTTAACATCAATGAGTCAAAGTTGTCTCACATCGATATTATATTTTTCCACCAAATCCTATTTTCATATACTACTCCAAGATTACAAAAATGTCAGTGAGATTACACACGAATGTTAGGAACCAAAAAGTGTAATCTATATATGTCTTGGAAACATGTGCCTTTAAGTGTTGAAGAAGGGTTGGAAAGATGAGTCACTTTGTAATGAGTTTTTAAGTTATTAAGTTTTTTTCAAAAAAAATATATGTGTATAAACTGACCGATTTAGTAAAATACCGGTCGGTTCACCAGTTTTGACCGGTTTTTGACTAGTTTTGACCGATTTTGATATTTGATCGGTTCAACACTTGTATCGTACCGGTTAGGGGTCCGGTTCACCGGTTTTCCGGTTGAACCAGTCGGTACAAAATGGTTTTTATAACATTGAAAAAAGTATAACATGATTGTTAGGTGTAAGAAACATTGATGAATTAGCTCATAACAAATATGTACTGTATTAATAGAAATAAAACTTTAATAACATAAATGAATGAACTATGAAAAATATTAAGTGAAAAATGTATATTATAAAAGTTACGATTTATATTGAAAGAAATAATGTAAACAATAATAGTAACTTCTATATGTAAACATTGAGTATTAATGATAATATTCTTCCAAATTATAGAAATTAAACTTCAAATTTTTAATGTAATTTTGTTGTTGTGGTAAAGCCTTTAAAAATCACAATGTAACATTAACCCTTATAAGAAAAAAACAATATTTTTGGATTAAGAAAAAACTATATATTTGATTTGATTTAATTGTGATAATACAATTGATTCTTCTACATTTATTCTATTAAAAGCAATCATAAGATATACAAAGTTGTATGTATTATAAAATATATTTGATTTATATTTTGTTTGAATCATTTCTGATTCCTTAATTTAGGCTATGTTTATTATGGATATATTTTTTAGAGTTTAGATTTGATTATAATATTGCAATGTAATTATTGTAAAATATTAACAATAGGAAACATATTTTGTTAGCAGTTATTAAGAATAATGATCGTTTTTTAATTTTATGTGTTTCCAGTTATTTTAGAGTCAACTAATAATAAGATGAATTTTGAAATTAATCTTATTTTAGAATCAAGTAATAATGAGTTTTAATTTTATTAATGATTTTATAATTAATATCACAATGATGTGTTCCTCAACACTTTATAAAGTCTCATGTCCTTCATCTTCAAATATAACAATACAAAATATAAGGAGATTTTTTCTATCTCTATCTTATAGCTAAAATCAGTAACCAGAAATAGAATAGTAACATTAGAAAAATGACTAATTCAAATATTAATACAATTTCAATCAATGTTATATTTGATTCCTTAATTTTAGGCAATATTAAAATAGTATTAATAATGACGTGTTATAAATTTATTGATGATTTTTTAATTATTAGGATAATGATATATTTCTAATATTTTATAAAGTTTGATGCCCTTCATCTTCAAATAGAACAATATATTAGGAGATATAAAAGTTGGACGTTTTTTATATCACAAAATAAATTAATTTTTGTTATTGGCTTTGAACATAACGATAAAAATAAGATACGAATAATACATGAATGATTAATAAAGTACCTAATAACTAATTTAGAGTGTATTAGAATAATAAGTTTTAACCGTGACATTAAAATTGATGTTAAACTTCATAAAAAGTCACTATAATGTTAATGATCTCAATTATGTGTTCAAGCTATAAGAGCTTATGTTTTAAACAAAACATGTCTGAATGAAATTTTAATGGATATGTTTGGGGCATAATGTATGTCAATGTTTTATGTACCAAAATTGTTATGAGTATATTTTTATTTATTTTGGAAATAAAAGTGTAAAAAAGTGTGCGCATTGAAGAAAATAGATATATCAATCACAAGTGATTCAATTGATTTATTTTTAATTATTATTTTGAAAATAAAACTTAAAAAATTATGCATTTTCTACAAGACATCACTACAAGGACGAAAAAATTGTGTAATCTAAAGCCATACTTGCATCAACAATTGACATTATTGAAAAATCAGTAAATATGTTCCAGATAAATTTTGATGTGAATTTTTTAGATGTCTTTAATTTTCATTATGCTCAACATAATATATTTATCAAGCTTATAGTAATAAATATTATACCTATAATTATAGGTGAGGAAAAAGAATATATGAGTTCAAATATGTCCGGTGCTAATGAAAGTGAATCATTTAACATTATAACTCTTGAGTACAACCTTTATTCTTTCCAATCATAAAATCAAGTTGAGGAATTTAGACTAGTATGAAACATTATGTAATGATGCAAGATTGATTATCAATAAAATGACAAATCATGTCTTTGAAGCGAAGATCATACCGAGATAAAACATTGAAAATATCATATATATTCCTCGGAGGTCCTATTTTACATTGTGTTTGAATTTTTTCATAATAATTATTTAATATAACATATAACACATTCTCATTTATTAATAATTCTACTTCAACAATAAAATACATAGAAATCATATTTTATGAGATAATCCCTTAACATTTTTATTAACAAATTATCCTAACACTTTTTAATTAAATTTATACAAAATACATTATCATTCGTGCGAATGCACGAATATCCTAATAGTTAAAGAATATATTAATAGACTTTGAGATATATTAGTACTGGTTCGAGTGAACATGACATTTGACACTTAAAACAATTTTAAAGAGTATGTTAAAAACTGAAATGGGCAGTCTATATGGCTTTGGGCTTGGAGATGGGCTTTGGTTGTAACAACCGGATATGGTATAGTAGTAAGGTGCATGGAGAATTGGTTCCATATGTGTTAGGAAAATATATTTGCATTTCCATTTTTTGTACCACTCAATATATCATTAACTCTGTTTGGTTAAATTTATTTTATTTTATTTAAATTAAAATTAATAATTAATATTTTTCTGGTCAATCATATCTCTTAACACATTTAATGATACAAAGCTATGGTGAAGCAAATGTGGTCCCATGTGTTAGAGTGTTGGTATGAGTAATTGATATTGGTGATCGGTACATCATACATTCATACACACAAAATGAATAACTTTTATGTCTGTATTATTGAAGTTAGTTATTTGCAAGGAGACAAAGCAAATGGTGAACTAACACTATCAGGTTGTACATTTGACGAGTCTATAGAGGTCAACCAAAGCGGAGCTTCGAATTATAGTATAACAAGCCAATACTAATATGCAACTTTCTTTTGTAACCAATATGTACTAGACATTGGTTCATTTCAGGTAGATAGAAATATTATTTTTTTGGAATTATATAGTTAGTAAGACTCCCATCTTTCCTTTACTTATAAATTTGTAGAGAAGGTAAATCTAATATGATCGATACTATTAATGAAGGACTAGTATAAAGTGAAAGTAATATTATAAGTTTATAATATTTAAAAAAAATTAAGAAAAGTAATCACTTCGTCCAATGTTACTAAACTCATTGATCTCTCGATCAATGAGTGGGCAATAAGCCAATGGGTTATTAGATTTTTTTCTGGTTTTCACAGATATACTCATACTGGAGGCAATCCTGTTCGAGCCGGAACATTCACAAGTATGTAGGGCTAATTCTTCCAACAAACATTTTTTCCATCCACAAGACTCAAATCCAAGACTTTGCTTAAGAGAAATCAAGAATGTACCAACGCCTGGTTAATTAAATATTATTCCATACTCCAAATTAACATTATTGGATTGATTCTAAAAATTCATAATACTAATTAGCATTATTTAATAACTCCATACTCCAAATTTAAAAATATCACCATATTTAATTAAATATTACTATGAAATATTACAAATAAGTTAAAAATATCATCAAACAACATTTTGGACCAGTAGTTTCTTAAAATTTTGTTGCCACCATGGTGCTTGTGTCATTTTCCAACTCATTCGTAGTGTTTTAGATGTTGGATTAAGGGAAATAAAATTTAGGGTTTGTCTGAGATTCTAAATTTTGTGGGTATTCCATTTTTTTTTAAAATACAACGTGAAAAGGGCTGTAATGTAAAAAGATCTAATTTCAAAATTTAAGGCCCTATTTGTATTCGATTTTCATTCCAGGCATTTGCAACGGTCTCTTTCTCTTTTCTACATCACTCTCTTCTCTTCCTCTCAAATCCATCGAAACCAAATCTCAATGGTTTCTCTCAAGGTACGCTTCCAATTCCATTTTTCTTCATTCGTCAACAATTTTGCATAATCTTTTTCTTTTCAATTTATCGCACAATAACCCTACCTTCGCTCACTATTCAAAATTTTGCATCAACCTATGATTCTTTACGACGTTTCAACCTCCGAAAATGTTTAGTTTAATCCAATTTGTATCTATTCTCGATTCTTTATTGAAAAGCCATGGTTGCCTCTACGTGCATCTTTACTTTTATTTGTGACTTTTCTTGTTTGGTTCTTGAATGTTTCAGGGAAAATCTAAAGTGGGTCCAACACGAGTTTCTGAAGTTGGTCAATCTCGACCAATAGGTATCTTTCTTATGCTTAATTTGGTTTCTTTAATGTTATTTACCATACTGATCCTTTTTTTGGTGCTTTAATATGTATGGAACAGTGGGTGGTACTAGGAGTTTTAAGGTTTATTCAGAAAATGAACGGATTAAAGCTAGTGATGGGCTTAAGTAAGTGCTTATTTTTATGTGTGATTGAGAATGCCTTGTAATTGGTATATGGATATTTATTTTCTAGAATTAATCTTGAATTTTTGTTTAGGAAATCTGCAAGAGAATCAGATGAAACTTCTAGGTATGTCATATTTTCTGACTTAAAAACATGTAATTTCTACCCTATGAGTTGTAGTGGGTCAGTATTAAATTTTTTCCGAAGAGTAGAACTCTGATTGCTAGATGATCGCTTCTGTTGGTTCTTTAACTCTAGTTGTTTGCTTATCTGAGATCTTAGGTACACAATGAGGCCCTTTAGCTGTGGTGCAGTTGAAGGAATTTAGTTTCTACCTAGGCTTTGAAATTATCAACATTTTATTTTTTAGACTTGTTCCTATTTCAAATTAGACAAAGCTGTCCAAAGATTGTATCTTTTATACAAAATTTATGAAGTCCGATGCCTGACATTGTGTTTTATTGTTGTGCAAATTTGTTGTCTTTTAGAAACTATCAGAATGACTTTTGTTTTCTTTCGATGTTCCCAAAATTTGTTGAGTCTGTCAAACCTCATTTTTGCTATTCATGTAGAAGGAACATGTTGGCAGCTAACAAAGGGGTTATCCCAAGTTGTGCCAGTAATGCAAAGGTAATATGTGTTCCGATACTTTCTTAATACTATATAACTTCTGTAAATTCGTGGAAAGCGTATATCTATCTTATATCCATGAACATGCCATTTATTGCTTACCTACTGTATGTATAACTAACTATTATGCAACTTTAATGGTGTAGGGAGGTCCCAAAACTATGGAGAAAAGTAGTGTCAAATATGGTAATTCAGGTAAGTTTTTTAAGTAATCTAATTTGTGTTGAAATTTTGACAGAAATGTTTGTGGAATGCATTTACCGTTTTCATTTTTGTGGTCTTTTGTAGCAAATGTAAATGTGAGAAAGGCATTGGCTGATGTTAGCAATGTCCAAGGAAACTTGTCGACAAATATTAGACGTGATGGCTCCAAAATAAAGTGAGAATCTTCTTTATTCTGGGTGAATAGATAGTGTTAACTGTTCTATTCGGGAAGGTGTTAGTTTTTACTGTTGTTTTATTAAAACCATTACAAGGTGATAGTTTTCGTTTGCAACACATATATTTTGTGTAGCAGGCAGTGTTCCATGTGTTGTCTTTTTTCTTTTGAATGATCTAGGGACCAACTATTAATGCATTCAATTCATGCAATTGTCTTGTCTAGTGGCAAGCTAAACTCATGTGGTCTATTAGCTTTAAAATAAAATGTTCCTCTTTAGGTACTCCACATGATAGAAATTTGGTCTTGTGCTATTTTTATCTTGAACAAAGATTGATGTAACATATATACTTTTGCTAGGATAAGGTAGTACCTTTATTTTCAGTGTCTTTATCTCCACTAGTGCTCGCTTCCTTTACTGCTGAATGTCTATTGTTTGATTTCATTTCATATGGCTTATGTGCCTTTCTAGGGTATCAACAGGTTCAAGCACTAAAATAGTGGGTGTCTCTTTGAGGAAATCCTTAACGGTATGAACACTATTTACCAAGTCATAGCTTTCCAATATTCTGTGAACGTCATGTTGTTTCTTGTTTACTTAATCAAGTTCATTAGCTGAAGAAATACTTCTTTTTACTAGTGTTGATTAATGTTTTTGATATCTGACGATGACACAATGAAGGGAACTGTGGTTATAAAATCTACACTGTCAGTTATAAAAGCATAAAAGTGGGGAAAATTAGTCTTACAAAATCATTAATCTTGATTAATTGACAGAGTTCTGTAAGTCGAATTTTTAGGTATATGTTTATAATTTATGATGTTCATTTGTCCATGATTGTCTTTATCTTTTCTCTGTACCCTTAGTTGTCTTCAACATCTCTTCTTTACAAAGTGCCATGTGGGGATTTTTTTTAACATTTCTAATTTAGAACCATCACTTAATCTCCTAAAAATTTGAAGAATATCAGAAGATATGTCATTGAAACTAAGCTCCTTTCTATGGTGGATTTGGAATGCATTTATTTTTTATAACTCATGCCAGTCATTGGTGTAGCAATTGGCAGTTTTTAGTGCAGTTAATAGTAAGTATACTAATACACCATAAACAACTTTGAGGGAGTTGCTGATATATTCAATGTTTAGAGCAGGTTGATTTAGTGGTTGCTATATGAATATATACTGACCACTAACTTTGTGCCGATTTTCTATCTTTTTAATTATTTTCTATGCTGCAACAATGAAACCTTTTCCTTTTATCTTGCTGTGGTTGGGTCCATGGGGATGGTAAAAGGGAACATATAATGTTATGAAATTTTAACACTTTAAAATGTCCCTATGCCTGTAACTATAAAATACTAATCACTTTTGTTGCTCAAATTAGGGAAGAGTGCAAAGAAAGAGTGATGTTCAGTTAGATGCTTCCAAGAAAGGTAGTCGATTTTACCTTTAAGGTTTTTATTTATGTTTCTTATAATTGGAATGACATTTAGTTGTTTATCTCCCTTTCATCTACTAAGCAGCAGGCACAGGCTTACGGGCAAATTCAGATTATCAGAAGAATGATACAAACGGAGGCCAATCAGTTGTTGCAACAAAGTACAGGTAATGGGATCTTGTCCTTTGTTGATCTCTCATTTAGTCTATTAAACTTATCCATGGTTTTATGGTTACAACTTACAAGCAATTCTCTGTGAAATTATGTGACATTTTTTTTCTTTTCTTTTAGGTTTGCAAGAAAGCCAACATTAGATACAAGGTGTGTGTTTAATTTTGTTGTTTCACATAAGCCTTTCATGAATAAAATAGAATGTGACTGAAACCATAATATTCATTTGTTTCTTTTTAAGGAAATCTTTGCCAGTTCCAAGGAGGGTAAACCGGGCAGATATTAGCAGCACAAAGGTTATTATAATATTGTCATTCTTTCCTGGGGGTGAATAACTAAAATATAATATATAATATCTGAATATTTCTTATTCAGTCTGCCAGTTTTTTTAATTCAAAACCTTGTTACTTATCTTATGCCACCCATTACTTCCTTTTAGGAAAATGATAGAAGTTCCGAAACAGCAAAACGACAAAGTGATCTCCCGTGTAAGGAGCTGTAGCATAGGTTTTCACTCTGTAAATGTCAATGAACTTAGTTATGCTAAGTTGATAAACTTAATTTACTGTTGATTTCAGCTAAGGCAACAGCAGGCCGAAGAGTTAGTTCCCAACTTGTTAATTCAAGAAGCCAATTAGTTACTGCAAGAAACCATCTATGGAAGAACCGAGTGAGTGATGGCTTTGTTCAAATGTAAGTGATACAATAAAATCATATAATTAGTTTGTTCTTGCTGCCTTGATGTGAAATGTGTGTTCCTCTAGGTGTATGAATTTACAACATGTTCTGTCTGTTTAATTGGTCATCAAGTTTTAAATTTGAAGGAATCTAGCAAGTGAGTCTGTGAATTAAGAGTTAATGTCTAGCAAATTGGTACCAGTAGTAACCCACAACAATGCCCTGCATTTCTGGTTGGCAGTAGTAGGCCATAGATTTGTTCTTTTATTTTTAATCTTTGGATAAAAAACCCTTGGAGTTTTCGCAGAACCTAGGGTTCCTAGAAATCACTATTTTTTATTCATCAGTGATAACCACTAACTCTCTTTGATTTGCAAGATAAAGTAGTTGACTAATAAGTTAGACTTGGATTTCGTTAATTGGTCATTTTGAGGAAGATATTGCTTGTTATTAATTGTTCATTTCCGTCCTATTCATCTGGGATGCAGGGTTCAAACCAATGCTTTACATGCATCCTCGAGGAAGTCCACCAAGGTACGCTGGCTTCGCTGCACTTTAAAATTTTATTATTTGTGCCAGCTTTTTTGATTGATTAAAATTTCAACTGTCCTTTGGAATATCATTCAATTTGATTGCTTATTTTTTTAGGTTCATTTCACTGTTATGCTTTTATTTTTGTGTGAAGGTTGTATAATCAATAACACTGTGTTTACAACTTTACATCTACCCTCCGCAAACCCACTAGGTGGGGAGCCTTGTGCACTGGGCTGCCCATTTTTTAGTACTTATTTTCTTGATTGTGGCACACTCTCTGTTGCCCTCTGTTGAAGCTGATAATTTAGTTACTATATTTAATGCTTTATTAACAAACATGTAAACATACTTTAATGCGGAAAATTTGCTCAATATTTTGCATGATTCCTTAAATTACTATGAGCAACTGTCTTGTCAGGCACTAATTTTCCATGCATTTTGATTGTTTTTCTTTATCTTAAAGAGCGCTTTTGTAAGCAAAGGTTTTAAACGTAACATGCGAGCCTGATTTATCGCCTTGTCATTGGTAATAGCCTCTTCTTAAGATTGCACTGAAGGCTTCCACCAGTCAAAGGACTTTAAAATCTGCGTCCACATCAGGTCAGAAGAAATCAGATTCAACTGTTGCAATGTCAACTCATGATGAGCTTAAATTTTCATCGGCTCTTGCTGAGAATGGTCCGGTGATAGTTTCTGATGATGCAAATAAAGGACGTCTTCCATCTAATGATGAGAGCAACCTCATAATAGATTTGCCGAAGTTCATTCCAAGGAAAAAGTACTCTCGCCGGAAATCGTATACAACTTCGTTAATAGAAATATCTAAGGTTGATTTTCGAATTAATATTTAACCACATTTCCTACTTAATTTCCACATAAATTTCAGTGACAGGGAACCTTACTTTTGTTTTTAAAGGAAAGTGGCGAAGTAAAGGAGCAGCATGACCTACCAGATATAGATAATGAATGCAATCAACTAGAAGTTTCTGAATATATTGATGAGATTTATCAGTACTATTGGGTTACTGAGGTAATATTCATTGCACTTCTGTTGTCACTTTGGTTAAGTTGCTTCCTTTTCTAAAGATGCTTGTCTCTTTCTATTTTATGCACATTTAAATATAGGCTTAGTGGCCCCACCGATTGTAGAACCGGTGAATAACTTGAGTAATAAGAAATGATACAGGACAACCTTCGAATTTGTAAGCTTTTATTGAGTATGCATCTCTTCAATTTCATTAATTTGACATTTTTAGTGGTTGTTAGCTTACGTCTTCTCCTTTGATGTTGTCTGGAAGTCATCACAATCTTTCAAGGATTATCTTGAATAAAACTTATACATGCTCTTTCAGGGATAATTAATGTCCGTAGTATTTTGACCCCAAAAACCCTACATTGTGTCTAAAAATTGTGCCCATGAATTGCATTTGATGTTAATGTCTTAACTATATGCTTGATAAGATACAGAAAGATATGTTGCAATCTTGTTCTACTACTGCCATTTTTTCAGTGATTTACTTTGGTCCCTACCCATTGGTGTGTAATCATGTTACCATAGCCTTCTCTTGTCTAAATAAATTTCTCTTGTATGTTTTCCTTATTAATTTTGTTTTGTCTATTTTTGATATGCTTTCAACTGCAGGCACATAACCCAGCTCTGACAAGTTACACATTAATACAGACAGACATCACACCTCATATGCGGGCCATATTGATCAACTGGTTAATTGAAGTACAAAACTGATTTAATGGCTTTTCTTTTTTCTATCTCCTTTCCTTTATCTATCGTTCTACCAATGGGTTTCCATATTAATTTTCTTTGCATATACATTTTTGGCTATTACAGGTGCACTTCAAATTTGATTTGATGCCAGAAACTCTGTATCTCACAGTTACATTGGTGGATCAATATCTTTCCCAAGTGACAATAAATAAGAGTGATATGCAGTTAGTTGGTCTTACTGCACTTCTGCTGGCCTCCAAATATGAGGATTTTTGGCATCCTAGGGTAATAAACCATGTTTAGAACATTTTCTTTTGAAGAAAAGATGGCATGATTTTTGTGATGATTGTAATGTGTTGTGTTTTATGTCCCATCTATTCCAGGTCAAGGATTTAATAAGCATCTCAGCTCAGTCATATACCAGAGATCAAATGCTTGGAATGGTAAGACGCACAAATTTGAAGCATTTCTTACTACACTTCCCTGTCTGACTGCTCAGGAAATTCATAGCAGAATTATGTAAATTAATGAACTTGGTTGTCATAAAATATATACATTGGTGAAATTTTCATTGAACCAATATTCAGGTTGAACAGACAAGTTTTTACTAGCCAAAAATAAATGTAAATCAGGTAGGAAAGATGCATAGATTTAATTGATAAATTCCAAAATGTTGCCATTGTTCAAATTTCTGTTGCTGTTTTCTGTTTTGAATATTTGGCGTTGAATAGTTTCATGTTTCTTATGGGGTTGGGGCTATTAACACTCCAATTGTCTATTAAGGAATATGGATGGCATATTGGAGTGTCAATTGCCCCACCCTTCTTATGGTGATATTCTAATGTGTGGAGTGGTGGTTTTGCTGTGCAGGAGAAGCTTATTCTTAGAAAATTGAAGTTCCGTCTTAATACTCCTACTCCTTATGTTTTTATGGTGAGGTTTCTGAAGGCTGCACAATCAGATAAGAAGGTATGTAACTTAGCACTCAATGGACTGCAAATATACTATTTCTGATATTGTTGATTAGCATTAGTATGTCAATATGTAACTTAGCACTCAATGGAGTTTCACGCTTCAGGGATGATCAGTTAGTTTGGATGAGAAATAAGTCTTTCTAATTGCTTTTATTCAGGACATATAAGTTTATTTCTAACATTTTGTTTTTACTTTTTCCCCAGCTTGAACACATGGCATTCTTTCTCATTGACCTATGCTTGGTTGAATACGAAGCTTTAGCATTCAAGCCTTCATTACTGTGTGCATCAGCTCTTTATGTTGCACGCTGTACTCTACAGATAACACCACCATGGACCCCTTTGCTTCACAAGCATGCCCGTTACGGAGTTTCACAGATCAGGCACTTGTTCTATCTTATTTAAAAATTAGGCTGCTTTCTATTTATGCTAGCTCGAATATTTGCAGGGATTGTGCAGAGAAATTAGCCTGCTTTCTATTTATGCTAACTAAAATATTTGCAGGGATTGTGCGGAGATGATATTGAAGTTTCATAAAGCTGCCGGACTGGGAAAGTTAACAGTTACACATGAAAAATACTCCAGGCCAGAACTCAGCAGGGTTGCAGCAGTGAAACCGTTGGATAAGCTTCTCCCATGATTGAGTTGTGGTGGAGTTATACTTCTGTTATATAGATTGATATTCTTGTAAAGTCTTGGAATGATGTTGTAACCACATTTGTGATGGCATATGAGCACATTCAGAGATCTCTTTTACTTTAGTTGAGCTCTTTCAAGGGTTTTGATGCACAACCTCAGTTCTAGCTATATTGGTTTTAAAATACTATAGCTGTGTAAATATTCTTGATCTTGGAAGTAATTCCAAAAACTGAGTAACCTTACTCAGATTTGTTTTGTCTATCATTCTACGCAGTGAAAACGAAGTGTAGTTCATCGGCCAATCAATGGCTTTGCTCCCAAGTTCATATGCTTGTGTAAGTTCACTTGTTTATGTAAGCTAAAATTTGGTTTCACTACAATGGTAAAAAATTGTAAGCATAATAGTTTTCCATATAAAAACAGAGATATGATGGAAGAAAGAATTAGGTGGGAAAATTTTGATAGTGCCATAATAGTTTTCTCTATAAAAAAACATTTTTTCTTCAAATTTAAAGCTACACTTCAAACATAAAAGATTATTTATGAAACAAGTTTTTTCTCGTAAAAATCAATTGAAATATTCTAAAGCTATGCCTAGCTTACATATAAGTATATGTAATTATGCTAAAAACATAAATCTGTTTATTCATTTTTAAAAAAGCTAATGTGCACATTAAATACACCAACCATGCATGCCATTTAGAACTTACTGAAATACGTGACATTTGTTTGTGAATATAATTTGAAACTCAGCTTCCTTGACGGCTTAATTATGGGCACATGTGGCACATAAATACTGTCTAAAGCTGTTATCTTCTGTGGTGAGGTGGTCAAATAGTGTTGACATTGACAAAGGGATACATTATTGGAAGATGGGGTCTTAAATGTAGTTGTTGTGGAAAATGGGACTATCCTTCTAAATTATTTACTCATGTTTGGTAAAGGGGAAAGGATTGGGGGCACATTTTCCTTAAGAATAATCCCCCTTTCATTCATTTTGGAGATTTTTAAGTACAAGTTATGAATATGATGCTATTATAAATCTTATATATGTGTAATTTCATTTGAAGATAGAGAGATTATTCACCCTCCTCTTTTTTTTTTACAATTAAAGAACATCCAAATAAAGCTCAATTTCTCCTCCAAGATGGGATTAAACCCAATGCACATGATGCTTTAGTAGCTTTTAATTATAATCTTAATTATTTTATATGATCAAGATTCACCCATCTAATCCTCTCAATGAAAGTTAGGACAACAAATTCAGACAACTTTTTGATTAACTCTGATTTTTTTACAGGAATATATAATATAAACACTATGGGTGATAAAAGTCAAAGTTGCATGAAAATTGTCCACATTTGTACTTCATTAAAAAACATTCATATGTAAGATAAAAAACTTGGGGAAAGAGAACCAAATGTTACAGCATGTTAAAACAAATATTGTGTAGGAGGAGAATGGCCTTGCTGAATTGGTAATTCTTAGATTCATTGTAGAAATACTGTGTGTATTAATTATATAATATGTGCAATCAAATTTTACTTTCAGGCTAAGAGAATCAAAATAATACCATTGTTGAATGTTTATCTCGAAAACTTCAGCTACTTTTGAAGTATTAAAATACAACTAAATTGTCCTGATTCTTGTAGAGTAAGGTAACAAGTAACTAGTCCTTCATATACATTTTTTCTTCTTCCTGGATTCAGGTACCTCAAGTAGCAATGGAAGACATAAACATGTGGCTGTCCATTTGTCTGAATGAAAGTGTCAATCACGACTTCGCGATCCGAAGATTTTGTCCAGCAAGAATGGATCAAGAGCAAGGAAGAGGAGGAGAGTTGCAAGGTCAAGAGTCAGTACTTGATGAGATGATTGAATTATGCTCTTCTGATGCTGCTACCAATGCTCCTACATGTTTGGCTTCTTCAGAGGTTGATGAGTTTGTTGATAGCTTCATTAACATGGATCAGTATCAGTATGACAATGAAGATCAAGTGTCCCTAGAGAAGCATCAAAGTTTTGATCACTTTCTGGTGAAGGATGAAGGTGACACTTATGCATTCTCCAAGAAGATGATGAATGATGCCCTTGGATATGTTGCGACCGCGATGGAGGGTGAGGAATCGGAGATCTACGAAAACATCACAATTGCAATGGAAGAGGGAGAGGTTGAAATGCATTGTGTAGAAGAGGCAGGGCTTGGTATAGACAAAGGGTTAGACTTGGTTCACATGCTGTTGGCATGTGCAGAGGCTGTGAGCTGCAGAGACACTCAGCAAGCAGAGTTGTTGCTTGGAAAAATTTCGGTATTGGCTACTCCTTCAGGAGATTCATTGCAGAGGGTCTCGTACTTTTTCGCCACGGGATTGAAGTGTAGGTTGTCACTTCTTCCTCATAATGTCTTTGCAAATGGTACACTCACAACAAGTACTATTGCCATGAATGTCCCTTTGATCTCTAGGGAGGATAAATTGGAAGCTTTTCAGCTTCTTTACCAAGCCACACCCTACATGGCTTTTGGTTTAATGGCTTCAAATGAAGCTATATGCCAAGCATCACAAGGAAAGAGCTCTATACACATCATTGATATAGGATTGGAGCATACCCTTCAGTGGCCTTCCCTTATAAGAGCCCTTGCTTCAAGGCCTGAGGGGCCTCCAAAGCTCCGGATAACCGGATTAATTGCCAATGAAGACAATCCAAAGCTTCAAATTAGCATCAATGTGCTTGTGGAGGAAGCAAGGTCACTTGGAATACCTCTTGAATTCCACATAATATCAGAGCCTGCAACTACATCTGTTCTTACTAAGGAGAAGCTGAACTTGAGAGAAGGTGAAGCTTTATTTGTAAACAGTATCTTGCAGTTGCACAAATATGTCAAAGAAAGTAGATCCTATCTGAAAACAATTCTTCAATCAATAAAGAAGTTAGGTCCAACTGCACTTATAGTGGTAGAGCAAGACACCAACCATAATGGACCATTCTTCCTTGGAAGATTTTTGGAGTCACTGCACTATTACTCAGCCATATTTGACTCTCTTGAGGCAAGTATGCCAAGAAAGAGCAAAGATAGGATGAAGATAGAGAAGTTACACTTTGCTGAAGAAATTCTTAACATTGTTGCTTATGAGGGTTCAGACAGAATGGAAAGACATGAAAGGGTAGACCAGTGGAGAAGGAAACTAGGAAGAACAGGATTTCAGGTAATGCCACTCAAGTGCACAAGTCAAGTTAGAATGATGCTTTCTGTTTATGACTGTGATGGATATACATTGTCCTGTGAGAAGGGTACCCTTCTACTTGGGTGGAAAGGAAGGCCAATAATGATGGCTTCTGCATGGAAAGTGGCAAGTTTGTGATAGAACAAATATCACTTTTCCTCTTCAAGGGTGTCCCGTTCTTTATCCCTAAGTAATCAAATTTGAAGCAGAGTAATATAAAAATGTTACGTTTTGTTTTTTAAAGTTTTTTTATTATTTATGTGACAATATTTGACTGGTCCGGGACGGGTAATGAGACACCCCTTAGGGACAAGGAATCTCTATCCGTGTGTGATATGCCGAATGAAGATCTCCTGTTTCCATTGGTGTCCCAAACAGTGTCTCAAGCCAATCAAAATGCATTATTTAATTGGAAAAAAGTTACAAAAAAATAAATCAATATTGTATATTATTTTGTGGAATACTATTGGATAGAGGATCCGGATGTGCCACCTCTTTAATATTCAGGAAGAAAGAGAGAGTAGTGTCTCATTGCCATGATTTGTTTCTTTAACATTTAATTTATTAAAACAAATCATATTGTACCTATTCATCCTTATGTTCCCTCATTGAAGATGTAAAATTTTCCAAAAATGTTGAGTTAACTAGTTATTATGATTGTACTTGTTGAGCACAATGTAAGATTATGTTCTGCTAATGTGTAACATTTCAGTAACATTGATACTTTGTTGGATAAGAATATAACTTTCTTCAATTTTCATATTGTCCCTTTTCTCATGCTTCCTTTTAGAGTGTTCCTTTTTCCCAAAAAAAAAATCAGATGATAATGGACAAAATTGAAGAAAAGCAGAAATTCATCACCTCAACAATTTTTTCTTCTTCAACTTCCTATTATAGGCTTTGCTCTGGTTGCAGGATTAGGTGCACAACACTGATCCATTAGTATTCTCCACTCATGATCACGATAACTGGGGATTGTTGGTCTTAATGTGTTATTCATGGGTGATAGGAAATATAATGATTTATTTAAATGATCTCAATGAAACAATGATCTTGATGCTATCAGCTACATGGATTAAAAGTATCATGAACTAAATCTTTTGAGAGGCTACTTAGATCTAAATCCTATCTAAGGTGAAACCTGGAAAGTTTTCCTTGGTTACCTCTAATTATTGGGCAATCCTTTATTTCATCAATTCTTCTAACCCAGAACTTCTATTATTCTAAGGAGGTTCAGTATTACGTTTAATCGGTTCAAACGGTTAAACCATTGAGTCGAATCGGGTGATTTCATATATAATTTATCATTTTTATCTATAAATATATAATTATATATCAATACAAAATTTTATATAATTAATAATTATCTATAATTGTATTGAAATAATATATTTCCATCTTTTCTGAACGAAGTAAAGTAAAACATTAGAGTAGTGTTCTATTTTTTCTTTTAAATTTTAAGTGAATCGTCTGGTTCACTTCCTGGGTTATTTTGGTTCAATCGGGTTTAACACGGTCAAACCGGAATTTCTCCGGTTCAAAGCGGTTCAATCACTAATTCTGTTAAGACTACAAACTAGAACCATTTTCAAGTATGGTTAACGGTCGGACTATCTGGTCTTGACCAGTTATCACTGAATAGTCTTCTTGTCAAATGTCCAAACCATCTTACATAGGATAACTAAGACTTAAAGTCCAAAATGGAAGGTGTGGGGAAAGTATGTCAAACCAGCTCATAGGTGAAACACATCATTACAAGAAAGCATTCATCAAGGTTTGAGGGATACAAGGGGAATATAGTTATTTTTCTGGTTAACTTAACTACCAAGTAATTCATATTGGTTTTTCTCTCTAAAAAATTATCCTAAATTGGGTACAATCCAACACGGTGATGATGGTCATTGTGTTTGGACAGAGGACTTCATATATTCAAGCTTGACATGAGTGGAACTAGATGGTTTAAGGTTTATAACTTGGGTGATCATCCTTGTCTGTAATTAGATTCCAAAGGAATTTAAGTTATTTCTATAACAAACTTTGATGTTCCATGTAAGTATATTTGAGGCAATTGTGTTTTTTTGTATGCCACATACACCTTTTAGAGACAATAACTCTTGTGAGCATGACATTATTGGAGTCTTATTCTTAGCTCATAACAGCAAGGCTTAGGTCAATATTTGTGGTAGAAAATTCATGTTGCTTCTACTTAATGTAATTTGTGTTTGACAGATTGTAATACTTTACTTGTACAGTATTTATTTTCCACAAATCTTTAGAGATTTCATTTCTTCTTGTGATTTAAATAATACTAATTGATTAGTATAAATTTCGTTAATTGATGTAATTTTTCCATATATTTAATTAGTGCAATAAACCTTAATTACATTTCAAATTTAGCAACCTTAAAAAAAGTAATCTATTTTCTAAATTACATAATTTGAATTCGATTAAAGTTGGAAATTTTAAATTAAAAATCCAACATATAACTTTCTCTTGGAAAAGGATTTTGTGAAGTAATATAGGGGGGGTATGATTAAATGAACATGCATAAATAAAAAAGGCTTAATGCAAAAAGAACCATTGATTGAATTGAACCTAACTAAAGGCAACAACAATTGGACAATATTTACTGAATACATAAAAAAAACTTAGGAAAACAACAATAGATCATGAACATTTTAAACACAAGGAAGATTATTATTCTTGCTTTGCTTTCTCTTCAATGCCAGTCCCAATCAACTGCTTAAGATCTTTAAGGATGGAAGGTCTTGATTGAAAATTGGCATGATTTGTCAAAGTGGCAATGAAGTCTTTTGGAACAATGCACTTTTCCTCTGAATACATCTTCTCTTGAACACTGTGAGAGCCAAGCAGGGCATGCAGATTTTCAGTTGGACATGATTCCTTATCTTCCTGCAACAGTTAGCAAAATATAAGGATGTGGATTTAACATTTTAGCATAAGGAAATTCATGTTCTACCTTATCTTCCTTCAAAGACAAACACAATCACACAAATTCATGTTCTGAATTTTGTAGCACCATACTAAACAATGTTAAATATTTTAATAGTAATAATAAATAAATAAAAGAAGCATTCATCCAAAAAAAAATTGGAACATAGCATTTTAGCAGAAAAAAGCTTTTAGCAATTAAACTGAACTCAGATGATAGTGCATGGAGAAGAAAAAAAACTAAAAGAAAAAAACCATTAAACTAATAATCATGAGGTTGCACAATGGTACTAAAACTAGTTACCTGAAGTGTGTTCATAAGTTGAAGCATTTGAACTTGAGTCTGCAAGTAGTGAACATACTTGCCAGCTGCATTCAACATCTCAGCTGTGTTCATCCTTGAACCACCAGGAACCAACTTCCCAAGCTCTTGTGTCTTATTAGTGATCTTCCTTCTCCTTTCTCGCGCCGCTATGCTTTGTGCTGATATGGTTCTTTTCTCCTTACTTTTCCTCTCATACTCATTCTCATAGCCAGCATCATATGCCCCAAAGTTATATGGTGGAAGTTGTGGAACTTGAAACTCTGGCATTGCATCAATGAAGTGTTGTTCCGGTAGTTCTGGTAGTGGTATAGGTAGTAGAAGTTCCTCTTCTGGCAAGGGATCATTTGGCACAATGAAATTGTTGTTTGAAGAGTGATCTTGTTCTTCATGGAAGCATTTTTGGCGTTTTGGGTATGGAAGGAGGTTGCAATGATTTTCTTCATTAGGGAAGATATCAGAGAGTGATATGATAGGGTCATAAGGAAGGAGGTGAGGGTAGATTTCTGGGTAAAGAAAACTTGTTGGGTCAAAATAGGGATCAATGAAAGTGTTCGGAAGGAAAAAGCTCTCATCTTGATAAAGGTCGTAGCATTGTTCTTGTGGTGCAATTCTGCTCATTTCTGATGAGTTGGGAGTTTGATGAAAGTCCAAGTCCATGTTGAAGTAAGTGCTAAGTTCCATTGTAGAGAAAAACTAAACCTGCTGCTGAAACAAGAAAAGAAGTTACGAATAGTAAAAAGCAAAAACCTAGAGCCATGCATATATATATATATATATATAGTACCTACTTAAAGCTCAATTGCATATAAGAAGAAACTGAAATATGAGATATATGAAGCAAGCTTTAGTTATAACATGCATGCAGAAGAAAGAAGAATAAAGAATATTTAATATAGAAAAAGACATGACATGAATCTAAAAATCTTAGATATAGACCTGAAATAGAGAGAGATAGTGTGTGCAAGAATTAAGAAGCTAAAGATATGTTTGTTGTAATTTGGATTTGAGAGAGGGTAAGTGAAACAATAGACTTTACAAGACTAATTTATTGACAAGAACTAAACTGTACTGAACAGCTATGAAAACTACATAAACTGATTTTATAATCACTTGCCTCATGTTTGTTTGTGGGTTGAGATTATTATGGGGAAGTTGGAGGAAGTTACGGAAATTATGCATATACCTTTCTCTTTTCTCTCTCTTTTTTTTAGTTTTTGCCCATTTTCTCCTGTGTAACAATAAGAATTTACTCCTTTATTCAACCAAAAATAAAATAAAAAAATTCTACTTTTCAGTCTTATATTTTCCTCATATTTTTTAGTGGATGTTACCCCTATATTTTAGTATGCTCGCATGGCGTTTTTTCTGATCTTATAGTATATATTTTCATACCTATTCTCCTATATCTTAGTAGGGTGAAGCTTGCTTTAGCAGCAGTCATATAAATATTGAAGGTGATATAAGTAAGAGTGTAGTTGAAATACATTATTTTTTTAAAATTCCACACATGCATAAATTAATTAAAACATTTGACAAGTACTTTTTTAGGGTCTTAAACCTTGAGATAGAAATAATCATTGCTGGAAATACTGTCTCTTTCCACAATTGTTTTTGAGTGGGTTTTATTTAACTTTGGAATTGTGTTGTTATTGCAAATTCTCCTCAACTGACATGTTAAAACTTGCTTATTACTTGTCATGCTCCTTGTAGGTGATGTTGATTTGAAATTAAATGCATATATTTAGTAACAAGGAAATGAAGGGCTTTGAACATATCCTATATTTTAGAAATGTTGAATTACCTTGTTTCTAAGTAAATGTATTTTATTGCTGCTGAAAATGTCGGCCATTAATTTGTCCAAATCACTTTTTAATTTTCAAATCACAAACTGAATGAGAGTGATACATTACATTGCATTGCATAAAATTTCTCTAATATTTTAAGCGATCTCCATAACAAACCCTTGGTCATTTCATCCATTTCATTCACGACATTTTTATTGATTGATAAGAAATTTGTTAATAAATATTTATTTTTTATTAAATTTACATTTATGTCAACTATTACACTAAGGATTTAACTGCATGTAGTAGTGCACTAGTGCTGATGTAAAAAAGTTTATTATTAATAAATTATACATTGTTATATCATTAAAGATATTTATTTTATAACAACTGCTTTAAAATTAAGTCATGAATATAATAAG
Organism: Lupinus angustifolius; assembly: GCF_001865875.1. Taxonomy (NCBI): domain Eukaryota; kingdom Viridiplantae; phylum Streptophyta; class Magnoliopsida; order Fabales; family Fabaceae; genus Lupinus; species Lupinus angustifolius. The sequence continues at coordinate 5,716,667 of NC_032015.1, read as the reverse complement.
AATGATATATTTTTTTATCGGCATAACTAATTAATGATTAGTGAAACTGTGACCAATGTTATATTCCTTCGAGACTGCCAAATGACAATTGTTAATAATACAATCAAGCGAGTGTATCAACAAATAACATTTAATTTGTAAACAATTAAATATATAATATTAGAATAGCTGTTGGGTTTCTATCATTTTATTTCATTTAACAATAATGAAGGAACATTGTTAGTTATATATTTATATTCTATTCAAGTTTGGGTTAGTAGGATATAACATCAGTTTATAGCATTACTATATCCAAAAAGGATAATGGTGCTGGTTAAATTTATGTCATTACAAATCACATTGGTGTTAGTTACTGTGTGTTCTGGTTTAATTTATGCAAATTTCTTTGTTGGATACTGTTTGCCTTTAATTTTGTGCTAACTATCAAAATGTCAAAGACTTGAGTAAAGTTAAAACTTAAAAGAGCTCAGGCAATGAATATATTTTGTAATTGCCATGTTTCATTTGAGTTTAATCCTAAGACATGTAATTAAATCTATACATTGAAATAATTTTCATCCAAACTTAGAAAGAAAGAAAATAAAACTATAATTGTTTGTTCTATTTCCCCGCATTGTTTCACGGAAGTAGCAACCTCTCCCTCAACATAGTCAACAGTCCAATACCAAACCCTATCACTGGAGACACGACACAACTACTCTTCCGAAATTTTTTATTCTTATATATAATTCCTCATAATTACCAAACTACCCTTAGAGTATCAAATTCATTTCTATAAATTACTATTTTCTATTATTATGACAATACCAACAACAAGATCGCGTGGCCTAATGGATAAGGCGCTCGCCTCCGGAGCGGGAGATTGTGGGTTCGAGTCCCATCGCGATCGAAAATGCATAATGTTTTTGAAACTCGTTTATTTGGGAACAATACTGCAAAACATTTCACAATTGATTGGGATAACATTCATGACATTTTTTATACAATTGATTCTGAAGAATTCACTTATATAACATGTTCGTAATAAAAAATGGTTATTAGTTTTTCATGGAAGTTATGGTCAAGTAATTGAGGCCATCAATTGGTTCGAAAAATCTGATGCAACATGTGCCATTTTTCAGAACACAGCAAGGTTGTGTGTGGCATGCAGTGCCTTCAAAGTGTCAATTGTAGTTAACATGGATACAACTATGCATTGCCAAAACCGTAACAAGTATGTGAAAACAAGCAAGAAATAAGGTTTCCATCCCTAGTTTACAGCAAAAACCATGATAAGAATTTATTTACAAGACTAATCTGCAAATAGGATCACATGGCAAATAAATAAAAAAAGGCACACACCATAAGTATTGATTTACCAAGTATGTATCTGTTTCAAGTAAGTTTTGGTTTGGCAAGAAGGTATGCATAATAAATAGGATCACATGGCAAATCTTTTCATTTTTTGATTTAAAGGAAAATATACATTTTCACTATCAGAAATTCAGAATAATTTAAGTTAACAAAACATCCATGTCCACACCTTTCACACCCCAGTGTCCATAAATCCCCTTCATATTGTCTTAAACAAACTTAAGTCACATATTAAGGATTTAGGCAACACAATAAGTTTAATATCAAGCATTTTCTTACAAGTTAACATCCTATCTTAACCAATACACAAATATACGAGGCTCCTATTTAGTGTGGTCGAAGTAGCCTTATCTCTATGTACTTTTCCAAGATTATAAGCTCATGATGTTTCACACATAAGAAACTAACATAAATATATTTTTGCGCTTTATCATTATCAAAATGTAATGATGGGTCGATTATGTGAGTCAATCAAACACACAGAATAATATATGAAGGAACACCTTGGAGACAATTTCATCATACAATTACATACTCTGTCATATTTGATACTTTGATAGTTTATTTAAGGTAATGGAAAAAAATTAAACTAATCATTAAAGATGTTGACAACACTTTATTTATTAAGTGCAAACAATGGGAAAAATATTTATATCTTCTCGATTTTGTCACAAATAATATAAAAAAGTGAAAATTAATAACTAAGTAAACGAATGGTATTTAAAACTAATTCAATTTATTATCGAAACTAAAAAGTTAACATGTCAGCTTATTAAATATATCATTTCTCAATAAATATTTTACCTTTTTAATTCTTTAACTAATCCATAATGAACTTTGCTATATATTACTAATTATAGATTCTCCAAAAATATTTCTCATATCTATATTTTTATGTTTTAACTTTTTCTAAATTTCCGAATATTTTGATTTTTAGAAACTTCATAGTTCATACACAGTTATATATTTCAAACATATTCTTATTTATTACTCTCTCTTTTTTACCTCATATTGTTTCATTTTTTATTTCGGATGAGAATTAAGTTGAATTATTTAGTTAAGTTATACAATTTGTTTACATTATTTAATAATATTTTAAAATAGTAGATAAGCTTAAACAACAAAATATATATAATGAATGAAGTACTAAATAAAACATGTATTAAATGAAAATATACATGTACCAAATTCTTCAATCGGAGGATTAGAAATTATTGATGCCTAAAATACATGTAGGAGAGTGTTATTATATTTATGGAAATTGGAATTGTGAAAAAAAGGGTTAGGGCAATGTGTTGACGAAGAGGCTTAGGGTGGTGATCAATGGTGGAAATCAAGCAAAACTTTAACCAACTTAGAAATACTGCATAATTATCGTTATAGAGTTGGTGTGTAGATGAGGAATCTTAGATTCAGTTATGGAAGTACCATGTGATTGTTACATGCTTTTTTATGAATTAATATCAACCTATTGATTCAATTAAAATAGATGGATGTGATTGTGAGTGATTTTTCAAAATTAATATTGGATTAACTTGATTTTCGTTTTATCATTAGTCCGTCAATTTTTTAATGTAGTCAATTTTGGATGAATTGTCTACTACTTTACTACTAAGTCATAAAAGCAACTTAGTTTTACTCTTTTTTACATTAAAATGACTTCATTTTACTCTTCTCTCTATTGCTTATGCCTGCTGCAGTTGTTGCAAAGAGAGTATAACGGTGGATTTACCATGGAAGATTCTGCCGAGAAGATGTTTCGGTTAGTGGTGGTGTCATAAGGAAGTAAAGGACCACATAGTAGAAAGACCGGAACAATGCCATTTTGAGGCCAAAAGTAATGGTGTTAAAAACTAAGTGAGGGAAAGAGTAACTAAATAAAGTTGAGGAACTAAAGTAAAAATAAAATTGAGGACCATATTGAGAAAATAAGTTAAACAATTTTACCTGTATATATAATGTCACCAATCTCTCTTTCATGATAAACAATAGTGCATGATAAGCATTGGAGGAAGAAAATTAGACACAAAACGTTATAAAAAGGAAAAGAGTAAATATACATGACTCATGTTTTTCGACCTTACCAATTTGGTCTCTTAAAAATTGGAAAAAATCTAAAATAAACCTAAATTTTTTTAAATGAGGTCAAAGGGTTAAATAGTTTGTATCATGTCATAAAAATATACTAAAAAATAATTTGACCCACGTTTAAAATTTTTTAAAACTATTTTAGATTTTTTAATTTTTGAATACGTAAACTCAAAAAAAAACATGAGAGAACTATAATCAATATTTATTGAAAGGAAAATGCATAGACAATATTACAAGTTACAGCCTTGAACCTTTTTTCTCCATAGCTCTGTATTTCCAAGTTGATAAGAATGGCACAAAATGAAATTAATTACCGAGTGATAAAGTGAAAGTGTTAGTAGCAAGTATTCCCCCACACAGCTGTAGCCAATTACTATGTCAACATGCAAATTGCCTTTTATTTAAACAAGTACTACATGTTGATGTTTTTTTCCATGTATGATTCGGGTTTGAGTTCAGAATATGGAGAAAACTCTCAATGCAGTGAACCCCACTACTATATTGTAGATGTTTCTAAATTGTACATAACTTCCTCATTTGCAGATAACTATATCCACCTTGCTGTATATAGAAAAAAGAATCTAATTTCTTTAACTGTCTTCTGCAAGAAAGATGACATGTGGCTGGTCCCCACATTCAATGCAAAAAGAAGAGAGTTGCCATAGTTGAATGATTGTATGTGATTCCATTATACAAATATTTTTGCTAAACCAAAACTTAATCAAGTTTAGTCTTCTGCATATTTGAAAGCATTTTGCAAATATCCTTAATGGTTAGTTGTAGAGTAAGCCCTCATTTGAAAGTGAGGTGATTATGTGAGAAAACTTGAATTGTTTGGAACATTCTGAAACACTTTAACATAGAAATGGTTGATTGATATGCACGTAAAATCTCCAAAGCGTGTGTTACTACACTAACCTTTAGGTTCGATTTGTCCCCACAAATATAAGTATATTGGATACAAATAGGATGAACAGTGAATCCCTTCAGTATACTTTGAAAACCTTGAAAAATTAGGATGTTCACTTATGCCTTCAAGTGTCTCTATTTATAGAAAAGTTGCTAAACCAAAATTTAATCAAGTTTCATTTTGTAAATATCCTTAATGGTTAGTTGTAAGAGTAAGCCTCATTTGATTGAGGTGATTACGAGAGGAGAAAAAATGAGAAAAAAGAAAGTAAAGGTGATTTGTAAATTTCTCTTTTTTCGTTGTGGGATGAAATAGAATAGAGACAAAGAAATTTGGTAAGTCTCATGCCAAATTTTGTTCTCTTCTTCAAATGTAAGAAGAAAGTGAGTTGAGTGGATAAAAATCAAAAATAACTAAATCACCTCAACTTCATACTATCATACATAAGTGCAAGATGCATGATTGTTGACTTCGAGCTATTAAATACTCATGTAACTATTTATATGAAACTTTTGTGTGATATTTTTAAACTATTTTAAAGGTACAATTAATATTTAGTTTCAGAAAGTTAAATAAATATCAATTTATTTACAAATTTTAAAACAAATTACATTTTTATAATTAAAACTTAAAAAATAGAATTATTATATAATTATTTACCAGAGTAAAATTGTATATGTATAACAAAAATTAATAATTTTTTTCCTCTTTCTCTCTTGTTTCTCTTCTCCCAAACAACTCTAAAACTCAATTCTATTTTTTATTCCTTTCTTTTTACACATAATCTTTATTTCCATCTCTTGTCATTTTCTTCTCCAAACCAAACAAAATATTTGCCTGTTTATAAGGTGATTGCGAACATCTAAGAATTTCTAAGTTCAAGGACTAAATTGCAGTTAGACACACTTGTAGGACTAAACAGGAAATATCCTAACCACGTCCTACAACTAAGGGGTTATAAAAAGGGATTGAAATCTGTTGTCTCCAACCATGTCCTTAACCAGATCCATGGTCAATCACAATAAAACAAAATTAATAAAGTTATAAATATTTAATTTTTTTTAACTAACGTAACATAATAAAATTAGTTTGGGACAGACTTTGGGATAGGGTTTTAGACAATAAATCTTTATTTATAAGAAGCCCCAACACTAACACACACTCACCAACTTCTATATCATATAAAGAAGCACATTTCAGCAGCGTCTAATAACAAAAGAGAGCATCCCCTAAACAACAATAGTCAGATAAAAATAGAGAAAAGAGCAGTTCGGTTACCTAAATCCAGAGAGCACTGTTCCCTTTATTCTCCGGCCAGAATCGGTGTAGCCGCCAACAACAAATAACACTAATAGGTCCATCCTTATCTTTAGTTCATCTTCTTTCATTTTGTTTCATGGCACTGCATGTATGCGTCTGGGGCAGAGGATAAAACCCGACCCGCTCTGCCTTGGGTTAGGAACGATGTGCCGGAAAATATGGGTTACCACGGTACCCACTGTGTCGGCTTGGCCGCACTTCTGCGATGAAGAAGTTGGAGTCTATTTATAGCTCATGTTTTAGATGATAATTTTTTACTGTTTTCATAACTCCAAGTGCTTCAACAGTCTCCTACAAATCAGAACATATGCACAAAATTTGAATGAATTGGGACTTGAATTTTTAACTAATATTGGTGATGATTAATTGCATTAGATCATGTTTACCTAACTTGAACCAGTACTAAAGGTTAACTAGGTAAATGTCATGTTTCGAGTGACCAATAAGCCTTATAAATAAGGGAGGAGAATCATTTTTGTCTAATACTCTATAATTAGATATTATGATATAAGGAGCAAGTTGCTAGACTTTCATAGGTGGCATCAACATAATAGAATTTTTTTCATGGATTATTCTATCTTCATAAATATTTAAGGCTCAAAATAATTCATCGAGACTTAAAAGATTAGTAACATACTTCTTAATAAGAATATGAATCCAAAAATTTCTGGTTTTGATATTGCAAAAATGTCTATACAATAATAATCTATGGTGATATAAAAACTAATTAGTTATTATAAATGTTTTTTTATGAATGTGTAAACAAATTTATCATGGGAGATCATGAATAATTATCTATTGCATACATGATTTTAGAATATATCATGGTAAGAAGTTTTTCTACAAAAGTTCTATAGCTATAGCTTTAGAGTGTTCTTGCTTAAAATTGTTATCGGATGAATGAACAATAATTCTAATGTTGTTGATTAACATCTCAATCTCGTAGGACATTATGTCCAATCACTCGCACTGAGTTCCCTTTTCATATATTTTTTGTGTGTCTAATTTGACTTGATAGATGTGTCTATAGTTAAGGGATCCATCACTTAATGACACATTTGGTCTCGAAGAAGTGAATAAATGCATTCTTGTTGGTCCATTAACTCTAAACATACACCTTCTTTTCATAACTCTCATGTCTACAAGGAATTATCTTAGTCAAATGAGACTCAAGTAATAATATATTATAAAAAAATTGAGACAAATTCGCCATACATGTTCTACTAGATTGAGATAGTGGTCAGTATTATAGAAAATTATTTCTTCTTCCATTAACATTTTCAAGCAACAATACTCCAAAGTTATAGATATTAAACATTGTGGATAAAACTTCTTCCATAACATATTCCGGAGGCATTTAACCATTACAAGAAATAATCATATTGACATCAGAGCATAAATTTGTTTTCACCTTAGTCAGGGCAATAAAAACCGAACCCATGGGTACCCACCCGAACCGAACCCGAATTTAATGGGGAAAACTCGATGTGATTGGGTTCGGGTAATACCCAGGTTTAAATTTCGGGTTTGGTATAACAAAGACCCTAACCCGAACCCGTCCCGAAGTAAGGTAATTCAATTTAAAATTGAAATTTCTATCATTTACCAATTGTTTTTAATTTCTAATTTTACTTTACATACTATTGGATCTTCAAATATAAAAGAAATGAAATAATACAAGAGAAAATAGAAATGTTAGAGAAAAATTACACGAAAATAATATCATATTTTCCTTAATACTTTATCATTTTCGAGTTTTTTTCGGGTTCGGGTTACCCGAAACCCGACAGGTTTGGGGATGGTATTTTTATTCTCAACCTTGTTGAGTTCGGGTTCGGGTTTTAAATTTCAGGTTTGGGTATGTGCACATTTATAACAAGTAATGAGTTTAGCAAACTCACAATATACCAACAATATTGTTTGTAATAACTATGAATTCTTATTGCATAAACTAGCAAGTTACCCGTGCAAGTTACCCGTGCATTTGCACGGGACGATATTTTTTGCCGCATGATTCAGAACACATATTACATGTGCATTTATGATTAAGAATATGTATGTTGCTCGTGCATTCGCATGTTTAAAACCATATATGTTACCAGTGCATTCATATTGAGAGATTGACACATGTTATGAGAGATCTT
>NC_032015.1:5608962-5708749 GCF_001865875.1 Lupinus angustifolius | reverse complement strand
CTGATGACAACCTTCAAAAGAGAGGATGCTCATTGGCTTCTCAGTGTAACTTCTGCAATTACAACATGGAAAGTTCTCATCATCTATTCCTTTGGTGTCCTTTTGCTGCTGCCTTGTGGCAATTGCTTGGTAGCCTCTTTGCTTTCAACATTGACACCAATTCTATATCCTCAATCATGCTTGCTTGCAACAGAAGCTACAGCCCTCAACTGAGGCACACTATCTCTGCTGCCATAGTGCACACAATCAATACCATCTGGTATTGCAGAAATCAGGACAGACTTCACGACACTAAAATTACTTTGCAGAGGGCTATCATCCGAATCAAAGCTGCAATAAATCTTTCTGCTAGATGCTCAAAAGCAATTGCTCACAATTCCATGCAGGAATTTGCAATCCTTAGGTCTCTGAACATCAACATCAACTATAATACTGCTCCTAAAATAGTGGAGGTCAATTGGCTCCCTCCTTTTGGTTCCAAGGTCAAAATTAACTCTGATGGTGCAGCTAAAGGGAATCCTGGACATTCGGGAGGTGGTGCAATTTTCAGGAATTTCAAGGGGTAGATTCTAGCTTGTTTTGGTGATTACTTTGGTGTTCATGATGCCTTATTTGCAGAGCTAAATGCAGCCATGTTGGCCATTGATTTTTCTAAAATAAATGGTTGGACAAACATTTGGCTTGAGTGTGACTCATCTTTGGTGGTTGATATATTCAAAGGGCATGGCACGGTTCCTTGGAGGCTTTTAAACAAATGGTTGAGGTTTGCTTCCACAATTTCTTCAATGACTTTCCATGTCTCTCACATTTATAGGGAGGGTAACAATTGTGCCGACAAACTTGCCAATTTTGCTATTACGTCTAAGAAGTTTTCTCTTTGGCATGTTGTTCCTAGCTTTATGGCTTATGATTTCTATAGAAACAAGGCTGGAATGCCTAACTATAGATTTCTATCCATGTAATCTCCTTCCACTTCAATATATGATTTTTGGGTGCTTTGCCACCTTTGCTTAAAAAAAACATCAACATCAACTATAAAGCTGCTCCAAAAATAACTAAGGTCAGATGGTTTCCTCCTACTAGTTCTACTGTCAAAATCAACTCGGATGGAGCTGCTAAAGGTAGCCTTGGTCATTCTAGAGTTGGTGTCATTTTCAGGAACTTCAGGGGTGAAATCTTAGCTTGTTTTGCTGATTACTTTGGTGTGCATGATGGCTTATTTGCTGAGCTCAATTTAGCTATGTTGGCTATTGATTTTGCTAAAAATAAGGGTTGGAACAACATTTGGCTTGATTGTGATTCATCCTTGGTGGTTGATATCTTCAAAGGGCATGACATGGTTCCTTGGAGGCTTCTAAACAAATGGTTGAGATGTTGCAATACAATTTCAACTATGAACTTTTATATTTCACACATTTATAGGGGGGGAAATTCTTGTGCTGACAAACTTGCCAACTTTGGCATTATGTTTAAGACCTTTTCTCTATGGCATAAAGCTCCAAGCTTTATGGAATATGATTTCTTTAGAAACATGGCTAGAATGCCTAGCTATAGATTTCAATCCATGTAATCTCTTCTCCTTTTAATTAATTCAAGTTCCTCGGGTGCTCTGCCACCTTTGCTTAAAAAAAATTGATTGGCCTGGTGTGCTAGCTGTGTTGGTTGTCTATGTACTATTCATGGTTTAAAAACTTTTGGCTATCTAAAAAAAGTTCAATATGATCCAAATTTTGCTTTCATTCCAGCTCAACACAAAGTCATATTAGCAATTCTAAAGCATTCTAGTTCTCAATAGCATCATAATGCAAACCAAGTCATTACTTACGGCTTGTTGATGACACGGGTAAACCATGTATGTTGTACCCAAAAGAAATGAATTCTTGATACAAGAGCAACAGATCATATCTCCTACTCTTTATCTGAATTCCAATATTTTAGAAGGACCAATCCTATACCAGTTAAATTACTAGAGGGAAGTGATGTTAGTACTAGTATTTCAGGCATTTGTGTTGTTCTCTTTTGACCTATACTTAGCCAATGTACTTTACATACCAATCTTTAACTTCAATCTTATTTCTATTTCTAAACTAACCAATACTCTCAAATACAAATTGACCTTACTCTAAATGTTTAACACGGGATGAGAACGCAGTAAAGATGATTGGTGTAACCGAGGTTAAAGAGGATGATTGGTATAACTAAAGTTAAAGAAGGCTTGTATGTATCAATGGCGTCGTCATGTGTTTGATAGAGAGGAGAGTATGGTTAGAAATATGTATGATTTGATTTGTCATCACTCTTGCAAGAAGGATATCGCTGACAAATGGAGATGGGGTCTTCATGCTTCCGGGAATTATGTGGTGAAGTCGGCTTATCTCATTCAAGTTGATTCTAGTATTATGCCTCTAGGTAACATTTTACTTAAGTCTTGGATTAATTGCGTTCCATCAAAAATATGTTGTTTTGTCTGGAAACTTCTTAGATATAGAATTCCTACAAAGTTTGAGCTTTTCAAAAGGCAAGTTATTCTTAGGACTGAGGAATTGAAGTGCAATTTTTGCAAGAACCATGACGAGTCAATTGACCATCTTTTTCTATCTTGTGAGTTTGCTTCTTCTGTTTGGAAAGGTGTTCATTTGTGGCTTCAAGTTGATGAGCCGAAACCTACAACAATCATTGAATCATTGAACATGCATGATGTTATTGATCATAGAACTAGTGGCTCTCAGATGTGGAGGATGATATGGTTTGCTATTGTGTGGTCTATATGGATTATGAGGAATGATGTCATTTTCTCTAATAAGCCAATGAGTTTTATGCACATAATGGATCTCATTCAAGTCCGATCTTGGTCTTGGTTTCAATCAAAAGTTGCTCCAACTTCTTTACTCTTTGCTAATTGGTGTAATGACCCAATTGCTTGTATTTCTATTTCGTCTAAAAAGATCAATTTATGATCTTTCTCTTGTACTGGGTTAGCACCCCTTGTGCTTCTTTAATACATTTTCGCTTATCAAAAAAAAAATGATAAGTGATACTTTATGTTGGGGGAGCCCTTATTTATAATTGTTGATATGGATAACATGGTTATGGTGGGTATTGTTATTATGACCGACCATTTGGGCTTGACAGGTGCTGTTTTCCCGTGTCAGATGGATTTAGCATGTTCGTACTCTATGCATAGTTGACTTATAGCTTGTGGTGGGTCTGATAGCCGTATTTTAGGCTTGTCCTTGTCGTGTTGACAGGGGTAAGTGAGATTTGCAAGTAGTGTGGCAGTACACTATTGGTGGCAAAACAGTGCACTATTGACAGTGTGTTATATAAGAGTTGTTCCAACTCCGACCTATATGTCCGGTCAGGGATGATGAGCTTGCTTAAGCTCCTGAATTGGTTATGCCTGATTCTTGGTCGTTTGGGAAAAAGACCATCTCGGATAACTGGAATACCTGAATGACCGAGATGGAATAGATTTTAATGTCTACCCCATACATAATGAAAACATAATTCTTTTCAATCAAGAGAACTATATGCTCCACCATGTATACAATATTAATTATTTGTTGCCAAATGTCAACATTATTGCGATTTCATAATCAGATCCAAATGACTTCCAAGACATTTCTTAAACATCCATCTTTCTAATATGACATTAATGTAATGCCAAATTGAAGCTTATATTTAGGAAGCGGGAATATAGTTCGGGAGATAAATTATTTGTGGCTCGAATCAATGATACAAGAGCTATGACAACCATTGACTAGATATTAAATAAAATCTCAATCATCGGTTAAAAATCAACTTCAGACCATCAAAAAACCATATAATAATATACATGAAAGGGAACTAATACCTGTTACTTGAAGTGAGAAAGACTTAAATATTTAAGCATGCCATCTTGACTACTCTAGGAAAATTAATTATTTATGTATCGAGTGAGATGATACTTTGAGAAATGAAAATATATTATATGAATGAGAAATAATATGATAATGTTCTAAATATTATATATCACATTTTAGATTGTCATGTAGATTAGTTTCTGTATATTTAAATACATATTTCTTGCTAAAAAAAGTAATGCAAAAAATATAAATTTATTTGTTTGGATGATGTTTTGAATAACACCCATGTCCATATTTCATCATTTCCTTACTTACAAGAACAACAAATTAGTATGTGAATATAGATTTGGAAGATAAAAATATTCATGAATAAGTCAAGTTATTGTTGTGACTTTTATTATCTTATGTTCTACCCACAAACCAGTTCAGATTTCATAAGGATTGTATACAATAATTATTCAGATCCAGAAGATATCTTAAATTGTTTGTAAAATTGTCCACATGCTAATGAAGTTTGCTTACATATAAGTTTTGGGACATGAGATACATACAAGTTTGGATTTGCTATTCGCAAATTTATGGCATGGTTAATGAGAATCAGTGCTTACTTCATAATAATATTAGTTTTATGAAGTCGGGCCAATATGTTGGGCAAGGTGTTTTAATTCAAGAGAACATTGACAAGTGAGTATAGTATGCCTATGTGAAAGAGCTCCATTATCAAGTGCTTGCTGAAATGGTTGGCATATCTTTCATCAATAATGTTTGATAATTCATCAATAATACCTCAACAATTGTGTATAGTTAAAGGGAAGTATATCTTTTGTCTCAAAAAATATACCATCTTATGTAGTACTCATTTGTGATTGATTGGAAAAATATATTTAAGTTGAAAGTTTAATAATTAATTATTTTTCTGATCAATCATAAGTAATGACACATAGAAAAACACATTTTTTGGGACATGTGATGAGATCTCAGTTAAAGGAGGTTTGGTTTTTTTAATTATGGAGTTCTAGATAATAATAAATAAATAAGTAAAGTGGGTGTTTGTGGGTTTCTTGTTTTGATTACAAATTTTGGGTAGGCTATGTTTCTCACTTGAGTGTTGCTCTCAAGCTTAATTTCAATTCTAATAACATATTATTTTCCTTTGAAAAAATAATTTTGGTAATGTAATCTCATTAGTTTAACGTAACAATCTATTGAATTGATCTTACTCTCTTCTGATTGTATATGATGAGTAACCTTTAAAAAAGTTAAGCTGGCCTCCTACATTAACCCGTAATGCGGATTAATTTATTGACGCGTAAAAAATGAACTCAACAAATTAATGTTGCCATTTGGTTATGCTTAAATTGTACATAGTAGTTTTGATTTTCCATATATCATTAACATTAATCGGGGTAATAAATTATAGTGCCTTCGCTAGCACCTAGGATATACATCTTGATGTTTCTCACTTTGTGTACTATTAACTCTCGTTGTTTGGTTGAAAAATTTATTAAAGTCAAATTTGTGATTATTGAATATTATTTTGGTCAATTATATTCTAATGACATATAGAGTAGTACAAACTAGTGGGACAATAGATATGTTCCCGTATATAAGTGACTAGTGTATCTATTATTGTCTCCTTAAAGCAACCTAGCATATCAAAAATTAGATACGTACATAAACAAATTTAAAATGCGAAAGAAGGAACCAAAAATATATGCAACGCTATCTCAAGGGTTAGGTTAACTTTGTTGGAGGTCATCGTGCTAGAATATGCGGAATTAAATTTAATTATAGCCCCTCCTTGTTCTTATATATCATTTATATTAATATGATAATAAATTATATTATTATTTATTTATGGAAATTGACTTTCTAGGAGTTTATGGAAATTGAATATAATTCTAGCCCCTTCTTGCTCGTGTCATCTATGCCTCCAAGGAGGTAGCTATGATCATCACACGCCATATTAATTAAAAAATGAAATGACATTTTTATTGGCATATTGCAATTGCTAATATGGTAAAACTTTACGTAAAATTATAACTTCCTTTAGGATTTTGTGATTGATTTTTGAAAGGGAAATGAAATAAAATAAATGAAACGCTTATGAATGTTTCTATAAATTTGTTTCGTGATTCTATGTCTAAGTGGATATAATGAGGCCCCAGGAACTCATCTCCATAATTTTCACATTTTATGTTATGTAAAATATATAATTGTGAAATCATATTTCTCTTTTACCATGTTCTACACCAGTGCATGTTCTTTGCATAATAGAATCAAACGTGAGTTTTTAGGCAAACCTTGATCATCTAAAGTGCTATAAAAGTTCCAAACTTAATTTGCGCAACCATTAAAGGATACCTAAAAACCAAAAACATGGATTCAACACATCTTTGTTGGTCAAGCCTATGTATAAAAACGTGGAGCACACATGTGATAATTAAATTTGTATCCTTTGTTTCCCCTCAACAAACGTATGGGAATTAATTATTACAAGTAAACCATGTAGTTAATGCATATTTATCTACTCCTTTTATATTTCGTTAATGAAGATTTAGTACCATGTGTTTAATATTATTGATTAATGGTGCAAAAGTATTTTATATTGTCACCATATCATCTAACATTCAAATGATAATTATGACACTATGTAAGAGTTACCGTTCAACAACACTTATTTTGGATGTATAACAGCGCTTTCATGCGCTTTCTGTTTGACCGTAGTAGTATATGATCATCATTAGCAGCGCTTCACAAACGTTGTTGTATTGACTATATACCACAGTGCAACACATAAAAAGCGTTGTCATATAATGCATCAATACAACGGCGTCTCGTCTACAAAATGCTGTCATATAGTAGATCAATACAATAGCACATCGTCCACAAAGCATTGTCATATAATTTTAAATAAACAGCGCATTTTATAGGTTTTATTAACAACACTGGTTGTTGCGCTATTGAAATTCATATATTTAACAGCGCAATAACAGAAAAATGTTGTTGTATTATTCATAAATTTTCTCAAATAATACATTAATACAACAGCGTATCACACACATAGCGTAGTTGTATTAATAATGTACAACAACGCTTTCTATAAAAAGCGATGTTGTAGTTATCTTTTACAACAACGCATGTGAGAGCTTCCCCTAGAATTCGTTGTTCATTTGTATAAATTAATATCTGCATATACATTAATTAGCAGAATAGACATTCTCAACACATATATTTATACATTCTGAACAATACAGACACATTAATACATATCAGACGTTTGTTTTATTAAACATCAATACAATACAAAATACAAATAATGAATATCATGTCAATTATGTTTTGACAGAGTACATAATTACAAATAAAAAAATTAAATAAATTACAAAGAAACAATATTATACAAATTACAAACAATCAAAATTATACAAAGACTACTTGCATCTATTTTTTCCTTTTCTTTGATTGTTTTTGTCTTTTAGGGTCATCCTTGTCTAGAGGAGCATATTGATTTACTCAAAGCCCTTCATCGTGATCATCTCTTTAATATAAATCGTCATCCGTAGTTGGTCCGCTCTCACGCAACTGATATGTCCAAAAAAAGATCATCTTCATCACTATCTTCATATTCTTAGTTATCAATATTATTGACGATTATTTTGTTAGTTAAAAGAACAATGGACCATTTCATATCAGTTGCGTCACTAACATAAAATACTTGTTGAGCTTGTTATGCTAGAATAAATGACTCATCTTTATATCCTGACCTATTAAGACCCACTTGCATGAACCTAACTCATCAACTCGGAAGTCATTGTTGTTATCAACCCACATACAATAAAAAACTGGCATCCTGAACATTGTGTAATCCAATTCTCATATGCGTTCAATCACTTCAAAGTATGAAATGTTCGCATATATTGGATTTCTATCTTTTGCACTTGACATGTGTAAAGTTCGAACAACAAGAGTCGCACCACTATTTTGCATTTTACTTTGAGCATCTTGTTTTTTCGTATAAAATGTGAACTCATTAATCAGGTAACCAGTGTAGGATAAGACATGAAGGCTTGGACCATTGGCTAACCATTTCAATCTTTCAGAAACCGGATGTGCATTTATATTCAACTCCCCATCAATGTGATTTTTTAGCTACTTTATGATACACCAATTATGCTATTTGGAAATTCAATTTTCATTCTTACTTGGGTAACACTTCCTTGGCATCTCCTTGTGTCTTTCAACATATGGCTCGACCTCGTTGGCATTATGTAAAATATATAAGTGCGCTTGCTCCAATTCGGTTCTTGTTATAGTCAATATTTCATTCCCAGTAATACCTTCACCAAATGTTTTTTTGCATATCGAGGCTTTGGGATGCCTATGAAATCACCATCGGTAAGGTATCCAGTACAAAAATCAAGAGCTTCTTTAACAACATATCGCTCGACAATACAACCCTGTAGTCTTGATCGATTCTTCACATACTCTTTAATGTCTTCATACAACGCTCAAAGGGGTACATCCATCTCATATAGGAAGGGCCACATAGTTGTGTCTCTCAAACAAGATGAATGTTTAGGTGAACCATTATGTCAAAAAAAGAAGGTGAGAAATACATTTCAAGCTCACACAAAGTCAAAATAATTTGTCTTTGCAATGCAGGTAATTTCTCATGATCAATCACTTTGCTATAAATTGCCTTGAAGAAGAAGCATAACCTAGTTCTGGTTCCTCGAACTTTTTTAGGTAGAATTGATCGTATTCCAATAGGCAAGAAATGCTCCATAAGTACATGAGAATCAAGAGAATTAAGACATTTTAACTTGAGGTCTTTCATTGATATGAGGTTCTGAATATTGGAAAAGTACTCTTCTAGAACTTTAACACCATGAATAAATTTACAAAATTCAATTCTCTCCTTCCTCAACAAAGTATAAGCTATTGGAGGTAGAAATGTAGGTTTTCCTTTCATTATTGGCCCCAATTCCTTTCTTATTCTCATACTAACCAAGTTCAACCTTGCATTCATGTCATCTTTGGTCTTACTAGGGACATTGAGTAAGGTAACAAGGAAATTTTCAAACACTTTTTTTCAATATGCATAACAGCGAGGAAATGTCTTACATATAATGAACTCCAATATGACAATTCAAAGAAGATTGACCTTTTCTTCCACTCCTTTGTGACAATTTATTTTGAAAAAAAAGGTTTACCAAAGTTAGTATTCAAACCCTTTAGCTTTTGAAATAATTGGTCACCTGTCAACGGCAAAGGAACACGACCTTCTTCATTATTTCTATTAAATGTTTTTCACCATCATCGATAGTGATGATCTGAAGGCAAAAATCTACGATGGTCAAGGAAGACATTTATCTTATAGTGTTCCAACCTCATTGAATGAGTATTGTCATCACATACAGCACATGCAAAATGTCTTTTTGTACTATATCGAGACAGATTACCATATGCAGGTAAATCACTAATTGTGCCGAACAACAAAGCCCTCAAGTTGAAGCTTTCTTCCTTATACGGATCATATACACTTATGCATGTCTCCCACATTTGCTTCAAGTCTTCAATTAATGGAGCCAAATGTATGTCTATGTCATTTCCTAGTTGTTTAGGTCCAGAAATTAGCATAATAACATCACATATTTGTGCTTCATGCATAGAGAATGAGGTAGGTTGTATATCACCAACATCACTGGCCATGTACTGTGGGAGAAAATTTGAACACTATGTGTGTTAATTCCATCCGTTGACAATGCAAGGCGTAGATTTCTTGATTCTTGACCAAAACTAGGATACTTGTGATCAATTTTTCTCCATTGAGGAGAATCTGCAGGATGCCGAAGCTTGCCATCTTTAATCCTTTCTTCATCATGTCATGTCAACTTCTTTGCATATTTGGCATTGCTAAACATACGCTTGAATCTTGATATGATGGGAAAATACCATAAAGCCGTTTTGGAATCCTTCTTGTATCGTGATGCATTACATTTATGACAAAACTTTAATGAAGCATACTCATTAAAAAATAAGATGCAATCATTTTCACAAGCATGTATCCTAGTGTAGTCGATGCCTATGGAGCGTAACACTTGTTTTACATCATAGGTTCAAGAACGGAGCACATTATCTTCCGGTAACATATCCTTCAGAAGTGCAAGCAAGTCGGCGAAACTCTTATCGGTCCATCCATTAACATATTTAAACTTATACAACCTTGACACCACTGCCAATCTTGTGAATTTAGTACAACCATCATATAATGGTTTCTCAGCATCACTTATCAACCGCTGAAACATCTTAAGAGAGCCTTATTCTGATCCTATGGTTAAAACAACAAGGCTTCACCAACATGATGGAGAGCCTTATTCTGATCCTGCTCTTTATAGGAGATTGGTTGGAAGATTGCTATACCTCACAAACACTAGACCTGACATAAGCTATGTTGTTCAACAACTTAGCCAATTCATGTCTAATCCCACTCAAACTCATTACAAGGCATTAATAAGGGTATTGAGATATATCAAGTCTTCTCTAGGACAAGGATTATTCTATTCTACTACCTCTATTATGCAACTTAAAGCTTTTTCTGATTCTGATTGGGGCATTTGTATAGATTCTAGAAAATCCATATATGGATATTGTGTGTTTTTAGGTGAATATCTCATTTCATGGAGATCCAAGAAGTAGCAAACAATTGCAAGATCTTATTCTGAAGCTGAGTATAGGACTTTGGCTGCAACTTCTTGTGAGATACAATGGTTAACTTTCTTACTTGATTCTTTCTTTATTTCTTTCATTACTCCTGCCCTTCTTTATTGTGATAGTGCTTCAGCTTGTCATATTGCTAACAATTCTGTTTTTCATGAGAGGACTAAGCACATTGATATATATTGCCATGTAGTTCGTGAAAGACTTCAAAATAAGCTTTTTCGTCTATTGCCAGTATCAACAGTTGATCAGTATGCTGACATTCTTACAAAACCACTTCTCCATTTCATTACTTGTTATCCAAGCTGGGAGTCCTTAACATCCACTCTCCAGCTTGAGGGGGGCTATTACAGATAATAAGTTAAGTTAGCCCAATCTTGATTCAACCAAGCCCAATGTTTTTGCTTTCACTATGGTTCTACTATTCATTCTTTGTCTGCAACAACTGTTCTGCAAGTGCAGAATCTTGCATCCAAGTACATAAGATTGTTTTATTTTCTTTCTTTTAGTTCTTTATTTTCTTTTCTTTTGTGTTGATCAAGTTAGAGATTATAATGTAGAGGTTAGTTAGTTGTTGAGGTTTGTAACAGTTTTTAGTTATTGATTAGATGGCTAGTTTCTCATCCCCTCTTATATAAATAGCTTCTTGGCTCATCATATTATTAAGATTAGAAGATGTATTTTTTAAAAAGTCATTTTATAATTCATTATATATTTCAAATGACATGAGGTTTAGAAAACCTCCCCAATTGACTGTGTGTATTGGGAAATCAAAGTTATAAAAGGGTACTAATAGTAAAAATCTTATCATTATTAACTTTTGCTATTCATTGTCCGAATAGAAGGATTAAAAACTTAGAATTATAATTTTGTTGTTGAAAAACTAAAAATATCATCTCTTAATTCAATAATACATCATTTCCTAAATTTGATTTTGCATTTGTTGCATTCCTTAAACATTAAAATTAGTACATCATTTATTATTATATTTGTTGATAAGCCTAATTCTTATACGGTGTCTTTATATAATTAGTATATCATTTATCAACTAATAAGATATTAATCTAGTGATGTAAGACCTCACTAGACCTTGAATATTTGATGAATGATACACGATGCAATAATAACTATTTTTTTTCATTTCTATTTATTGTATATTCCATAGAACTGTAAATATATGTTCTGTCAAGGTAAAAATCTTTGTACACTTACTGCATTATATACATTAATTTAAGTTTCTTCGAAAGAATCATACAGTAACAATTTATAAAACTCATTCACTCTCGGCATATATATTTTCCCCCTCATTATATAAATTGTCATTTACATATGTGTAAAGTTGATATTTCCCAAGCCGAATTAACGGGGCTTGAAGTTTCCAACTATAATTACATTGTAAAACGACGTAGTCTTAGTGGAGCAGAAGTACTAGTGGGCATGATAGAGTGGTTGAAACAGAAAAGGGACATGGGAAACAAAAAAGTGGAAGAGTGAAGCAACGTTTCCCATGACCCAACCAGTTTTATCCAGAATGATAAATACAAAAATGACCCTAACCTCGCACGTGCCGACCCCAGCGTCACCCTTGTACTGTTGTTTCCCCACGTCGCACTGTTTCATCCCGTGCCCACTACTTCACGCTCTTCTTACTTCTTTTTTATTTTTTATTTAAATATCAAATAATATAAAACTGTGCAGTGTCACAGTGGCACCCATAGTCGGCAGGTATCACGTCCTAGTTACCTTAAGAATCTCAATTTACCATTTTTGTTTTTTTACTATTGTTAAATAAATCAAATTGTAATCATCTTAATAATATATTTGAATTTTATCTAACTTACAAACTAAATATTATTAAATAAAGTGTAATTTTATTATACATGATATAAAAATATTTTTAGGAGGCTATATTATTTTTCATGCAAACTTGCAACAATAACCTTCCAATCCTCATTCTTTTCATATGCTCTATCTAATCTACAAAAATATTAAAATTAAATGTTTTGAGAAAAACACACGTTACTATTTTACACTTTAATCTCCATTCTATTTTTTTTCTTTTTTCCCATTTTTTGTTGTTGTATATAATATTCTTAATATATAATAAGAAGTAGATCGACTCACATAGACACGTTCTTAATATATATTAACTTAGTTATCAAGTTATATATTTTAATTGTTTTTTTTTTAATTTAACAAAATTAGCATTACGTATGGTTGACCAATAAATTGTCGTTTTTATTTTATAGTTGTTAATATTTTAGATGTCATATTTATTTCTTTGAAATCTTTTAAAACAACAAATTAATTCCACCAAAGAAAGGGGTATAGATATATATTAGGTGTATTGCCCGAATATCCAGTCAACCAAAAATATAATAAAATTATACTTATTTTTAGAACAAGAGACTATAAAAACTGTAGTTTTTGACATTCATTAAACTGCCTACCGCAATGTCTATTTTACAATAAAATAAAATTTACGAGAAGTTAATATTTTGTAATAAATTAATCCCTAAAATAAGGTGTCAGAATGGCATGATGAAATCTGTGTTGGCAAGGAACATATTACCGAATCATAAATAGACAAAATTTTTACAATAATGCACACACAGTCCCATTTTGGAAAAGAAAAAACTAGTATTATTTAAATACTAAGATGAATTGAGAAAAACAATAAAGTAAGTAGGGAACCAAACTCTGAATAACACCCCACCATCCACCCTTCTTGCCACCTCAATTACATGCTTTTATTCATTCATATATTTCTCACTCTATTCTCCATTTCCCCAAAACCAAAAACTCTCCACCATTATAACCACATAGACACACATAGCAAGCAACAAAGAAAAGAAAAGAAGGGAGAGAAAAGAAATTCAACATATTCTAACCTTGACATGGCTGTTGAGGCTCGCCATCTAAATCTCTTTTCTTCTCAACTCATACCCAACAGGTTCATCTCATTTCCTCTATTTATTTTCAATATTACCATTTTATCCTTTTCTTTGTCTCAAAATCTCATACTGTCTTATTGTTTTTCTTATGCAGAGAAATTATGATGAATCCTATGGATGCAAACATGAACCACTACCACAATAACCACTCCTCGGTGCTTCCGCTGTCGGGAACCACTACAACCACCGTGTCGGAGACACTTTTCCACCCGGCGTTACCGTACAATTCCTTAATCGCCGATTCGTTTCCTCCTCAGAAAACCATAACCGCTATGAAATCTGATGTCAGCACTCACAACAACAATGTTCATGTATCAAGAAAACGCTCTATAGACTCCATCAATTATGCTCATATCTCTTATAATAAGAATCGTGCTACTAATTTCTCGTTTCTCGGTGAAGACATGTCCCTACAAATCCATCACCAACAACTCGACCTCGATAACATCGTTTCTCAACACGTAAGTCTCTTATCCGTTTCACACAGCAAAAATCCGTTTCGTTTTTTCTTCCTTTCATCATTTCTGATTATTTTTTGTTTTTAATTTTTGTTCAGATGGAGAAAGTGAGAATAGAATTGGAAGAGAAGAGGAAGAGAGAAGCAAGGACATTGATGAATGCGATCGAAGTTGGAATAACGAAGAGACTGAAAACAAAAGATGAAGAGATAGATAAGATTGAGAAATTGAACTATGCTCTTCAAGAAAGGATCAAGTCTCTGTGCATGGAAAACCAGATATGGCGAGATTTGGCACAAACAAACGAGGCAACCGCAAATGCTCTCCGAACAAATCTAATGCAAGTCCTATCTCAGGCAAGGGAAAATCCCGTAGAATACGGCGGAGCCACCGTGGAAGCGGCGGAGTCTTGTTGTGGAAGCAACGATGAAAATGAAGGGTGGCGCATGGTAGCAGGGGGTGCGCAGGATAAGGAAGAAGAACGAGTTGCGAGTACGAGGAGTAGAGTAATGAATAATGAGAATGGGAGATTGTGCAGGAACTGTGGGAAAGAGGAATCGTGCGTACTTATTTTGCCATGTAGGCACTTGTGCCTATGTACTGTTTGTGGCTCTACCCTTCACACTTGTCCTATTTGTAATTCCTTCAAAAATGCTAGCCTCCATGTTAATCTCACCTAAATTGCATTATTATTATTATGCTGCTACACTTGTATTAGTATAGCATATAATGTTACATAATGCTAATATTAAGAGCTTATGTCACAACTAGCACATTTTGTGTTTTGGCCAATTGTTATCTACAAATATTTTATTTAAGTTTCACTTCTTCTTTTGGTGTTCTAGTGGTTTTTTTTTTACTTTTTCATTAATCGTGTCTTCACTGATTGGTTTAAACGTTTTCTCAATTGACACAAACACATGAAAAGTTGGATTGGGAAAAGTCTATCTTGTTACCGACCAGCATTGGGTTATTTGAGGATAGTTTTTTATAATTTTAAGGCAGAAGTCATTAGATTTTTTTCTTATCGTCTAAAGTCTGTTATATTTTCAATAAAAATAGTAAGAGGGGATTGTTTTAAGTTAATACTTAATAGAAAAATGACCACTCTCATGATATGATCATATCTAATTTTAAAGATGGTTGTGTTATTGTGTATAAGCATGGATAAATAACATTAGTACACTTAATTGATGGTGATTTTTGGTGGATAAGATGGTTTAGCAATGTTGTGGTGAGCCAAATTCCTCTCCATTATTGGAGTTATGAGAAAATGCACTAAATACCAAAAGACATTATTTTATATCCTTTAATTTATATTGAAGTTACAATTTTTGTTTGAAAAATACAACTGAATTCCGGTAAGGAAGAGGAGTATTACCCAGGGGTAATTCTTTTTATGTGAGGGAAGTTCGGAGTGTTGTGGGAATAGGGTTAAAAGTTAAAAAGGGTATGTATTGTGGGGCCCATTGCCTACTTGTTCTACAACGAATATGGGAGTGGAGCGTGAATGCACGCGGGAGTGGGTGGCGTGAAGTCAACGAGAGCTGAAAAAGACAGGTGTGCGGCAAAATCTAACACGTAGGACTTGCGCAAATGCCGCTGTTCGCGGAAGAGTGCCTGCACTGGAACGCCCATTTCTTTATCTATTTTATTATATGCGCCAGTGTGTGTTTCAGTCTTTTTGGACCAAAAGCCTATGTGCTATACGACATAGGAACTGCTTGTTGCTTGCACCGCGCCAAAAATAATACTTATACATTAAATGTTTATACGAAAGTAATGATTAAAGAATTTTACATCAAAATATTGACTGATAGAGAGATGCAGAAGTGTCTGGGAATCTACAAAGGTTATTATTAAGAATTATAATAGTGGTGATTGCGTGCGGAAAACGACGGCATTTTTCTGATGTAAAATGGTAAGATAGCCTATTAATATTGGAGATTTTTGTTGGAACTTGCAAGTGAAAATGGAAAAAGGTATTGTGATTGAACGAGGCGCGTCCTGCGCTGGTTGCAACTTTCAAGACCAAAATTTCCATTTCTTCACTCTTCAACTAAAATTCATCTATTTCTTAACTATTATTGGTAGGTAAGAAAATTTAAGCTGGTACTGGACCACGAGATCAAGGAGTAGTAAACAATTATATTAAGTAATGAATGTAATATTTTACACTTTTATTATAAAAACTTATACAATTATTATATCATCCACTATTTATTTATGAAAGATGACTATTACAATGATAATATATAGAACTAATATATTATTATTATATACATCTTTTTATGTAAATTGGCAATAATATATTGGTTTTGCAAGATATTGATGGCAGTAAGATGATAGGATTACGCAGAAAATAATAATAGTAAATTAGTGGGTAGGAGGTTGGTTTTGGGGAAATGTAGGTGCAGGATAAGGAGCATGGTCCTATTAAGTTTTGACTATAATTATAATAGAGTGGTACAAATAGATGTAGCAGTTGAGATATCACGGCACCAGGTTAAAAATGGTAAGGTTGGCTAACCTGACATGTCAGACTCAACCGTCTATTTTTCACATGTGAGACTCAGACTTCAATTATTATTTAAGGGAACACAACCATATATTATATGAATCAACTACTAATTTATAATTTAAACATTGATTATCGTAGTAATTAATTAATTATTTTAGAAAAACAATCTCTTGTAGTTACATGATAGAATATAATATTTGAATAATAGTATATAATCTTTTACACAAAACTATATTGAAACTAAGTTCTTATAGTGTGTGTATGATTTCTTTCTGAAATTATTTTTATACAAGTTTAAAATAATTTTCTTTTATCTCTGTCCTGTTCAAACTTCAAAGATACATGTAATGAATTGATGATAATAAGAGGTACAGGATCGGGGCAGGTTGTTTCCTTTTATGGGCAATGCAATATTTATTTATTTTTATGATGACCATGAAAGATGCCACTCTTCACAACTAAATAGCCCAAAGAAAAAAGATACTTCTCCATCTTCAGAGAATAAAAAAATAATAAATAATGATATATTACTATCAAACTAGCCTCTAAACATTCATACCAAAAAATGTGTCACATATTTAATTAATTGGTTAGTAAAGTATCGCATTACTACACACGGAGGGTTGAAAACTAATTATAAAATATCAATTATCATTAGTCAAAAACTTAATATTTATGTATTTTCCATATAAAAAAAAATTTATATGGTCAATACATAATATACTATTTGATTCATTTTAAAAATGAATATTTATGATAGATGATGTTCCAAGAGAAAATATATGTTATCCAAATCTTTAAAGAGTTAAGATTTTCTCCATTAATAGAGAGTCAAATGATCAAAAAATAAAGGAGAATCAAATTTTTAATAACACATATATCCCTTTAATTATATTGAAATTACATTTTTATCATTAAAAATAAATGGAGAAATATATAATTGTCTCTCCATTGATAGAGATAATCCTTATTGATGTTCAAAACTAGAGAAAGAAATCACTTACTCAAAGAAAAAATTTAAAAAGTTATCCTACATTTTAACTATCAACTTAAATTAATCTAATAGTCTATATCTACTTATTAATTCTATTGAATTATGTTTTTTAAACTAGTTGATCCGCCCCAATTTACAAGAAGAAAGGTTTCATGATTTGACATAAGCAACCCCACAAATATAAGAAGTTAGTTGATTTGATTCACTTGGATGAGGGTCCCACAGATAGTATTATAAAATGGACAACACAGAAACAGAAACTATAGGAAGGGGTCTTTAAGGTCTTCCCTTGGGTCCCACTGGATCAGGACCATCTGTTCCTTTATGACGAGCATGCCCTCCACAACACGTGAATCTGATTCCACCCCATGGCCCTACACTTTAATCTTTTCAACACTATTATTTTTTGCTACATCTTTATTATCACAAACTAAGCTATTTTTATCACCATATTTTAATTTTAATTAATTACGGCAATCAACCTATTGAATATTCAGACATAAATGTCAAACTCATTTTGATTAGAGCTTTATTTAGAGTGTCTAATCTAATGCGTGAAAAACTAAGTTTATAAAATACAAGAGAAGATTGTGTCTAGCGATTACATTTTGAGATAAACTCATATATATATATATATATGTGAGAGAAACTCAAATTCCTGATATTCAAATCCCATAAAAAAAAGTTAGTACTATTAAGAGTTTCATATTCTTTTAATAAGAAATTAATCACTTTTGAAATGTGTGATTATCCTATTAAAAAGTGTTATATTTGATAACTTCATTACAACAAACTTTTTAAATTTCTGTCATTAGTTGTTATTATTTTAATTTTTTGAAAGGTTAAATGTTTATTTTATGTGCATTAAAAAACGTCCATAATATTTGAGAAACTCAAACCCTTCTTAAATCTACACACGATAACTTCATTACAGATAGCTTCTAAAATGTTACAAATAATTATTAAATGACAAAAAATTAATAAGAAGAGATTAATAACCTCTTCAAGACATAGCCAATAACAAGAGATTAATAACCTCTTCAAGACAAACGAAATTTTTGAACTAATTTAATCGCCAATGATTCATTTTCTTCTCATACATATGTTTTCATGTGTAAAATTATTAAAAAAATAATACATATCCATGAAATGGAGGTGAGCTTGTACCACCTCAGTAATTATTATTTTATTATTATATTAAATAATAATAATATTATAATAAAATTAAAACGGTTGTTCCCTTTTGGTATGCTATTTAAAGGGCATTTTCATTTAACAAAAAGTTCCCTTTTGGTATGCTATTTAGAAATAATATAATATATTTTTCTTATAAAATCTTGATTAATAATGTGGGCATTTTATTGTCATGTTCAATATATTATCAATTATTTATTTATATTAATCAAAATTAAAACTTAATAATAATTAAATATAAATAATGAGTCAATATAATAAAATTACGGATGTACATCTTTTTCTTATTCTAACTGGAGCCTTTTATTCGGTGGAGTAATTTGTGTGGAGAGTTGGTATTATTGTGAGGAAGAACCACATTCTCTTTTCTCTTTGAATTTCTCAATTCTCAGTTCCACCTATCTCAATAGAGATCGCACTTGCTCCATGAAATTGACCATCCTTTTTTGTTTTTGCTTTCAAGATAGTATCTAGAATTTTGATCACATCTTCACCTTTCTTTAAATGAAAAATAATTCCACTATATTCTCTGTTCACATCAAATTTCCGTTTGGAATTAGAATGCCTTAGCCTTGCAAAAAGAAAATTAAATAATTCTTCCATCTATGTGGCAAGAAACTAACATGCATCTTGTCATACAATCAAATACTTAAATAGAGAACCCTTCCTAATAATCTTTACATACAAGTAAATCTAGATATTGAATCCAAGACTCATGTCAAATTCATATATAATAAGACATTCACCATTTAATATATAATTTAAAATTATAAATGTACACATATGTAAATTGTTAATGCTAAATGTATATAAAATATATTATCACATTATATATTTTTATTGATAATCTTAACTTGCGTTTTATGCTTATCTTCCTCTTTTTAGGTCATATGCTTGTCCTCTAATTTTGCTTAGAACGGAAGCATTAAATTATGAAAGGTAGAATGCTTTTAGATTCCGGTGCATTCATTTTGGGAGCTAGACTCCTTTTTAGGATGATAATTATGTAGAAATACATAAATAAATAAAAAGCAAAAAATAACGACATTTGTATTATTTAATATATATTAAGATTGCATTTTTATCCTAAAAATATATTAAAACAATATAATTATCCTCTCTAATAATGAAGAAAAGTTTGACTATCATTTTGGAGCTGTATGGTTGAGTGACTAATGTAATGAATGATTATTTTAATTTTTTATTTGTTTCCCTTTCTTTTGTTAAAGGTTGTGATGATTTTGTTTTACTTTGGCTCTAGCACAATTTTTAAATCAAAGATGATTTGAACATATATAAACAAGATAAAACAACACCTCTACTTATGTATTGTAATGATGATAAATTGATACAATTATTATTTGAATGAACATTAGGTATAACTTGCAAGTTTGAAGGACGTTTGAATCAATACTGAATAAACATAATCCCTTATTCAGTGTATCCACATTGATGAAGGGACCCTTTGCACACCTTCATCAAATTGAAAAGATGGTGATGGGTTAACATCTAATTAATTTAATTAACCAACTATCAATAAAGACATTATCTTGCTGATTAAAGAGGAACACCTTTGTTTTAAAAAATGGGATATTTTAAGATAATTGGGATTATGAAAGATTGATTTGAAGTACTTGAGTTTGTCAGATGGCACATCTTATGAAGGTGTTTTTGGTTGAGTGACTTTATTGCAATATTTGAATCCCCAAAGTCTTTTTAAGCTTTGAAATGACTTCACACAAATCATCAACACCAACCAAACACACATATCAATATTGAATATGAATAATATATTGCCAAAGACAAAGGCAGGCCAACCCTAACCCAAAGTGCTATATGTCTTCCTTTTAAGAAAGAGACTTGTGAATAGAATCACACATCCACTTCACATGGGGTCACAAAACTTTCACCTCCATCTTCTCACCCCCTAATGTCCTAATCATATAATTATATATCTATTTATAAAATATTAGTGTAATATAGTACTATAATGATTTATACATGGTCATTATATCATTCATTATTAATTTGGTTATTTTTTAAGAGTTAATGATAATTAAATATAAATGATACAATGACAATTAATATAAATATTTTTTCTCATAAAATATGGGAATCATTTCTTAAAGTGCTTCTAATATTATTCTTTAAAAAAAAGTACAATATAAGAATCCAATATAACTTATATTTTTTATTAAAAACATGACAAGGTTATTAAAGTTATTCCTATGTTATATAAGAAAATCAATAGTTAAACTATCTATCCATTATTACATAGACGACATAGTTGATTATAACATTTTAAATATCTAGGGTTCCAATCCAATGTCACCTACACATTACACAGCTGGCCACCAATTAAGAGAATGACATTTAACCTAATTTCAATATTTTCTATGTCGTGGATAGGAACCTAAGCCTTTTAAGTATCAAGACCCATGCTTGAAGGTTGCTTTCTTTATCTTTATGTTTCAAGAATGTATAAATTGTGTTAGGCTTGGTGAAAAAGGGTTAGAAATGTATCACATAAGTTGTCCATATCGTTGATATATATATATTCCAAATTTTTAGTTGAAGGGTTGGAGTGGGTCTCCTTCAAGTATTGGGATAGTACAAATTAAAGCATAGAATATTGATTATCTAATTAAAGAAGCATGAGGCCCCATGATGGGACCCTAACTTTCTCACCTTATGAAAGGGAAAACTTCATGTAGTAGTAGAAGTCTTCTTAGAATTTGATTTATGCCGTCCAAAAAAATTGATTTTGTTGCTTACTTTTGCTCTATTACTCATACATGACTTCTTCTTTAGAAAGAATACCCCACTAGTACTATTCTCCCATTTTACATGCTTGTTGAAGAGAGAAATAATTGATATGACCTAAATTGGCATTTCTAATTCTTTATTCACAATAGATGTGAATCACAAAGTCTAAAGGTACCACAGTGAAAGGTATTCGCACAAATCCAAAGAGTATAATTCTTGGTTTTTAATCCTAATGACACATTGCTATAATTGAGGTCGACCTAACCTTGATCACATTTCTAAATCAATGTGGGTGGTCATACTCAATAGGCATTATCTTAAGGTTCATTCTCTTTCTTGCTAATGTTCATTAAAAAAATATTTTTTCTAGCTAAACTAATGTAAGGTAAAATTTCTTAAGCAAACATTATATAATTATAAGCATTATGATTAATGATTAAAGCAAGTTATGTCAACCATATTATATAAGATAACTTTACATATGTTATCTTTGAGTATTAGTATTATATAAGTCAGAGTTATATAAACAAATTTCATGAGAGGTGCTTTTTTGTCATCCTTTTATAAAAATGTCATGAAAAGCAAGTTAAGATTGATAATATCATTTTTAATATAATTAATTTTTTTCTCTGCCAATTGCTTTTGAATGATGCAAACCTATTGGCAAGAGCAATGTTAACGTCTCTATATATCTTTTACTTTTTCATATTCTCTTATTCTTTTTTTACTACTAAAATATAAGGATAGTAATGGGGTGATTTGTTTGATTTTTTAGGAAAAGGCATGATGGTGGGTCAGGATAAGAATCCACAATCTCCCAAAAGAAAGAGGGCATAAACCATTCATCTAGAAATCATATCCCACACAAAGAAATTTTCTGTATAGGGAATTTCAATGACTCTCCACTTTACAAGGACAGATTTGGTTTGATGGGTGGAGTAAGGCTAAAGATAGGGACTTTATTATTACAAATTTGAATGCAAAAACACCCCACTATGGATGAAACATGGAAAAGAGATATTACTAAAGAAAACAAAAGAGTATAAAGGAGGAACATTTGCAACTGTTCTTTTTTTCACTACCTTTAGACAGATTGGCATGTCCAAGTGTAAACATCAAACATAGATCTGATATAGATGATATCCTGCACCAATGAAAATAAGTCATATTAATTAAAAAAATTAAATATTCATTATTATTTATATTTTTGCTTCATTATCATTAACGCAAGAGACGAGACAAGATCTAGAATATCCTAAGCATCAGCTTCACACTAACATAGTGTCCATGTGCTAATGGCTCATAGTCTTATTCATCCCATTAAAGTGTTATTGGGGGATTCTCATAGTCTTATTCATTCCATTAAAGTGTTATTGGGGGATTGTGGTTGCAATCCAACTCCTCCATCTTGGGTATGATGATTATATATGCTTTAGCCATTATCATAACACTTCCTTTCTTATTAGTGGGGACTTTGTCTAAAAGTGTTTTAACAGTCCCTTCTTGTCTACATTAGACACTATACAAAAAGCTAACCTCTAAAACAAGGGTTGCTCTTTGGTCGAGGTAAGTGGACACTCATCATATCTAGTGTCATATAAATAGATATGATTTTCTACATGAATAGATAATGTGTAAAGTAAATGGGTGGCATAAGACCTTTAAAGTTGTATCATGGGATTGGACTAGCCATGGCATAAAATATTTGATCTTATTCTAATGGATATTGATACTTGCACTCAAGAGCAAGGTTCACATAGATGTGTACTATCTAACAAACGGAAAGAGAAAAATTCACTTTTTTTGCCTATTCCCCCTTTTGAAAGTCACATTCTATCTGTGAGTAATGCACTAGAGAATTGAGATTGACATGAGAATCATTCAGCTATATCACTTCAAGACAGAAATGTATGGGGGGCAAGTATTCGGTATATTATCATTAATATAGGAGTGCATCATATTGTGTGGTCCACATTTCTTGATATGAATAAGAAACATTAGGCCCACATTGATAATTGACCATAAATTTATGTTGTTGGAGTTGAAACTTCATTTTGATGACAATTACTCTATGGCCTTCTCTTTGTAGTTCCCCCCTAATCACTGAAGTTTATGTTTTTAACTTTTTTATAGGTCATAGAATAAAAGGAAGAAGTTAAAAAGGCACAAGTCATGAATTTTTATTATATTATTCTAGTCTAGAACATGTGCACCATAAGTTTCACTTTTTCCTCCCAATGTTTTCAAAAGGGGTTATAATATTTCCACACCTCATTTTTCTAATCAATTTTCATTCTATTGTTGGCTTATTCAATCAATTCATAATTAAATAATGTAGTGGAGGATCAATGGAAAAGATCAAAAGATTTCAACATATGCAATATCATGGTCATTCATTCAATTTGGACTCAAATCACATCCATATTATTCTTGGTGCTTGTGGACTAAAATGGTAACAACATGTTCCATGTTCCAATTATATCTTAACTTTATAGAAGTAGACCCTTGATTTTAATCTTGGTAATATTTGCTTTATATTTTGGCCTACCCTAGTGGGATACCCAACAATAAGGGCTAGATAGCATGTCACAATTATGGACCCATATTGGAATTGCCTTTTAGCTCAATCTGTGTTTTCAATTTCCACCATTTTTATGGACCCATAAACCAAAGTCTAGTCTATAGCAACCACCCACATGTCACTTGATACTTTTAATGTTATTGCAGCAACCAAAAAAGCTAGCTTATGTAATTCCATATTAAAGTCTAAATCTGACAGAATAAGTAGGACCATATTGAAAAAAAGGGGGCAGGTATGATTTAATGTGTTGGACCAGAATGACTTGATTTTGCAATAAAATTTTACCCTTTTGATCAAGCAATGTCCCTATTAGGCTTGTATTGGAATAATAGATTGAGATTTGTATAGCTTAGATGTGTGCCCACATTACCTGTCATCACAGAATGAGTAATATGAGGTTAACACTCTCCATGTGCATTTCTTTCATTTATGTTATGTGGGTGATATCCCAGCAATTCATAATTGCACGTACAAGTTCAATTGAATGAAAATGCAGATCTTTGTTGTCCTCTTCTATGAATGATTTATTGTCACATATTGACAAGAGTATTAAAGAGGGTTAGAATTAGAAGGTACATTATACCATTCTTAATATGTCTAAGGTGAAAATTGAATGGATTTTTTATTATTATTTGAGAAATTGAAAATTGTATGCAAATCTCCCCAACTAACTTTAATTCAATAAGAACACAAATCTTAAATGAGTGCTAAAAGTGATGTTGTATTATTATATCTTAAAGTTATCACATTTTACATATGTAAAAATATTAAAAATAGTCGGTGTTCAATTAGTGATGCAAATGATGAACCATAGTGATGCCTGACATTGACACCATTGTGTGATAGAAATGTGAACTAAAAACGAAAACATTATGCATGTGAAACAGAAAAGTAGGGGCCAAAACCTTACAAAATACAGAGTGTACACATCAATGTAAACATATATGAGATAACATCCAAATGAGTGTCCTTTAGTTACATGTGTCCTAGTAATTTAATTGATTTAACTTGAAAGTGGCATTTCTTAATATGAATTTTAATACTTTGATTTCATTTTTCATTCTGATTGCCATAATTTCTATCTTGATATTGTTATGCATATGTGTATAATTTTATTCTCACAGTTTAATGTTGCAAATAACTTGCCCAAATAAGACACTTAGTGGTAGTAAAATCCTTATGAAACAGTCTTATCATGCATTTAGGATTTGAGCATTTGAAAAGAGAATGTAATAAATAAATAGTAATATCACTAAAAGTAATTTGTTTTGAAGACTTTGATATTATGAAAATAAATATATTATTAATTAGCAGGTCAAAGAGTGAAATTGAAGCTTGTTTCTGTCTTTTGCAATGGCAATTAAGTACTCTGCATGTCTAATATATAACCTTTCATCATAAGGTAGTGCTTACTACTCTTAACTGTTTATGTTTGTATCTATTTTTCACCATCTAAATATGCAGTTTTCACTTACTACAACTCGGTGTCTTGTAAAATGATCTTAAGATACAAATCATAGTTCTCCAGTGGATTTATTATTTGCTTTCGTCTAGCTTGTTGTTGGTAATAGACATGTGATCAATTGATGAGGGTCCACTTTGGAAAGGTATGCTTCATCATGATATTTATATAAGTTTAATATATGAATTTGGAAATGTGGTGGTAAAAAAATATCGATATTTTGAAACAATTTTTTGTTCAAAGTTTCAAAATTAGAGAGATACATGATTGGAACAATACATGTTATTACATGATTAGGATGAATTAGTATCACGTGTCTTAAAATGATTATATTTCTATGTTATTAGCCAATCAACTTTCTCCAAATAATATAAAATTGTTATTTTATGTTTTTAGAATTTTCCTTTTTTAATGAAGTGACACTCTTTCATTGGACTGTAACAAGAAATTAGGACAATAAATCGAATACAATATATATAAAATTATTGTCAGAACACAAATCTGAGAGGTAAATTAAACAAACACAACACTATACCATTAGATTCAATTATTGCAATGACTGGGTTACAAATTCATGGTTATGGATTTGGTTTCCAAAATCTTTTGGTATCCTATCCCACTAAATTGAAAGGTCAATTCATCTCTGAAATTGGGTGTATGGACTATAACACATGAAGTAAGAGGAACTCAAGTAAACGAGGAATACTCAATTATAATGGTGCATGATCTAACGATATATACTAAGTTGAAAAAAATAAAAAGAAAAGAAGGGATATTGAAACTCCTTTATTCTATGATATGAAGAAAAAAGTATCATATTAAAATCCAAAGTTGAAGAATTTGAATGACCACAAATCCACCAAACGAGAGAACATGGAATAATCCCATGTTTATTGCAATAACCAGATTCGTCAAATTGTAGTAGCATATCACTCAATGTTCTACAAAATAATATTCAAAGTGGAACCTTAAATAATCATATTTTTATATAATATTTTCTGTTTCAATATTCTTAAAAGCAGTTGCCTAGGATGCCTAAAATTATCAATGACAAATGTTACATAAAAAAGTGAAATTTTCAGTGGAAAGATGCATGAATGTAATGTAAGCATGCAAATGAGAGATGCTTGGTTCAGGAACATGAATAAAAAGTGGACAAAAGAGGACAACATGGATCACATCAAGGTTGAGTACACCGACAAAATACTAGACAGTAAGAGTAAATGATGCAATAAGCAATAGAAAGTGGCCTAACTATTTTAAAGTTTAAACCCCTAAGTTAGCACCACCAAATTGAAATTGGTGACTTTTAATTTTATGTAGAAAGTAAGAATGTTCTGTAGAGCATAGTTCAAATATCACCATCTCAAGTGAATCTTCAATAATGCCCTACAGCATGCAAATGCAAGAGAACCAACAAAGCAAAGGCAACATCAACCATGGTACATTTACACTGTCCATCCATAGGATATATATCACTAAAACTGTTTCTGACATGTTCACATCACAGTAAAAAGTAAAGTGATTTTTACATCATTTCAAGATTCTTAACATTGAGAACATACGTCTCAAAACACTAGCCCCAAAAGAAGACCATTGCATATGTAAGCAGATGTGTAACTAGATAATGTTATGTTACTACACGATCAAATAGTTTCACAATGTGTACAAGCAATAGCTATCTATAATCTAGTTGTGGGTAATGTAAACTAAATTCATGTTGAAACTTTGCAGTAAAAGGAAAAAAAATAAAGAGGGTAAGAAGCAGAGGGAGGGTTGTGCATGTGTGCATAAGGGGACAGTAGAACACTACTAGTAAAATTTACAGAGCTAAATGAAGGAGGAAATAAAATCATGTACAACCATCATCAGTGATTCTCCTAGAATAATGTTTTTCTGTTATCATTTTAGTTAAAAGTGAGGGAACACATTCGTTATAATTTGCTGAATTTGATAACATTCTCCACGTTTTTTTCTCCCCTGGTTGCAACTCATAAAAAGCAAAATAGAAGTGCAGCACCACTCCTCTCATTCAGAACCCAAAGAAAGGGATAGAGGAGATGGGAATAGGCCCAAAATGTTTTATGAACAACAGCATTAGGAGACCTAGGAATTTCTTATGAGTCCAATTGGTAATGCATGACAGAGATCTTAAGTCTATCATTATGTATCCAATCTCCCAATTAGGTTCAGCATATCAGTCTTTAATAGTGTGAATTACTAACTCTGCAACACCCCCAATGAAAAAGGTTTTAGTTTATAAGTGGAACAAGCCTTAAGGGAACAACTGCAGTATGAAGGAAATATTTTCCTGTCCATTGAGCATCACCATATTTTGAGTCATCAGCAAATATAAGAACAGTAGAAATTCCTTTTCAAGAAAAGCAGCATTTATTCTGAGTTAAAAGTTAAATCCGGCCTGGTTTCACGTTGTGAAACTAAAACTAATGTTGCAGATATATTGATGCTTACAAGAATTGCATCATTAAGCAGCTTTGTTAGCTTGCCATTCCAAGATAGTATACCTTGATGTAGGGTATCAAATGTTTGGGTTGTGACATCTTTCAGCATTCTATTTTGACAAAGATTCATTTGGTAATTGCGCCAACATGGGTTTTTTATAAGCAAGGAATAAAATTATCATATTTTTCAAGAGCATCACGAATGTTGACACTGTTTTCTTCAAGAAAAATCCTGATCAGTGAGCAATGCACTAGACCTATCTGGTAAAGAAACCATGAGCTGTGGTTCAATTAAGAATCTAAGATCCGTATGGGCCGACAGTAGCTACATTGCAGGGGTTCAAATCCACTTGAAATAACTTGTGGCCAAGGCCTAGCAGATAGAGAAACCATAACTTGCTTTACCAATAAAAAGAACTATCAGATAGAGAAACCATAATCCCTTAGCTTTATAATAAACATATAGCTCCATGGTATGAATTCAATTAATTTCACCTTATACTCATTAAATGGATAGACCTCAGTACCTCACAAACTCTGCAGTGATTGACTAAAGCGATCATATGTGTATACCGGTTTATCTCCACTGCAATCATGTTTTATGTGGCTACTTAGTTTCAGTATTCCAACAGAGAATTAAATCCCAGGTATAGTTTCTCACCACTGTCAGCTGGACCAGATCCTCGGATAAACTTCAGGCAGGACATACTGTGGTTTGCAAATGCCACAATATGATTCTTGCGCACTATTGACCTTCTAGGTACATAACCACATTGCAAAGTAGTATACAACAATAATCATTATTTTTAAATATACATTCAATGAATTGTAACTTCGGAGCGCAACCCTTCTTCACAAATTTGTTTTATCATGGTCTAATGGTAGCATCTTCGATTTCCAATATGAAATACCACATATATGTAATCTGTACAAGTATGTGATAGAAGCTGAAGGTAATTCCCTAATTCCATTAGAAGTGATATTTATCTAGAATCTGTCAGACAGAAAACAAGAGAATATTTACGTTCAATCCTGGCCTGTCCATCCAATAACATGTCCTGTCTGGTGGTGAATCAAATCCAAGATCATATGGACTTACTGATTGCTAAAGAACTCATACCAGAATATTGAAGGCACAATGATACTCTAAAATCTAAAACATCCCCTCCCCTTTTGATAGACCTCTCAGTGGCATTTTATATCATGATAAAAAGGGTATAAATAGGAGAAACGATTTGGTATGATAAACTTTTCTACATAACCTTGTTCTTGAAGCTTGCAAGGTGTGAACAAATAGAATCATCTAACTAGTGTAGTCAGGTTTTGTTCCTGACCACAGTTTTTCCAGTTATAGGCAACACTTGCAATAACAAAGTATCATGAGAACGTAATTCTATGGTTTTTCTTCAAGTAAGGAATAATATGCTAGAGCTAAAGCACTTTAGTCAGGTTAAATCAAACTCAACTTCTAAACAATGGTCTGTAAAGAATCCTTACTGTCATAGATATCAGTGTTTGCTCTACCACAGAGTGACACAAATTTATCATTAAATTGCATTAAAGGACACTTATCTATCAAGTTAGAACCTAGGTACCCATCTTTTAGGAAGACAGTACTCCTTATACCTTTATTTGTGAGGTAAAATATCCCATGATGTTTTATCAAGCAAAGCAACAACTTAGATGGCAAAAAACACTCCGCATGAAACGCATCCAGCTGCGCAGATGTCATCCTCTTCTCCATGGTCAAGCTGAGGAGCTCATGAAGAACCGCAATAGCTCGTTTCCGAGACTTTGGATCAGCAGCATCAAACCTTCTTGCATTCAAATAAGGAGAAGGAAACTCCAACTTCTGCCACCTCTCAAGCTGCTCAAGGTAACCAACATTTGGCCTAAAACCAGCAGGAAAATCCATTTTGAATGCATAAGGACCCAAATAGTTCCCATCTCTTGAAATCTTCACCTTCCTCCTAACCCCATCTGGCTTCATGTTTAAAACTCCTTCCTGTGCTAACCTAGCATGCATTTGTATTAGCTTATTTTGTATCCAACATAACTTAACCAAATTTTCAAGTGTTTAGATTAGCTTATTGTGTTAAAAGTAGCTTAT
The DNA here is from genome assembly GCF_001865875.1 of Lupinus angustifolius. Classification (NCBI taxonomy): domain Eukaryota; kingdom Viridiplantae; phylum Streptophyta; class Magnoliopsida; order Fabales; family Fabaceae; genus Lupinus; species Lupinus angustifolius. The sequence continues at coordinate 5,678,679 of NC_032015.1, read as the reverse complement.
AATTGAATTTTCGGAAATAGAAACTTTGGAAAAACTCTTCTTTCCTAAAAAATAATCAAAAGAATAAAAAAGTTATTCTATGCACACTAATTTAAGCATTTGATCACCCTGATTTCCATATAACTCACCCTGATCACCAGTTACTTACACACAGATCACTAATATTAAAAAGGTGTGCAAAAATTGGCAGGTGAACCTCTTTTTCTAAAACCAAATATTTACATAGGGTCTGTTTGCAAATTGAGTTTTGGATGGGAAGGAAGAGAAATGGAAAGCTTCAGAGCCATGGAATACACTTGTGAGATGGCTCTGAAGCCTTCCTTGTACTTTACTTTCCCTCCAAAACTCAGCTTCCAAACAGACGTTTAGGGATTGGATTGATGTAAGTGATGGAATATAATGAAATGGTACCAGGTTCCTTAATTTAGATTCCTTAATGCTATGTTTGGATGGATGATGTACAGCGGAATGGAATGGGATTCAACTGTTTGGATGTTTGTTTTAGCAAAGATTAAATTATAATATAATGGAAAGGAAACCTCCCTCAAAAACCCCAAAATCTTTCCACCCCAAATTGGGATGGAACCAATGGAATGAAAACATCCAAACAACGGGAAGGTGATTCCCATTCCATCATCATTTCAGTTAGTCGATTTGTTTCAGACAGGATTGCTGCACAATTTATCAACTTTCTTCCTCCCTTAAAAAACTGTGCCTATTAAAAATAAATCTAATCCCTCTATTTCCCCTCAAAATGTGAGATAAGATGAAACAAACTTATTATTCACTCCAATACTATTTCATCCACTCCACCATTGAATATCAAACATTCACTTCACAAAATATCCTTTGAAGAATTTTTTTTCCATATTCCAAATAAGCAATAATAAGGTGGATTAAAATATGTACCTAGTCTCTCTAGCAGTGACAGCCAGAGAAGAATCCCAATCCTGCAACTCAAGCCAATCCCTTCCCTTAAAATTCTTCACCGTGAAAAACTGTGAATACTTCGGAATAAAACCCTCCTTAAAATCACAAGGCAAACCCAATTCACTTCCAATAAGCTCAACAGTCTCAACCGGAACCCTACAATCAACACACAGCATCAATAACTTCCTCAACTTATTAACCAACAACGGCTCCATCATCATCCTAGCCCTCCCTTCCTCCGCCGCCACCTTCTCCGCCTTGGCGGTGAGGGACACGGAGGGAGGCACCCCTCCGACGCGGAAAATGGTAGGGTATCTTTCAATCAATGACATGAAGTCCCACTTCTGCACGAATCCGACGTGTTTCTCGAGATCGCGAAGGAGGATAGAGTGGTTGGTTTTGTGTTGGGATTGGAGGATGGAATTGAGGTGGAGAATGGAGGAGGGTTTTTTGCGGAGGTGCATTACTCTGTCAAGTTCGGGTACACGGTGGTAGATTTTCTTCTTTGGCCTTCGGCCTCCGCTTGATTTTTGACGAAACCATTGATGGCGGAGGTTAGGGTTTGGAGATGGAAAATGACGAAGCATGAATTGATAGAAGGAAAATAAGAATCGAAGGTTGATGGAGTAGAGTTGAATGAAGTGTCAATGGAGGGAAAAAGGGTCGGGTTGGGTATGACCCGAATTACTTTCCATTTGTCTAGGTGGTGTGGGTGGCAATCACTTGAATTGAAGTTAGGTAACTACCTAGTCGGGTGTGTAGTTATCGTTCCCGATAAGTATTGTTCAGTAATGAAATCTTTTATTTTTTAGTCATCTTAATAATCTATTGAAGAGTTTTATATGATTATATCAACGTATTGTTAGTAGTTGAGTCTAGTTTCTGTTTAATGTTTGATTTACTTTAGTTTAGCATATAAAAGGTGAAATTGATTATCAATATATATGATATTACTTTGTATATGTTTGGTATAAATTGTATTTTTTTTGTTATGATTATATTTATATGTAATTATAATATGTAAGATTATAAACCTATAAAACTAACCCATCAAAATAAAACAGTGAAAATTTGACCATTTTCTTGTTTTATTGGTTTTTTAATTAACTAAGCTTGTTACCTAAACAAGACTCATTTTGATAGTTTCTTCTGAATTAAATAATGTTGTTCTTATAATTAAATTTGTCAGGAATTATAATTTTTTTGCATTTAATATAGTATAAGTGTTTTTTATATTGTCAGCAAATCATTCATATGTTAATTATTATCGACTCCCAGACAAAAATAATATAAACTAAACTAATGATGATGACTCATCACTCAATTAATTAATTCTTTTTCTTTCCAACAAATTAATGCATTATGTTTCGGTAACAAATTATTTAGATACAAGTAAGAGTTTGAAAAATAATCCAATAAAAATGACCAAAATTATAATCTAAGAAATATCTTATAAAAGCAAGTAAATAATAGGATAATCCACCACTAAAATCATTAAGGGTTATAAATAGAGAGAGTTATATTACTCTCTCATGATCCCTAATTTACATGTTTTATATCTTCTTATAAAAATATATTTCATTATTCAAAACTACTACTCTTTAATGAAATCCTCACTTTTGATAATATATCAATGATCACAAAGTAATAGATCAAGTAATCCACCACCACATGCACCAAACTCCATCGCTAATGGATCAACAGCAACTAATTTTCCAAACCCCTCGATGGTGTGTTTCGATCTCTAGAGTTTTGTCTACACTCCTCTTCTGGTGGAGTTGTGTCTTCATCTTGTTTTGAAATTATTTTTTTGTTCTAAATACACATCATTTTTAAATATTGATTATAGATAAAATTTGTTTTAATACTTCCATTTTTAATTGCTATTCTCTCTCCACAATTCTCTATTTTGTCCTATAAATTGGATACACGCAAAACGCTAAGAATTTGTTATTCTACAAGAAAATATTCTTGTCGGAAGAATAGTCACAAAAGTGAACAAGGCATTAATATCATGGTTTTTCTAAGTTTAAATATCAATGGTTAAATCATTACAAGTTTCGAAAAGTCTAAGTAGGGCACAAATTTAAAGCAAAACCCTTTGCTTCCCTGATATAATAATCTATGTCATTATCAGTATCAACAACAACGAAAGAAAAGTACCACTCAACCACCTATTTAGTCAGTTTATTATTTATTTTTTGGGTACATCGTTAGATTTTTATCTCATTTCGCGCTAGTGTTTATAAAATGTCTGAAAAAAGCAATTTGAATTGAACACGCAGGAAATGGCATGCTTATACAAGTTATAGTGCAAATGAATTTACTGAAACGAATTCAAACGATACATATAAAGCAAATATGTAACCCAATTGAAATGTAGAAAATAGGCAAATACAATAAACTTATCAGACTACGAACACAATCATCCAAAAGTGATTAGCCAAAAATCAAATTTGCACTTCAGATTATGGGTTTTGTTAGTAAATTGCAGAAAGAGTTTTATCAAAAATCACATTCCTGATATCCCGACACAGTTTTAGAACACTAGATTGGAAAAGCATAAGATAGAAGCAACACACAATTATTATAATGGGTATCATTAATCAAAATTTCGCATAGTTAAACAGCGATGCAATTCAATGGCCGAAAAAATAGATGCAAGGTAAAACTGCTAAATGGACAGAATTACCACACAACCAAAGTCTGATGTTCAAAATCAAAGGGAGAGCGGAAAACTTAATAAAAAAGAAGCAAAATTAGAGCTTGTCTTCGAAGTCAGACAGTGGTGTCATCTGCTCCTTCAATCCCTTCCTCTTACGAATGTCAGTAACAAGCTGTGCAGCTTGTGATCCAGACTCCAATGGATCAGAAGACATCATGTCCCAGTGATCAAACACACATTGTGGGAAAGCTTGTCCAGATGTTGCAGCCCTCAAAGTACTTGAGAATCCAAAGGATTCGACAACAGGAAGGTATGCTTTAATGTTGTAAAGTGGAGTACCAGGCCTCTGGATTTCCTCAAACACATGCCCACGTTTCTGATTAAGAACACTGTATATGCCACCAAGAGCTTGCTCTGGTGCTTGGATTTCGACAAGGTAAACTGGCTCCAGAAGCCGGGGCTGGGCAGTTAACTGTGAAGCATAGAAGACTCTTCTGGCGGTTGGAATGATCTGACCACCACCTCTGTGGATAGCATCAGCATGGAGGACAACATCACAGACTTCAAAGCAGATAGCTCTCATGTTTTCTTCAGCCAATGCACCTTCTTTTGATGCCCACTGGAATCCAGCAACAACAGAATCCTTGATTTCATTCAGATACTGGACTCCCTTACACATATCCACCACCATGTTGGGTCCAAGTGTCTCAGGTCCAAAACACCAGATTTTCTTGGCAAGATCCTTATCCCAACCATACTCCTCAGACAAAATTTTGGAACGAACTTTGGGGTCATCCCTTGGTCCAATCCTTCCATCATCAATGGCCTCTGCTAGCCCTTCTTCCAAGGGTCTTGCTTCCATGTACAGACGGTTGTGCTTGTTGGGAGACTTGCTCATCACAGTTCGGCTAGATCTATCTAGGACAGTTTCACGGAAAGACACAACAGGATCAGATTTAATAATCTCAGCACCGCCCATGAAATCATCTTGCAAATCCTTCAAGCAGATCTCAAGATGAAGTTCTCCTGCAGATGAAACAATGATAATAGAAGTATATCAGATGAAGAGAAAATAGTAGAATATCATGGGAAAACAATTAAAGAAAGAAAGAGGCGGCACCGGCTCCAGCAACGATGTGTTCTCCCGACTCCTCAATAGAGCAAACAACCATAGGATCTGACTTGGCCAACCTTTTAAGACCTTCAACAAGCTTGGGAAGATCTGAAGCAACCTTACATTGAACAGCAACACGGACAACAGGTGACACAGAAAACTTCATAGCTCGAATAGGGTGGGCATCAACTTCCTTCTCATTTGTTAAAGTAGCATTCTTGGTAATAAATTGATCCAACCCAACCAAGGCAACTGTGTTACCACAAGGCACATCCTCAACAGTTTCTTGTCTCTTACCCATCCAAATAACAGTTCGTTGCACACTTTTCACATAGAGATCTTTCTTCTCCCCTGGGACATAATTTGGTCCCATGATCCTCACCTTCACACCAGTTGATACCTTACCGGAGAAGACACGGCCAAAAGCAAAGAACCTACCCTTATCAGATGCGGGAATCATCTTTGACACATAAAGCATCAGAGGCCCCTCAGGATCACAACTTCTGATAGCAGAAGCATATTGATCATCGAGGGGACCTTCATATAAATTCTCCACACGATACTTTTGGGCTATTGCAGGGGAAGGAAGATGAAATATCATCATTTCCAGAAGTGCAGTACTTGCTGGGAGCCAGGTCTGCATGACACGCTTCATCAATGCTTTGCCCATCAGTTCCTTCTCTTCAGATTTCAGGCTCACTCCAAGCTTCTGCAACATTGGCCACAACTTATCCTTCTGATCGTTCATACAGGTGTTTATTACCTGTTTGATAGGTTCATAACAGAACTGTACAAACCCACGCTTGCATGAAGGAGAACCAGTGCTTTTGGTTGTCCATTTCCTTGTGGCTGGATCGAAAAAGTTCTCACCCCACAGCCTTTCCATCATCTTTGACTCATCGACACCAAATTTAGAGGCATACATCTGGGCGAAGTTAGTGAGCGTAAAAGCCCAGCCATGCAAACCAGCAGAAAAAGCAACTGTTCCTTTCTCGGGATAGACCATACAATCACCAAGCAGGGGATCTTCATAAGTAGCCATGATGACATTAGCATTCTCAATAACCCTTTGAAAAGCCTGATAAGCTTCCTCTCCATCCACCTGGAGCTCAAGAAAGCACCTGTCCATCTTGTTAACAGTCAAAACAGGCCTAATCCTTTCTCCGAGGGCCTGTCGCAACACTGTCTCTGTTTGAACGCAGACACCCTCAATACAGTCAACCACCACAAGTGCTCCATCAGTGATACGAAGAGCAGCAGTAACCTCTGATGAGAAGTCAACGTGCCCAGGAGAATCAATGAGATTTATCAGGTACTCATTCCCTTGGCGTTCTCCCTTGAAGTTCTTGAGTGATTCATCAGTCATTTCATAGTAAAGGGATATGCCAGTGGACTTAATTGTGATACCACGCTCAGCTTCATCCGCACGAGTATCTGTCATTCGTACATCACCTGCCACCTCTTGGGCAATAATACCAGCAGCAGCGACCAGAGAATCAGTTAGAGTAGATTTCCCTGCATTTGGAAAGCAAAATGATCAAGAATTATTATTTGGATAAGCAAAGCAAAATATTTATAACAAACAACTATCATTGATGTGCTGCACTGGTAAACAGAAAATCTATGGTGATGATGTCACTGATTGGTTATAATCCTAAACAACATCTGGGGAACTGATAAATAAATCAAAAAATTAAAAATACAAAGGAAAAATTATTTTACCATCAAATATCAAGGAGCACTTGCAATGAAAAACTAAAATAACAATAGTATGCTTTAAAATAGCACCACGACAAAATTATATCACAAAAGATATTTACACATAAAGATAATCTGGAAAATGTATCAGATTAACAATAAAAAGATATAAATTAAATGCATGTTAATTCATACCATGAGCACTTCTAAATGACACACTATAATAACAATAGTTTGCTTTAAAAGATCATCTCAACAAAACTAGATCACAATATATGTATAAGAACAGATCAAGATAATCTGGAAAATGTATCAGACTAATAACAAAAACATTTAAAACAAATGCAGGTCAATTCATACCATGAGCACTTCTAACTGTCACACAACAGTAACAGTTTGCTTTAAAAAAGCAGCACAACAACATTATATCATAAAATATACGTACCAGAATCAAAACATCTACAACAAATGCATGCTAATTCATACCAAGATCACTTCTAAATGCCACAACACAATAACAAAACTTCGGTTTAAAAAAGCACTGCAACAAAATTACATGAAATAAATATGTACAAGAACAAATAAAAGAAAATCTGGATAATGTATCGGTCACAATCATTACATAAAAGACAAATGCATGTTAATTCATACCATGGTCAACATGTGCAATCACAGACATGTTCCTAATGTTGAATTTATAGTCCATGATGCGACGAAGCTCTTCAGCTGTAAACTTCACCTGAAAAAATAAACACAGATTTCAAGTCTCAAGTTAGACAATGCATATTCCACTAAAAAATTCTCAGCTAGAAACATGTGAAGTGTTCCAAAACTTACCATCTTGTCTTCTCTTTACTTTCCACAAAAATAAGAGACTTGTAGCTGAAAAATCAAAAAAATGAATTTAGCTACACATAAAAATATCACAGATCTGAAAATACGGAGAAGTTGTCAAGACAATTTAAAAAAAAATACATATTATAAGGTTCCAATACAAGTATTGCGAATAAAATCATCAACATGAATCAAATTCATCTATCCAATTACACAAACTTTTCAAAAGTGCACCACGACGCAACTACAAGAAATTGTCATCGTTAAAAATCAATAAAATCAACACTAAAAATTCTTCACCAACGTTCAAATATCTCACTCAAATTTTTTGTACGTTGAAAGACTACGTACTTGAAAAAACATAAATATAGATGATTATAATAAATAAAAGAAAACATATGTAAAGTTTAAAATGAAAGAATGCATGTTAATAAAAAACATAAATATAGATGATTATAATAAATAAAAGAAAACCTATGTAAAGTTTAAAATGAAAGAATGCATGTTAATAAAAAAACGGAAGTTGTAATAAAGTATAGGGAATAAGATAAAGGAAGAAAACGAACAAACCTGAGAGAAAGACGGGAGAAAGACAAGAGTGTAAGAAGCGGCAGCGGCGAAAAAGGGTTTGACAAGTTGTGTGTCACTCTATTTATACACAAGCCGAGGAATCATTTTTTTCGGATATACGTCTAGGGATTTTCAACTCTCCTCAATTTGGGCCTGCTCCTGGGCCTACACTTCCTTTATTTAATCACAAAATAAACGTGCATCTCAATTTATTTATTGATTAATAGGTATATGTTAGAAATATCTATGTTGTGTTATTTTAGATGTAACATAACTCTAGATCATAAGGATGATCGAAAAGTTAATAGTTTAATTTATAAGAGTAACATTTGTTATAAATAACATATATATATTAAAATGGATTAATTTCTTATCAAAAAAGGGTGACGAAATATCATTGATAGTACCAAAAAATCTCTATATATATAGATATATTTTGAACAATGTTGGATCTTTGTGAAATTTGATATCAATTATATTTATTTTATCTATACTATTTAATAAAGAGAAAATATAAAATAATCACTCACCATAGTGTAATTCGTGATTCTCTATTTTGTCTTCATTGTCTTTTTATTTCTACAAAAAAAACATATAACATTATTTTCTTATAACATTTATCTAAAAAACAATATAAATTATCTTCCCCAATTCTATATTTTATTAATCTTCTTACATCTTTGATATCTAATAAGTTTATATATAACATTTATTATATTAATTTTTTTAAAGAATATAACACAAAAATAATACATATAAAAAATATAATAATGTGAGTCGACAGATATGATGGTAAAATAAAGTCGGTTAAAGTTTACATACTTTATTCTATTTGATCACCTTAAAGATAATTAAAAAAATATAAATTTTGAATAAAAGGTGTGCATAATAAGGAAATTATTAATCACAATTGACTTATAATTATCATCAATTACGTTATTTGAGTATTATTTCAATCTATGCAATTTGAGATAAATTTTACATCACATATTCACATATACCACTTGATATATTTCATAATTTCATCTGTTTTCACATAAAATTTTATGATTTATATATCCATCAATTTTATAATCATTTTATATGATTGATCTAAATACATACATAAATTAACAATTTGTTATATAGTATGATTTCCAATTTTTATACCTAATTAAAATTTATCCTTTACGTGTTAAACTTTACTGAAATCCTCCGTATTACTTCCCTATATAATAGTCAAGCATTTCTAAAAAAATCTTCATTTCTAATGTACAATTATTCTCTTTCTCTAGTCAAAACTCAGAATTGGAAACTTCCTAATTGATTTAAAAAAGAATAAACTATACTACTACTTTATTTCATATTTTCTTTATTTACAATGTGAAATACTTAAATTTTATATATTTTGGAGAATTAAAATATTATTTTTATGTGGAGTATACTTTATATTGTATTTTTTATTGTGAACATCTTATATTATAATTTTTTGTTTTATTATAATGTTCAACTTAAAGTAAGTTACGATTAATATGTTGGTGGTGGTTACATACGATCATATGATTTTTTTTGTATAAATTAAAAAGTTTAAGGTCAAAATAGAAAAGTAAAATTATTGGTTTTGTCTTTATATATAGTATAAATATAAATATAATAAATAATAGAAAAATAAAAAAATATATAAAGATATTAAGAAAACTTTAAAAAGTCCAAACTTCATTTATTGTTTAGACAAATCTAACCTTGAATTCTACCCAGTAATATATAATATGCATTTGTTATGGTTCAAAATACTGAACTCTCCTACATCTTATATATTAAAAGAAGTTGTATGTTTGATTTTCTTATGATGTTGATTTTGTCATTTATAATTTAGCTTCATTGTAAAAATACAATTATCACTAATTTTTCTGTAGGTAAATAAGACTTGAAAATTCTAAAAATATCTTAGTCACGTGCCTTATTAATAGCTTATTTAATTATCACTACTGACCCATTTATTTTTTAAATTAGAGTAAATTATGTTAATTGAGTTACAGTGAAATTACAAAAATTATGACTCTATTTCTTTTACACATGCTGACTACTCTTAAAGAAAAATAAGTGTAATATTATAAACAAAAAATGGTGATAAATATAATTAAGTTAAACAAAATATGATATATGTAAAAATAAGTTCAAATAGTATATGAGTTGATACATCTTCATTATGTTTAGTTTGTTAAGATATAGTTAAGAGATATTTAAATAATACCTTCTTAAAATTATTGATGTATTTCGTAAGAAACCGGAAACCTGAAATAATCTTTTGGCCTATTGAAGAGGACAGTGAAGAATGTCACATTCATCATTCACCGAAGTATATGGACACAAAACTTAACCATCTAAAATCTATTTAAGAAAAACGATGAACTTCCAAGTGCATTGTAAAAGAGAATCTAGGTAATGTGTCCTAACATTCTATAGGTAATGTGCAGAAAAAATGAGGGGTAGTCAGATTCTAATATGTGGTAATAATAAAATTTAAAAGTGTAAATCTTTTTATTACTTTAGAGCTTATATTATTTTTTTTCCTCTTATAATCCAACATCTAAGAGGACTACACAAAGTGAGGGCCTTTATTTATTATAAGGAAATAAATAAAATTTATATATAAAATTTGTAACAAAAATAAGATTTCAAAGAGCAAAAAAATGAGTATTTATTATTAAAAAGAAATTTATTATCGAAAATAATTTACCCTAACGTTCAAAAAAAATTCTCATGAAAATCATAAAAGTATGTAATATATTTTCTTTTCTTGCTCATTTATCATTATTAACCATTAGGAACTTGATACCAAAATATTTTTTATTTTTAGTTATACTTTTAATTGTCATTGAATTATCTCATATTTGGTTCATTAAGGAGGACTCATCTATTTCATTCTACATGCATTAATTATGTTTATACAATATAATTATCAACAAAATACTAAAGAAACTTATATGTAGTGTAACAAATAATACAAGAACAAATATTTTTTGAAGGAGTGACATTTTGTTATATAAAAAAGTAAAAAATGTGAAAAATGAAAATTGTTTGTACAAATAAAAAAAAATGACCCTCATTAATTATGGATTCTTTGTACTACACTTGCTGCACAGCCCTAACAATGGATGATGATGCTTGAAGTGTGTCACGTGGTTACAAAATGAAGTAATTAGTGGGTCCTATGATACTTTTCCTTCAAATGCACTTTATTGTGGATTTTCACTCTAACTTCTCTCTCTTTCCTCTCTTCCTTGAGCAGAGATATAATATTTACAATCATTAGATCTTGAGGCTATGTGGTTACAAAAAGATTTGTGTATCTTAAAAGTGTAAACATATTTCTTTTGGAAGGAGGTTGATTTTTCTTGATCCAGTTCTTTTAACATTCCTACTTACTGGCTTTGTATAAGGCTCCAAAAAAAAGTCTTATCAAAGCTTATGAGTTTGCAAAGAAGATTTCTTTAGGGGAGCAAAAGAGGTGGTAAAGATATTGTATGGGTCTCATGGTCGAAAGTTTATAAACCTAAGTCTATTGGTGGATTGGGGTTAGAGATTAGTTCGGTTCAATGATGCTTTGCTTGAGAAATGAAGATGGCGTAGATATCAGGATAATGAGATACTTTGGGTGAAGGTAATTAATTCAAAGTATAGAAATAACACTTATTTCTCTTGTTCACTTAATTCTCCTAGATGGTGGAAAGATATCTTTGCAGTATTGGATCTAACAATGACCTTATTGGTGGTTGGTTTGATAAGAACATCTAGAGGGTCCTTGGCCATGGTTCTCAAACTCGATTATGGTTAGACATTTGACCGGGGAATCAGAATCTGAAAAAGGTCTTTTCCAGACTGTTTAATTTAACTTTGAACAAGATGGCAACTGTTGCAAAGTGTGGTGGCTGGATTAATGAGGTGTGGACTTTAGAGGTACTTTGGCATAAGGAATTGTTTGATATAGAGAAAATTTTGATCACAAACTTGTATGAATTGATTCATAATCACTCTTGCAAGAGAGATCACTACAACATATTTTGTATTTAGTTAGATTTTTATGCCATTAGCAGAAATTTTTAACATCCACAATATAATGCAAAAGTTTCAAAAACCTCCACAGTTATAACCACTAGAAGCATTTTGCGGAGGTTTTTAACATCCACAATATAATGCGAAGGTTTCAAAAACCTCCATAGTTATGACCACTAGAAGCATTTTGCAAAGGTTTTAGAAAACCACTGATATCTACACATTTGTAGCGGTTTATTTGTGGAGGTTAAAAAACCTCCACACTATTTGATAAGGTCTTTGTAATGTTTACCATAAAGGCTTTAAACCTCCACTATTTGAGAATGTTAATTGTGAAAATTTTCAACATTCAAAACTCGAAATAACATATAGTAGATCTGCTGAAATATGTAACTATTATATGTTTAGAGGATTTCAATCTCAATTTGATTTCATAATTTCACAACTTTAATCTCATTAATTTGTAGTTATTATTTAAATATAGAATACTAAATCCAAATGTTTTTAATAATAATAAAATTTCATTGCAAATAACAAATGTAGCGTAACATAGTTGAAAGAGTTATAATTCATCATTCATTAGAAATTCAAATACACCATAAAATCTCAAAAAAATTAAAAGTAGTCTCATATGACACTTTAAAAACAAAATTCATAACAAAAATCCTAAATGTTGTTGGCTCCAGATAATCCTCTTGCACCCAAAGGTGTATGAAACATACTTGCATCATTATTTACCTGAAATAATAAAATGAAAACATTTAGTTGGAATAATAAAAAAAAACATTGATAATTACTATATCATTATTTACACTTTGTTCATATAATATTGCACATTTTAGAGATGTAGACAATGCAGAAGAATCAGATCAAGCTCCAAAAAGAATGAAAAAACTTATAAGTGATTCATGTGGGTTTTTTATGAGCCTCCTTCTTATTGTACATCCTCAGCCATTTGTTTATGTGCTCTTAATCCACTCTTGAAGGTAATATTAAAACTATAAAAACCTTTAAGCACATAAGAAGGTACACATAGTCAAGTATAAAATCTCAGATACTACAGACTAAGGAAGGTACACATAGTCAAGTATAAAACCACAGATACCTAGTCAAGTATAAGACCACCCCACACATCAGAAGCAAAAAGCAGTTTAGAAATACTGAATTAATAAATATGACAATACCTAACGCATAGCAAGTTATGCTATTTGGAAGAACATTTCTTTTATGTAAAGATCTTTTGTTTGAAGTCTATGCTTTAGAAGTTTCCATAAAGAGCAAGTAAGCCAAATTCACAACATCCTAACATACAATTTCAAAACATACTAGTTTCTTTTGAAATTTCTTTGTTCTAGCATGATTTGAAACAAACTTACACAAATGGAATTCCCTAGGAAAAAATTGGCATATAGATAATCTCTAAGTGTTAGTGACAATAATTCAAACTAAACTGTGTTCTCTCCGCTATAAAAATAAACTCAGTTTTTTTACAATTGTTAAATATACAAATACTCATCAAATATAATTTAAGTAATAAGATTGGATCTAACAACAACATAAACTAGCCAATTTTCCAATATTATACCACATGAAAAGTACATCGTGAACTTTAATTTACATATTGACTTGAAGCAAATAGAGCACCTAATACAACTACTCTAAAACACACCTAAACTATAACGTGTGACCATATCTTTATTAATAATGTTCCTTTTGGACCCACGGCAAACACAAAATTACAAGAAAACGTTTAAAATTCCACAAAATCAATAATAGCAAGCACAAATTGGTAAATACTAAATAAAATATCAAAAACAAAAAAAACTAACAAAAACAAACCTCTATAAACATAAACCTATGAAATCACTATATTACATAAATCCAAAAGTCCAAAACAGAAGAAACAGAGATAATGATAAACCTAAATCAACTATCAATAATGGATTATCAGCATAGACAAAAAAACAAATGAAAAGAATCTCAGTCGAGAGTACCTTACGAAACGAAAGGTTATTTCCGAATTCTCCACTGAGTTCCTTCATTCTACAAATGGCAACATCATAAGAATTATCAAAGTTATCCACAACATCCATAAAAAAGTTATAATGAATAATTGAAACAATTTTTTTGATCAGCAATAACAATTTATAACCAAAAAGATAGTATTAGGAGAACAAGAAAAACAACCCAATGGGTTAAAGACCCAAACCGAGAAAGGAATAGAAAAAGAAGGAAATCTAGCTAAAATCAAAGTCCATGACTGAAGATGAATAGAGAACATTACCTCCTTCAAGTTCAAAGAAGTCTTCTCAAAGATGAATTTGTTTCTAGCTACCCATATGCACCAGATACAAACAAACCAGATAGACATCCAAAGATGATGATGCCTCTTGTCCAACTGCAAGAAATTCCAATGAGAGTTGAAGTGGCACTTCACACCAATCGGGAACACAGAACAAAAACCAAACCACTCGTATACTTTTTGCCAAACTCCATAAGACCAAGAGCAAGAAAAAAATAAGTGATCGACAGACTCGACCTCCACACCGCAAAAGATACACCTAACTGGATCATGCTCCCCCAACACTCCACGACTAGCCAGGTTCAAAAGGGTAGGCACCCCATCCTTGGAGACCCTCCACGCACACTCTCTAAGAACCAACCATTGTGAACCAATAATTGAAACAATTAATTACATAAAGTATATTCACTAGATAAAGAGAACAATCTAAGCACTCAGCAAAAGTTATAACAGAAATTTAATGAATAATTGGAACAATTAATTGTAACAGGAATTTGTGACAAAATAAGCCTCAGAAATTTGTTTTGAAACTAGCAGGCAAAAGTTGAAGAACAGTGTGGGTGCCAATGTAATCAGCTCCGTCATTAACCAAAACAGTTTGAAAATCAAAAAACCGTTTTCAAATGGAAATCATAAAACAGTTTTGAAGAATAAACCGTTTTTGGACAAGACTCCAAGTTATGTGCATCTATTTGATCTAATTCAAACTAGATCTTGGATTTGGTTCTCTTCTTTTGTTTCTATCAATGTATTATCTTTATCTTTTGCAAATTGGTGTATAAATCTAAAACTTTGTATACAACTTTGTTTTACAAAGTTGACTGCTTGATCTCTTTTGTATTAGGTGGGCAATATGATGACGATTTAAGAGGTTTTTTTTGTTTCCCACAGGTATCCTTGCACTGGACATTTTTTCAATCCACAAGACTCGAACCCGGGTTCTTGCTAAAAGGGAATCAAACATGTACCACTTGAACCAATGTCCGTTGGTGATTCAAGAGGGTTTGAGCATGAGAGTTTGGAGAAGAGGGTTTGGGCGTGAGGGTTTTGAGAAGAGGGTCACAATTTTTATCTGTAATGAGAAAGTAATGGATATATAGTTTTTTCAAATTGATAGTGCAGCTTGAGAACCTCCGTAAATTAAATAAATACTTTCACTATATATTTAGCTAATCATTTGACCCATCTCATTTGAATTATTTGGGGAGGTTTGAATAACTTCCACAAAATATAAAGTTTAGTGTAGTGGATGTTGCATACAGTTGGAAATCATGCAGCTTGGATGCATCCCGGAGCTATGTTGTCAAATCTGCTTATCTCATCTAAGTAGATCAGACTCCTTCACTTTTAGATAACTTTTTAAAACATTGTTGGATTAATTGTGTCCCATCAAATATTTGTTGCTTTGTTTAGAAGCTCATTAGACAAAGACTACATTTAAAAGTATAATTGTGCAAAAAGGAGGTTATTCACATCATTGATAACATTAATTGTGTTATTTGTTAAGAACCGTGTGAAATCTAATGAGCATATGTTTATTTCCTATGATTTTGTGTGGAAATGACTTTATTTTTTGTTACAAGTTTCTACCTGGACTTTTGCATCAATTGGCGAGTCCTTAGTTTTGCATGATATGCTTAGACTGAATGTAAAAGAGGCAATATTGTGGAGGATGTTATAGTTTACCGTGATTTGGTCTATATAGATTATGAGGAATGAACTTATTTTTTTGATAAGGCAATCAGCTGTGTACATATTTTGGATTTGATCCAAGCGAGATCCTGATCTTGGTTTCATTCTAAAGTTGCTCCAACTTCTTTAATTTTTGCCAATTAATATAATAATCCAAAAACATGTATTATTTTAGCTTCTAAAAAAATCATGTCCTAGTCTTTCACTTATACTAGGTGAGTACTCCTTATATGGCTTTTAGTATAATTTACTTATCAAAAAAGATTAGCTTCCTTTTTTCCTCATATTTTTGAAGATGAGTTATACCTCTCTTTTTTCACCCTCTTTCTCCTAAACCAAATGCATGATAAATGAATCCTTTGATTTCCACCAGAACTTTCAAAATATGAGTCTTTTTATTTATAGTTTTTAAGAGAGCATATATGATTAATAAAATAAGTAGTGAAAAAATAATACTCACGTGGGGTAAAAGATCTTATCAACATCCATGATTTTGTCAAGCAAAATCTAGGGTTTTCTTTTATGGGGCCCTTTAAGATGTTATGTCACATAGGTCTCAATATATATGATCAAATCCATGCCCCTCTTCAGACCTCTTCTCTTCTCTCTATTCTTTTCTAATTGTTCCTTCCCTTTTCTTATTTCTTCATTTCTAAGTACAATATTTTTGCAGTTAAAGCAAATTTATCAGCTCAAAGGGCTTAAAACATTATCTATTCTGGTTGTATTTGAATGAAATGAAGGAGGGTGGTAGAAAACAAGGTGCAATGTCGCCATGTGCTGCATGCAAGCTTCTTAGAAGAAGATGCGCACAAGATTGTGTATTTGCTCCTTATTTCCCTGCACATGAACCCCAGAAGTTTGCCAGTGTTCACAAGGTTTTTGGGGCTAGTAATGTCAACAAAATATTACAGGTTCATTTTTCATGCATGCACCCTTTAATTTACATCCCTATCATGTCCACGCATTATATTTTTGTCGTAGGTAGCAGAATCTTATTTATCATTCAATCAGTGTTCCAATCGTTTTCACCAGATAAAAAAAAGGTGCCTTTGGGTGTAATTGTGTATGCATATGCATAAATATGTATATCATTGTATACATCTATAGTTATCTCCTTTGGCAAAGCCACAAAGCTATTCAGACCTTTCAACTAGTTCTTCTATTAACTTTAATTTCCTTGTTATGAGAAAGATCTTCCAATATTTATAGATGGTAAATAAGTAATCAATTTTTTTAATCTCTTGCATGAAAATTCTACCAAATACTACCAATGTCTTCCTCATGAAATCATCATCAGTTGCAAAAAATGAGTAAGTCAGTTTTTTTCTGATAAAAAAGTGTGAGGTCGGTTGCAATGGTGTAGTGAAATCCTCATTCTTTAGTCTTTATGCAGTTTGAGTATTGAATTTAGATCAAAATTTAGGAGCAGTTTCTCCAATTCTTTCATTTTATTTAATTAAACTAGGTTTTTTTCTTGATGCCTACTGGTGCATGTTTGGGCCTTATAAATAAAACGAAGTATATCAGCTCCTAACCCAGTCAATATATTTAAATACACAATTGGCCTATAAAAAATTTGGTGTTTTTTAAATTCCCTTTCACTTACATTAGAAAAGGCTCATTAAATTATTATATTTTGCCATAAATAATACACAATTAATGTCTTTTGTAATATGTTAAATATAAAAACATTTAAGTCTTAATCTTATTAGATAAAACTACTTGAATATATAGATTGAATAACGTTATAATATTTTATCATAAATCATATTAATTAATAAAATATTGATCTTTAAATTTTTCTTAAATATTTTGCTTATAGTTTTTCTTAACCTTTCTCTATTTAAATATTGGACTACCATTATTCCATTTTGCTAATTTTTTTTACAATAGTATCTGCATAACTTTATTATGTATTCATTTATGATCCTATTCTATCTGTATACTACCTCATTCAACATTCAACTCAATATTTTTATTGAGGTTATTCTCTTCTGGATTCTATTTTCCTTATCTTATACATTATTACTAGCATCTATATGCTTCTTTTGATAATGCATCGTCTATTAAATATTTAAATTGTACAGACAGACTAATTCTTTTTAGTAACTATTATTAAATATTTAAATTTTATATATTTTACTTTATAGAATGATATCACTTTTTTGTGTTGAGTATACACCATATTACAATTTTAGCTATAGTTTAGAATTGATTGTAGAGTCTTTATATGATATAAATTATTATAAGAAAAGTGCCTTCTAAGAAAGAATAAAGTTTTAATATTTGATTTGATTGTATTTTGACACTTATTCAAAACTGTGATATTCCTTGTGTGAAAAATTGGATAAAAATGAACATGAGATAATCTAATATGATATAAAGAGGTTAAGTTGTTTAGTTTTTGAGTATTTCAATAAACATAATAGGTTCTCCATTTAAAAATTAACCTAAAATAATTATATACAATCTCTTGAACCATTTTTTGCATCTTAATATTGCAAAATTATTTCGCATGTATATGTTATAAAATTGAATATATAAAATTGAATATATCATCAACTAATAAAATTATCTTTTAATTACCACCATTTAAGTATATAAATGAAATAAAATTACCTAGATGTTCTTTATGAATATTTTGTATTATATAGTAGTAAGAGTAAAGTAGAAATATAAAAAGTATGCACGTTCAATTACTTATATATCGCTTAGACGTATTTTTATATAGTAGTATAAATTATTATTATTATACTATTTGAAACCGAAAATTCAGTTGATCCATTGTTTTTCCACTTTTACTTCTGTTACAGTGGTTAATTACAGTTTTTTTTTTTCAACTGTCCCCACCCTTTATTTAACTGAATACTTCTTATTCTTCTTTATTAAAGGAACATTATTAACAACGATCAGGTATACATAGCTTTTGTAAAGTAAAAACGATGTTGTTATCTGTCACAACACACACATATATATATATATTATTGCAATTTGCTCAATTTATGTCTTTATGACCACCACATAGCTTTTAATCTTGGACTCCTTGTTTTCCATGTTGTTTTCAAAAAGAAAAAGTGTGATTACGTTCATCTTTTTTCTTGTATTTAAAAAAGAACATGGGTCACATTGATAGAGACGGGTAATATATATGTTCAAAAGTGATATTGATTCCCCAGACAAGGATATTTCATCTTGTTAATAAATAATGATAGTTGCATTAATAATATACAATTTTGTAAGCATGACGCTTTGATGGCATACTAGCATTTTTTTTGGGTGAATCATACAAGTTTTTTTTGGGTGAATCATGCAAGTATTGGCAAATTATTCTGTGAAAGTAAATTAATTACAACTTAAGAGGTATGAACAAAGTATGCTAGTAATTAATGTCATTCTACTTATTGAAAAAGCTAGTCAACATAAGCATCTAGGTAAAAAACTCAACACACATTCATAAGCCGCATGATAACTAGTTGAATGGAAGTGATGCAGTTAAATCAATGGTATATGAAGCCAATGCAAGGGTGAGAGATCCAGTGTATGGATGTGTAGGTGCAATATCCTCTCTACAACAACAAGTAGATGTGCTGCAAACTCAATTGGCACTTGCACAAGCAGAAGTTGTGCACATGAGAATGCACCAAGCCACAATATCATTAGATCAACAACCAAATGTGCCCATTGTTCACCATCACAGAATTTATCCCACCCAACAGGTTCATGTCTTCACAGACTAAGTCTTTTTTTGCTTTAGACATGGTTGTTGATCATGTCAACATGGGAGAATCCTTGTGGTCATGCTAGCTTAGTTTAGCTTATTGGAGAGTGCATAAATTGGCATGCATGCCTAATGCATTCAGTTTATTTATTTTCTTATTATTACTATCATGGACTTGTTTTATTGTACCCTTTTTTTTGCGTGTGGAATTAGAGGACATATATATCTCCACATTAGCTGTTATTATCATTATTGATTAATTAATCTTAGTAATAATAAGGGAATTAAAGGACATATATATATACATATATATCTCCAACATGTAGAGAGTGGACAGAAAAAGAAACATAATAATAAGGGCTTCACCCCACAAGAATACAATTTGCTAACCATTGTATCATGACTCGTGAGTAAAGTCTCAATTAAAAAATGGATTTATTATATATGCATCTACATTTTTTATATTGTGAGCTCACATAATCTACTATTTATATATTAATTATTATTGATTTTTAAATAAATAAACAATTAAAAATATATTGATTATATAATGAAAACTTTACTGTAACAATATATAAATATTAAACTCTTATCATTAAAACTACCAAAACAAGGAAATCTAAGTTGTTAACTTCTCGTAGCCATTTAAGAAAGTGGCCAATTCCATATAACCAAAACTTTCTTCTTTTTGTGAGACAGAATTGAAATGTTAAACAATAACCTTTAAAGTAATGGCAGATAGTTTGAGTCTGATTTTCATGGATAATGGATGTAATTTTTTTACACTCTTGATCAACAATAATTTTTTTGGATGAAGTTATTAATGAATAACATATCACTTCATGTATGACTATTTTAAGATATTTATTATAGGAATCAAATGTTTTAACATTTTTAATGATGTAATAGTGCTTGATTACCAGTATAAAAAAATTCTGGTAATGCATGAAATTAAATTGATTTTTAAGACCTTACTTTTGAGTTATGATGCATCATCAATATGAAAATTTGTACACAATGAACCAATCATTTCAAAACTTGGGATAAACTGAATTTCAAAAAACAGAATAAGACCAGCCCAAATTAACACACCAGAAACAACTGTTTTCGACCCAAAAAGCCCATGGAAGCCCAACTAATATACTTGATCCGTAAAATAAATTGCACACCTAAAAAGTTTGTAATTGGTGTTAAAGTACTTGGTTCATAAGTCAGATCTTGCATTATATTGTAATTCTTTAAAATGTTTGCTTCCATTTGATTATGTCTTATTTGCAACATTATCTTAAAATTATAATGAATCAAGACAAACATAGCATGATGTTTAGTTGATAGAAAAATAAAACAAAACCTCTTCTCTTTTTTCACCTTATTTTGGTTTAATAATGAGTTTAACCTGGGATAAAGAGAATCAGCCTTCTTTACTTGAACTTTAATACATAACTCAATATATGAAATGAAAATATGAATAACAAATTAAATTGTTGCTTTTTACACAACCTATGCATCTTGAATTGGCTTTTCCCTATAAATTATTTTTATTGGAGAAAAACTATGCAACTTCAATAAATTGGCCTGACATTATTTACTAACTGTTGCAAAGTAAGTCCATGGCTAGTAGATTTTGAGATAGTATAAGTCCAACTAATGAGATATGTTTCTACGAATGTAAATTTTGCTTCTTGGTGTGTGGACTCATTATTTTGTATTGTTAATTATTGATTGTTATGTCGGTTAACACTCCTTGTACTTTCTTATTGCAAGTTTATTTTTTGTGCCGAGCAAAAAAAAGTTCTAACCATTTATGATTTATCCCTTGTTTTTCACATATATCACATGGGAGCCTTTAAAATCTTAGGCCTAAATATAAACTTTGGTTGATGGACATTCCCTCATGCATGTTTTCTGGATCCGTTGCTGACTTGTATCAAAATACAGGATGAAAAACTAGTAAAATGGTATTGGAGGGTAAACAGTTAACAATTTTGACCCAAACCACATGAAGTAAAATTTAATTAACACTTAATAGGTAGTGATATAGTCTAGGTTCCACATAAATTGTTATAACAATTGCAACATTGATATGCATCCATATCCTAGGGAAGGGGATCCTCTCCAGCAGTGAAGAATCCAATGCTGGATAGGATTATGAGACGTGACAAAGAATCTTTTTAACGATCATGATTTCATATTATTTTTGAATAAGAAATAAATAAATTAAATTTAAAGTTTTTTTAGCCACATGTTTTAGTAATGGAAGTTAAACTCATATCCTACCATATGAGCAGGGAAGCATAAATTACAGTGTTCATTATATACGTGAAGTTTCCAAAATGCTTGCAATAATATTGTCCTCATAAAAAGAATTTGTCAACTAAATTTTTATATGTTATCTAGCAAATTAAATGGGGCCAGAGTTTGTGGTACTCTTTTCTTGTTATAGTTCTCTAGCACATAAGTGGATGCATGATAAGACCTTGCTCACCGAAAATTCTTTCTTCATCACTTTGATATCATTCTTTTTTTGGGTTTGGTCTCTAAGATATATAAAGGAACAGTGAGAAATGTCAACTCTTTGATCCACTTGAACTTCACTGTGTAACCTTCCCTTGGCTTGAAGGGACACTGAGTCTAATGAGCTGTATCCTACATCTCTATAGGTGGTGGGTTGGCTAATAGGATAGCTTGAGTGTTTTAGATTATGGTTGTTAGGGTGATTATGATTGCACTTGTTGTGATCACAGTGTTGCAGCTATATCAGTATAACTTTCTTTTATGAATGAAACTTCGTTTTCAAATCGAATGTAGCTTGATGTGATCATATCAAGATAATTCAGTACATTATCTCAATTGTGGGATGAAGTATATGAGGCTCACCACAATCATATTATTGTGGCATCATGCACTTTGAAACCTTGGATAGGTTGAAGTACCACTTGATGCTCTAGTTTGCTAAAACTTATAAATTTATGTAAGACCAACCAGTCAAGTTTATTAATGAAGACAATGATCTAATGAAATTAAATATTTTTGCAAAGTAGTTTATTTCTTCTTACTAATAATTGTTCGAAGCTTAGTTGTGAATTATATGATTTTTTTTTTGATCGGCTTGTGAATTATATGATTGTTTTTCGTTTGTAATACACTCATTACAACATCTTCCACATTTTTTGATAATATGTTCTCACAATCTGATTCTATGATTGTTTTTCATGACAAACACCAAAGCCGCAATATGAATACAAAGCCAAATCATCAATCTGTCACTATGATTGAAAGCCATTATTATCATAATGCAATGGGGTCAACTAGAGAAATGAGAATGTTTTAGTCACTGTTGCCTAGTAGTGCTATCTTACGAATGTAAGAATGCATACTTGTGACACCCATTTGCATTTTTCTTCTTCTCCTTTTTATTTATTCACGTATGTTCCCCTATTATTCAATAATAATATTCTTTATCATTAGTAAACATTTGAGAGGTCAAGTTCAGATTGACTTATATAACATGCACAATATAGTTTTGATATAAACACATAATTTTAATCAGAGTAAATTACTTTTAAAATAAATTGCTGAGTAAATACAAATTGGAGTGTAATATTAAGGATATGACAACTGAGCCTGATGAGCCTATTAGGTTAAATGTTTAACCCTAATCCTCACCCTTTATATAAGCCTTAACTTAGCAACTCATTAGGGGATTCATAAATAAAAAATTCAAAAGAGGCAAACCTAATCCTAATTTAGCAAGGAAGGCACATTCAGATTTTAAAAATTCAAAAAAGGAGAGGCGAATTCACTTTTAAAAAGAGAGAAGGGAGAAACTAAATCTTCCTCATCTTCCATGAGCCTAAAAGCTATATCTCTCACTTGTTTTTCTTCTTTGTGATAATGTAATGTGCCTATATTGTTGAATATCTGTATTTGAAAATCAAAATTTGTCATTTGATACACGCGTTTGTTTTTTGTCTTCTTCTTGTTCCAGCAGCCCAAGAGCATGGTGGTTTAACCATTGTAGCCGGCGGTGGAGTCGCTGCCGCCACCATTCCTAATGCAACATTCCAGTAGCCCCCTCCAGCAAAAGGGTTACCTCCATGGTAACCCCTAACCCTAATTCCCATTAATTAAACCCTAAATCCTGAATCAATTTCACCAAAAAATTCTCAAACCAATTTCAATAATAATATTTATATATACATGGAAATGCAATATGAAGTTTTTTCTTAATTAAATCAATAAAATGTAGTGCACAATGAGATCTATATCATGTCACCTTAAATTGACATTTTAAAAAAATTAAATTAAATCAATAAGGGTAGTGCACTATGGGACTTGTGTCATGTCACGTTACCTTCTTAGTATGGGGTTTCTCTCGCTTTTGGCATAGCGGGCCCCGACGGAAGGCTCGCAAGGAGGAGAGGTAGTGCACTATAGGACAAGTGTCATGTCGTGTTATCTTATCATATTATTTATAAATAAATAAAATATATCAATCAATCAACTTTTTTTTCCCTGAAAGAACTACATAACATTGATTTCTCTACATAACATTGATTTCTCTACTGCAGTTAGAGATACGTAACAGTTATTTCTTTGTGAAGCACAAAAAAATAAAATAAAAATTTCTTTTTGTCTTTCTTTATTTTGTTTAATAAGTTGAGATTAAAATTAATGTTTTGAATAAATATCTACACCTAATATAACGAGCTAGCATTATGAGGCCTAATATATTCTTCATTCGTAACTGACTCCCGAACTCAATCTTTTTACTTTTGAGCAAATCAACCATATTTTAAAAAATTGGTTTTTTCATGTTTTCCCTCTATAAAACATCGATAACGACTCTATTACATTTAATTACATATTTCTCATGGCGTAGCGACACATAATATAGATTTTTATGCTAGCCCCACCAGTTTAATATCAGTGAAGCTGACAGGAAAAACTTTGATAGAATATGTGATACATTTTCCAACCTTATATCAGTTAATTACCTAAGCCAAACACATTTCAGGTTAATTAAATTTAACCATAGGCCACAGCATCAAGAGTACAAGGCATTTATATCACATTATAGCATTAGCTCTACTTCTTTACACATACATCACCTTTCTGCTGTTAGTTTATCCTTCATGACATTTACTCAGTTATTTGTTATTGCTAATCTATAAATAAATAAATAAATATGAAAACTTAGTTAAAGCTTATGGATATTAGAGCACAGTTAAATCTCTAAGTCGATAGATTAGAGTTAGTACCGAAAAATGTTATGCCCAACACTCAACTGTGGTGTGACAGCAAGTTGTATCAATTGAAAGTCAGGATTGAACTTGATGACAGTAAGTGGCAAAGATAGCCATGAAAATGACACCCACTAGAATAGGTGATTGAAGGAGCATGACATTTCAACCAAGTGGGGCCAAGCCCAAGCTCCAATCTTGGAACAGTCACAAGATATGTGGCCTACTTAAGTTGCATAAGGATCATACATCCTTATGATTTTCTGTATTGGTGTACAAAACATTAATGAGAATTTTATGTCCCAAGAAAATCAGAATTCTATGTTTCTATTTAATAAAATCACACAAAATAATATAAAAAAATATTAATGTATGTTTTTATAATTTTTTAATTAAATGATATATTTTGATTGGTCTGATACACAAATTGGGACACAGAACAAAAGATTTTCATTCGTTTGATACTACATCTTGACCTAAAACTTCAAAACATTAGGTCTATATGTTCATTCACTTATATGTTCTTTAACTCATCTACATACTTACCACTCTATCTATTTGTATTGTCATTGTCTTATCTTATTAAAAACATAACATGCTTTGTTGTGGGTGAGACTCGAACCCACAATCTCCTGCACTCCATTCCTTACGACCGCCCTCTTCACCATCAAACCATCTTGTGACTCCCGTCTGACCATCAACTCTGATATCAATTATTAGAAAATTCTTCATCCATAAACTAAGTGAAAAAAACATATAAATAAGGTTAACCTCACATGGCTATAGTTAGAAGCTCACATTGTCCTTGTGTATGGGAAACGACTTTGGCCATTTTGAAAGCAAAGTAGTGGGTGAGGGAGTGTTGGACTCATGCCTAACTTGGGATATCCGATTATTGAGGAGTTTGATCATTATTATCAGGATATGGGAAGAGTGAATAACTATAAGTGAAATATTATATCTTGAATCAAAATTTTAAGGTAATAATTTTATGTGTTTTTTTCACTTATTAAATCTTTCATTCATCCTCTCATATCCAATGTGGAATTTCACATTAAAAAGAAGATGTTGCAAAAATGAGAGGAGAGGAACATTTGGTTCGGCTTAATGAATTGGTCTTTGATGCATGTTTTTGAACATTTTTAGCAATTAGTTGGTTATTTGTACGTTCTAGTTAAGACTTGTGGTATATAGATAATTTTTCTTCTAACTCTATGTAAATGTAAAATGTTGATGGGTCACACTCACCTAAATAAAATAAACAAGTGAGGATGTATTTTTTCCTTAATTTGACATAGTTTATAGAGATCTTAACCCACTAAATAACTTTGTATGCATCAAATAATGCTTCTAGATTACATTATTTAATTTCTCCTTGAAGATTTCAATATGCATCACCACATTGGTTGAATTAAATCAATTACATTTGACAACTAATATATACTTGGATATATTTGGATTGTGAATGAAGGCTGGTTTAATTGATATCGATTTAGACAATCATGTAAGTTTGAATTTCGTTGTTAATGTGATAAGTGAATAATGAAAAAATATATGTTTGGATGAATTGTGACTAATAGCTTTATTGGAATAAAATATATTTCTGTCTATTCAAACATAAAGTGCCATCAATGGAATCTCATGTATCTTTCAATCTAACCCAAGTATATAGTCAAACTATGCCCATCAAATTCCTTAGCAAATTAAAGAAGTTTGTAATTTGTAAACTTTAAGTACACTTACAGAGCCATGCAATTAGATTTTACATCCACGTGCTTAATTATAAAAGAAACAAATGAGCATACAATATGCATTGACTATACTGAACAGTGGACACTGTTTACTAATTAGTAATTACTATCAGTGCCCAATCTTTTCTGCTAATTAAGCTATATATCATCCATGGAAGAATGAGATAGATAAACCAGACTTGCCATGGCCTCGTAGAGCCAATCATCACCATCATCATTAATCTTTAACTGCAGAAAATAAACAATTCAAAATTTAATTAGGATGGTCCCAAATTTTGTTTTTTAATTTAGGCGTGAAATTTAGAATTACTATAGTAAAAAAGTGACATAGAATGAATAGGAGAGGAGATATTCCAAAATTCAATAGTATAGATGTATGGTGGTTGATTATTAGATGTAGCATTACATGCATGTTATTTATAAGTTCAAAGGTTGATACATATTAAAATAAATATAGGCCTATGGTGATTATTACCTGGAATTGGATTGAATGATCACCATACAAGTCCTCTTTGTGATTATTATTATTCTCTAGATTCTTTGTTGCCTTGTCTTCTGCAGATAGGTCATTATTGTTTCTTGCAAACCTTCCCCTAACCCTGACTCGCCTATCAGCTAAAGTTTTTCTGCATGCATACTGTAGAATTATAGGGCAATGTGAGAGTGAATTCTCTAATCTATATATAACACAATATGGAAGGAAATGGACAAAAGGGTCATCATGTATTTGTAAGTAAGACCTTGATGGTTTTGTTAAAGTTCCTTTGATTTCTTTTCTTCAAATATCTGAGAATTCTTTCCTTTCTTTCCTCTTCTGAGTATCTTTCCACTTTTATATTATTTGATTCCTCTCCTGCTGGCATTTGATCACCATGAATTCCCTGCTACAAATTTCAAAGCCAAAATTAAAAAACATATTATAATATATATTCTTCATGATAGGAAAAAATAAATAATGAGAAGACCTTCATAGTGATGTAAGAACTCCAATAAGGTAAGAAAATTTAAGTTTTCTATTTTTTAAATTAATCTGATAGTTGTTGATAAGTATATTTCTGTGACAATATGTATTCTAGAAGACATGACCTGCTTTTTTCCTTCCCAATCTCTTTTCAGGAGAGAACATTAGAATATATATATATGTCGAAACCACAGTTTTATGTATTGGAAAATATTAGAATATTAGGTGGCATTATTAGAATATTATGTATTGAAAAATATTAGAGAAAAAATGCAATGCATAATACCATATATGCCATGCACTATGAAAAGTTTAAACATATAGTTAAGGAGTTCAACAATAAGCAATTGAGTATACCCAGTTTTGTGTGGCATTATTAGGTGGCTTAATGTCCTCATCAAAGTCACTAATATGAGGTTGGTATCCATAGCTGAAGTTCTGATAACTTCCAATGCCACCCTCATCCATTTTGCAGTCTGAAATAGCAGGCATCCAATCCTGTAACACAGCGTGATGATTATTAAGTGCTCCATAATGATCATACACAGGAATGAAGTTCATGTTATCTTCACACCACATTGTATTGTCCATGACTGAGGTATTACTATTGAATTCTGTGATATCAGTAGTAGAGAATGTGTTGTTTGAATAGAATTGAGGAATAGAGGCCATTAGAGAAGGAGAGAGGGGCATGGAAAATGGCTGAGGATTTGGGATGTAGATGTTTATGTGTTGGTTTTGCTCTTCCTTTTGAGTCTTCAATATATAGGCCATTGTGGAATAGTGTTGTAAGTTGAGGCAAGTGGTGAAAAGTGAAAACAAAATAAAAGTAGCTATGAAATGTGATAAGAAACTAATTAAACTGTTAACTTTTATGTTATCTCATTACTACTTACACTCTTTACTTTTATGATACTTATCAGCTTTTTCCCTGAATGCCTTTTTCTCTCTTAAATAAATGGTTTACTATGTTCCTTCTTAAGAAAGTCTTGTGTATGAAAAATATAAGTGTTGAAATTGCTTTACCTTCCTTAAAATAGTATGTTTGATTGTGACTTTTGAACCCAAGAGCCTACATTAAAAGAAATTATTCCCACTTAATTTTTTTGGCAACTTAAAGTCACACGAGAAATCTAATCTAATGAACAGTTTAGGTTGAATCAGGTTAAGACATAAACATATATGCATAGTCTATTTTAATTTTAATATATAAAATTTATTACTACAATACATTTAGTTTTAGAGATAATAAGAATATGATGCAAGATAAAAAGTATATTAGTAAGTGTAAAATAGGACAAGATAAAATTATGATATCTAATTACTAAGTCCATTTATAATAGTAAGTATATATAAATAATAAATAGGTCGGTCCAAAAAACTTTTTTAAGCTTGAGCCTTACATTTTTAAATAAATAATCTTTTTAATAATTGGTTTGAAAGTGTTCTTTTTAGTATGTTGTAAGTTATACTAACTATTTTTTTATAGGATGATGGAATATTATTAGGTGATTGTTGCTTTAATTATATAACGTCTATACATATCTAATTTGTATTTTTATATTATTGGAGGATGTCCCTCATCCGAATGTCAGAAACTAATTATTATCTTTCGAAGTTTATAGATCACCAAAGTGAGTTTTACTGTTACCAGCAAAACATATTCCATAAACACTACAAAAAAAATCGAACTAACTCATCTACCAACTACATTCATTGCATCAAAGAGCTTTATATTCACCAATCACCAGCATATGGGAGAAATGTTTATTTACATGGGTACATTGCAGTACTTGCTCTCTAAAGCATGCATAAGATAAATGATATTTTAAGTCACAAGGTTTTTTCATTGATAAATAAAGGCTATAGGGGAATCTGGTTCAAAATCATTTTTGCACCATCCTTTGTTATTTTCTAATATTCCTGACTTCTTAGTTTACCCAACAAACTTACATATATAGTGCTAGACTAGCCAATATGAAAAATGATTCCAAAAAAGATGACCAACTTGGTAACTTACCTAAATATATACTATAACTTAATTATTAGAGCACAGAAAAATGTGGTGGGTAGCTTCTACCTCAAATTTCATCATATTTCTGCTGCTATTTTCCTCAAAAAGAAAAAAGTAAGAAGAATAAAATTGAACACTATCTTAATTTGTGACAGTACGTAGTATCAGGTTCCTTTACTATCCTGGCGCTCCATTTCAACCTTGCATGTGTCAAAACTCAAAAGATGTTCCACCTTAGGTAACAAATATTATATATTTTGATCTCAATGCAGATTTATGCTGCTAAAATATCTTTGACAAAAGAAGATAGTGAAACAACAATTGATTATAGGAAGATGGATTTGCTTAGTCTGGTTCATGATTGGCAACCCATTTTTGGTGAATAAATAAGGTCTTAGTTTTACCTTTTTTGACCGAATAATCTGAAGTGGCATATTCTGTTGGATGCATGATCTTTCATTAAGACCATGTCATTCCACAGAATATGGATGAAATGAATGTATAGCCTCATGGCCAATTGAGTACCTTCAAATGATAATCTTGTACTTGAAATCAATGCACTTTTTGTTATTTGAAGATTAAAATATAGTTTAGTCCTCTTTTTTTTTTAATTATACAATTTTGATCCCTCCATTATCTATTTATGTCCTCTAACTTTTATGTCTATGTAAAAATGATTATTCTATCATAGTTCCATTCAAAACTGATAAAAGCTCATTTTTGTTAAAAGAATTCAGGAAATAAGTTCATCAATTAGGTGACACTTGTCCAACTTTCACACTTTTTCATGGGAAACATATCTTCTGTCTCAAAATATCTGTCACTTAATGTTCTACTTTCTCTAATTAGTCATAAAAATACTTTATTATTAAATTTTAAATTTAAATATATATTTTTCTATCAATGAGAATAAGTATCACATAGAGTGACACACTTTTTTGATAGACCCCTTTTAACAACCCAACAAGGGGCTAAGACCCAACAGGCTCATGTGGGTGCAATGGTTAATGCTGCATAGGAAGTGAATCCAATCTTGAGCTTATCTTGGAGCATAATATAACTTGAACACCTTTTCCTCTTATCCTTCATTTATCAACATACAAAATTATTCTGTTCCATACAGTACACTAATCTTGTATCTCTGTGTAAAGATTTGTCATGCTTTTTATTTACAGAATTACAAGATCACTTTTAATTCCACAACCAATTTCAGGATAGGCAATGGCCCTTTATTTAAAGGCGATTGAACTACTTTTAGGGTGGAATTGGATTAGATGAAAATATACTAGTCTAATAATTATTTATATTGAAATCATTTTTATGTTTAGTCATATAACTGGAAGTTGATATTAAGAAAATAGAGTAATGTATCTCCTTATATAAGGAGATAACTTATCTCCTCTAGCCAATAAAAATGTGACATGTGTACTATTTTGTTTATTTTTTAAAATATTTTTATAGAAAATGATGAAACATGACATATGTTATGATTTCACTGACAGGAGGAGATAACTTATCTCCTTATACAAGGAGATACTTCATTCCCTTAAGAAAATCACTAAAATAGCTTCTCTTTTGTCTCTTTTTTGTTGTTGAAAAGTTTATCTATTTATCAATAAATTCTTAGACATACATTTTAAATTATCACAAACACTTCTTAAGCTTAATGAAATAGTTCTATGTCACAATATCTCATTTGCATTCAGCTCTCCATATAACATTCAAGAAGTTTTGTCTATACCACTTATATTATCAACATTTAGTATTTGATGTTATTCAGATATTCGTAATTTCTCATAAACACATTCATACATAACACATGACACACATCCATATAACATATTACAAACCAAATTCATGGGTCACCCTACTCTCCTTAATTTTCATTTTATAATGTTCAATTGGAAAACTTATGTTAAATAACATGAAACAACAATAGATCTATGCAAGTATAGAAAAATATCAGGAATTGCCTATATTGAGACAAAGTGAAGATACATTTTTGAAATATGTGGACTGTCCTACCTAATGTCTCATTTCTTAAATAAAAAAAGCGGTATAATTCACAATGGTCTTAGACTGACTTATCTCACAAGCGGAGATGCTATTTCTAGGATTTGAATCTGTAACCTCATGTCACTAAGCAATGACCTTACTGTTGCGCCAACAACCATAATATTGCATTTGTATTACACAAATAATAGGAGTGTGTTAAATTACAGCATAGCTGTCCCATCAGAATTATTTTGACTTGGACACAGCACATTTTAGCACTGCCAGTGCTACATGGATTATTTCATATTCAAGAAATTCTCTGCATTTGTACATCATATAACAGAGAGTTACCAAGAAACCAACAAGAGTTTCTATCTACAAATCATGCAGCAATGAACAATCAACAAGAAAAAGAACTAGATTTAGCATACATTCATCTTAAATTCAATGGCTCAGACTAGTGCTTAATTGGAATTTCATTCATGAATCAAAGACGAATGAATCAGCCTCCTTCCAAGAAAGTTGAGTTGGATTGGTAATCTGAAAAACAGTCAATTAAACACGATGCATGAAATTTTGAACAATGCTAGATGCATCTCTTGTTATATACAAACTTGGAAGATTTTGCTGAAAAAGGTTTCAGACATGATTACCTCTAATGTCGAATTGAAAGCTATTATTATCATACCAATAAACTATGAGCAATTAATAAAAGGACAGAAACAACTTCCCAGCTATGGTTTCTCAAAACCCATACTAAAATAATACCAATACCACATCATTGGAGGTATATATTTATTGATTGAAGTAGGGCTTCTATCACTATGGCTCAAGGGGCCAATCCTCAATAGTTAATAGAACTCATTTCCATCTATAGTAAATTTATGTACATGCACTGCACCTAAGTACTACTTACTCTATAAAGCCTAAAAGTTATAATGTGGAGCAGTGCAATTGAAGTGGCTAATGAAATACACATAAGGACTTCTGCATAAAACTCTCATGATGAAAGGCGGGAAATAGAAGGATAGCTATTAGTAAACTTAAATGTCGTATTTTTGCAAGCAATAAATGCTAGCTTATTAATGGTATGCCAACAGGTTCAACTTCATTCAGTATTCCAAAAACAAAGAGAGATAACAAACCGTGACAAAGGATTGACATACCAACTCAAACGATTCCAGAATGTTGCTTTCAGTACTAGCGTGCATTCCGGTTAAGCAAGCCTTGAAAAGATAGGTAAAGATCCTTGTTATCTGACCCAAATATCTCATCTGCTTTTTCTAATGTTTCCTGAAGAGCACAGAATAAGTTGAGCTATGATTAATTTACATGTTAACAATTTCAGTTCCAAATCCAATACTTCGAACTATTCAGTATTGTTTTACCTCTCTTGTTTGCTTCTTAGCATTTAATAGCTTTATGTTAGCAAGAAATGCACTGAACTGCTCATAGGAAAGGCGACTCCTGATAAAGTGATAAATTAAATCAATTCAGTTAGCTTCTCAAAATAAAATCAAGTAAGAAGTCACTTTATGACAGCAGGGAGAAAGAACGTCACCTGGCTTGACGAAAGAACTCCTTTCCATCAATCTTCGGAGTACGACCTAAACAAAATTTTACAAGTTATGAGGGATAAATTAATGAAGATAATATAATAACAAAACACATTCACAAGGTACCCAGCTCTTCGTTTTCATTACCGAACAACACCCTAGCTAGTAGCATATATTGATAACAATTCAACCAAGAATTGCAGCAAAAGACTAAGAAGAAGCGTAACAGAATCCAAAGACAAAGCTTAGTAAGATGGAGACAAAAATATTTTCTAGTAGATTAATAACGAATCTTCTAAACCTGGAAGTGGTTGTCCCCGAGGTGGAGAGTTTGCTGCTGATGACTGCTGACTAGATGAATACCATGAAGTGATAGAAGACCGACCATCATAGGACAGTTTTGTGGGAGTGGTGGGACGAGAGGTTCTCCTGGGCGATGTTGTTGCAGAATATCCTCTAGG
This sequence comes from Lupinus angustifolius, assembly GCF_001865875.1. NCBI lineage: Eukaryota > Viridiplantae > Streptophyta > Magnoliopsida > Fabales > Fabaceae > Lupinus > Lupinus angustifolius. The sequence continues at coordinate 5,645,137 of NC_032015.1, read as the reverse complement.
AGAGCCCACCGTTGAGATCACTTTTGGAGTATCAGTTGGTGTAAGGCGTGGTGTGATATATGGGGTCAAAGAAAAACTTTGCCTTGCATACCTGGAATCTATAGAACCCCAAAAAAACAGAATAAATGGGAATTAATATGTCACATCAGATTCGAAACAACTACAAGTCCATTTCATGGATAGATAAAGCTATACTATTATTGAATGCAAAACCCGTTTTGGAAAAAAAGAATCTAGTTGAATTCATTTATTTCCAGATAGGAAATTGTAAACTCTTTTTACTTCCCAGTAAAATGCCCTGTTTCCCCTCTTTGGGATTACTTCAGTATAATAATTTTCATTTTCCACTTCCCACTATATAAGAACTTTAGATAAGCATGCCAATGAAATATGTCCAGATGATAATAAGAGAATGCTAAAAAAACAGATAAACATAAATCAATTCAAAAATATTAAATTTTGCTTTCTTAAGGAGTTAATTTCTTATGTAGAATAGGGCTTATATGTTCATATAATTGAATTCTGAATAATGGACATCGGTTACGGCATGTTGTACAGCCAATGGTATATCTGGAAAATTCATTTACCTTCATCAATTGTTTTATCCACATCAGTAGAGCCACCGTATGAATGTTGTGATGTATAGTCACTTTCATCATCATCTGCAAGCAATACAAAAAAAATGCATATAAACAACTGCAACAAGACAAGCAGTCATGCAACATCGATCCTTAAAAGGGCTGTGTGAAAATGATAACCAGTGAAGTGGGAAGTACCCTTATCAGGATATGCTTTCGGAGCTGATTGATCACATGTTCCAATATCTATGGTCTGAGATTGCTGTCCCAAGAGCGATGAAAAAAAAAGGAGGAAAAGAAGAAGAAATCTTGTTTAGGAAAATAATACTGGAAATTTTCAACACAAAAATAAATAGTAATCATGTTAAGTATGACAAAGTTAATATATTGATGTCTTACAGGTGAAGTGTCAACAGCCAGGGACTGCATCAGTTTTTTAAGTGACTCCAACTATCAAATAGAAAGAAGAAAAAAAGAGAATCTGTCAGAAAAATGGGGGGAAAGAAAAAAGCAACAATACTTTACAATCTAACTGGAGTTATATACATATACAAAAAACATATGCATGCAATAAAGTACCAAAGCCAACTTTGTACCAACATATGATGTGTGTGCAGTGCCAACTGTTGTTGGAGCTTTAAAAACTATAGAAGTATACAAAATGGCACATCTACTGCTGAAAAAAACATATGCATGCTGGGCAAGTGTAGAAGCAAGCTTGAGCTTAGTCAAAAATTGAACTGGTAAATTTGAAAGACCTCCATTATGTCAAAATGAGTAATAGTTGTATGACTTGTGTCATTTATATTGTAATAAAGGACATAAATATTCTACATCTGGAAATGTTGAGTTCATGTGAGTGTGACATATCAGTCTCCAATATGGCTCATATCTTCATCCTCAAGTTTTTTGTCCACCATGTCGCATACAATTAGTTCATAATAAATGTTCAAGAGAAATTGCTGTCCCAAGACTTAAGCAGATAATGCTATGCTTTCATATAGTAATAATCATCACATATTCACATCTTGAAAAGTTGCACTCAACCCAAGGAAAAAATAAATAAAGGGGTAGCATCCATCTTAGCTATTTATCTTCCAGGATTAATATGTTTTAAACTCAACTTCTCTCTAGATTATGACTTCATTCAATGAATAAATTATGTCTTTGTTTTCTCTGCTATCATTGATCTTTAGCCTATTAATTTGTAACCTAACATCACCTTTTTCTATCGGGACTCGCCTTCAAATAATGAAATGTTGTCTATAAATGTCTTGCTGGTTAGCTGACATTTGACAGCACTTGTGACACATCAGCTACAGCATTAGTTTGTGTTGAATGCAACATGAATTTATTGATATCCACCCATATACTTTCTTTAATTAAATGAATAGCAACTTCCGTTGCTAGGACAACTAGTTTACAAGTTATGACGAGTTCTAGAAAAGACGCAGTGTAAGGATGCTGTCTGTTATGGCCACTTTAGGAACATCTTTTCAGCATATGTAACCTTTTACTTCATTATGTAGCGTTACATGGTTTAGGTTATAGCATTCTTATGTACTTTGAAATTATAGTTGTACAAGAACAACCAACAATTCCCAATCCTTAACCTGAAATCAAGGCCTACAAATAGTCCTATTATGATTTCTTCCCTTATATAGAAATACTACTATGCAAATCAAAAGAAACTCCAGTATGATGCAAAAGTATCAATGCCTTATTTTGAGGCATATACCGAGTACTGATACAATTGGAACAAAGTCAACAAACCACTGAGGCATTTAAAATCACAACCTCTGGTGCCAGACAACATTTTACTGTCTTGCAAAATATAAAACAGTAGGAAGAAACAGGAAACTGGGGAGAGCTCTAGCACTAAGTTGCAGCAAAAGACATTCTAAAAATTAAAGGCGGAATAGATGAACAAATAGCATATAAACAAAAAGCAAGATGGGATACACAAATCAAATAAACATTCACCTTTGCTAAATCTCGACCTAGTTTTTTTACGGTCACTGCTAATTGGTGCTTCTCCTTTGAAAGCTTTGCCTACAACCACAAATTAGAATATAAATCTTCAAACCATCATCTCTAGATAATACCAGTACATCAAAATATCAAATTGTTTAAATTTACAAGTCAAACACACATGAAATGCAGACAATTACACATGTGGTGACATGCTCATTGTTCCTCACTTCTTTCACCTTGTTTGGTTACATATAAAATGTCTCTTAATTATTACAATGAGCACCCAATTGATTGGCACTATTATGCCAGAATAGAGCTAACCTTTTCTTTCAACCTAAACAGATTTTCAAATGCAAAAATTAACCATAACTAACCAGCAAGGCATTGAGTTCGAATCTTGCGAATCAAAAGAGTAGGAATTGTGAAAGGTTTTCCCCATTTGGAGAGACATTAATACAGACTTATAGAGAGCTTATTCGGGCTTATAAGACGAAATTAAGAAAATAAACTTATGAAAAAAGATTATATCAGTCCTATAAGCGTTTTTAGCTTATTCCAACAAGCTTTTCAAAGAAGCTTATGAAAATATGATCTTTTTAGCTTATTTTAATGTAGCTTCTTAAATAAACTATCAATTAAGCTGTTTATCCAAATGTATCCTAAACGGGTCTTCCCAACTCAACTTGAATTAGCCGAGAATCCAATTTGGTTCTGAGTATACCAAGAGTCTCAAACAAAAACAAAAACATCACTCACATTCCCAACAACTGTATCAAAACAGAATCACTAAAGCCCAATAAAAAAGTAAAAAAGATTAAACAAAAAAAAAATCACTAAAATCCAACAAAAGAAGATTAAAATTTTAAGCATACCCACAATTTATTTCATTAAAAAAATGAAAACCAAGATAGATAAGATAACATAACATACGTTATCATCAAGGGCATTCTTCAACATAGCCTCAGCTTCATGGCATGCATTAGAAAGGCCAGAAACACGTTCCTCAAGGTCAAGGATAACACGGTCCTTTTCCACAAGCTTTTGACGGAGACGAGAGGAATCAGATTCAAGAGATGAAACACGTGAAGCAATAGCCATAGAGGTAATTTTGCGAGCAAGATCAAGTTGTTGATAAGGGTCGGTGGGCATGACAGAAAGAACATCATCAGGAATGTGGAAATCAACATTGTTGTTGTTATGTCCTGTTCCCGTGCCTTGGATAAGAGACATGGCTGAGCCTGAGAGAGAGGCAAGGACACAGACACAGAGGAATAGAAGAGAAAAGATAAAGATAAATTGTTGTTGTTGAAATGTTGGGAATGAATGATGAATGACAATTTGTTAATTTCCTTATTGCATTAGTTTAAGGTTTTTTACACGTTTGGTTTTTTCATTGTTTTATTTTTGCCTTAAAATATTTGTTCCTAATTTTTTATTATTAAATGGGGTCAAACAAGTTTGTTTGAAATGGAACATAAAATGAGTTTGATATAGTAAATGTATAAAGTTAATATTTATATATCATTAACTATTTTTTTGTAGCACTAAAAGTATTATAATCTTTTTTAGAGTTGGGATGTGTGATTAGTCTTCTCAATTAATGTTGTTTATAGGAATCGAACTCTTGACATTCTCCTTAAAAGAATTTGTTTAAGATTTTTTTTAGTAAATGGGGTCAAACAAGCTAATTTGAAACGGAACATAAGATGAGTTTAATATTTTTTTCTTTTGTACATAAAATGAGTTTGATATAGTATATGTATGAACTATGAAGTTTGGTACATCAAATGGGCATTAATTGTTTGTCTGATGATAGGCAAATAAAATCGTAACATTCCTTGTGTAAGCCAATGGTTTTTTATGGTCAAGATTTTTAAAACATGGAAATCATCTATATGTACTTTGACTTTTTGAACAACAGAATAATGTAGATATAGAGGAAATGGATCCTCTCCAGTACTGGATAGGATGATGACATGTGGCTAAAATTTTTTTTAACGACTATGATTACATGTTATTTTCTATTAAAAATAAATAAAAACTCTTTAAAAAATTCTTAACCACATATTCCAGTATTGGTTTCTCCAGTACTGGAGAAAGTGCTAGCATCATCTTCGATTATTGATTTTATAGTTTGTTTAATTACTAGGTTATGTTTCTTTATTTAGAAGGTTAATGATTTTCTAGAGGAAGAAAAAAATGAGATTATATATTCCATAACAATCTCAATAATCAACATAGTTTTAAATAAGTCCTTGTAATTTTTCATTCATATGGAAGAGTGTCTCAATATTTTAAGTATTTACTATATTCACAAATGGAATTGAGATTGTTTTATTGTTATTTTTTATTCCTTTCATTTGTTTTAGAATAAGTTATATAAACACTTTTTCAAATTGTAATGACATTTTGATTTAAAAATGGTTCATATTTTAAACGTTATTCAAACTGTTTAATATATATATACATATATATATATATATATATTTATATATGTATATATATTGAAGTTATAACTTATCTATACTTCTATAATATATATCTACACTATCTATACTACTTAATAAAGGTAAAACACAAAATAACCACCTCACCATGGTCTAATTTGTGATCTTATTTTTCCATTATTATCTTCTTAGTTATATAAAAGAACTATATAACATTATCTTCTTATTATCTTCTTATTTTGAAAGTGTATTTAAAAAAGTTGAACATTATACCAATCGAATAAGTTCAACTGCAAAATACAAATATTTAACATAAAATATTATATTTGTCATTTATAATGTACAAACTATACATTACAAACGATAGGAAAGCGGGTTGACATACACGACAGTGACTGTCAACACGCTAGTATATATAAAACTAAAACATGGTATAACCACCACCATGATATAATTTATATGTTCTTATTTTGCCCTTCAATTTTTTAATTTAAAAAAACTATATAATCCTATTTAATCATCTCAAACATATTAATAATAAGTTGCATATTCTAATAAAGACAAAAAATATATAATACAAAGTAAATACAATACAAAAAAGACATTTTAATGCTACAAAATGAAGTGTATAAAAATTAATTACTTAATACTGTAAAATAAGAACGTAATCGACAGAAATTCGACAGACACAAAGTGTTGTCGCACACTAATAAATATAATGACATTTTTGTAATAAAAAATTAAAACGAGATTTTAGCAATGGTCAAAGCATAACCATGTTTAAAAAATTCTAAGCTTAGAAAAAAAATACATTAGAAGCGTTTTGAAAATTGAAGTGAATTATGATTATTATCGGGAAGCATCAAAAGGTTTTCCTTTGTATAAGTTATGAAATTAATAAATGTTTAAAAACAAAAGTAAAAAAATACACGCTTTATTTATAAATGTAATATTCTTACGATGTAAAGATTTATACACGATCACTGATTATCCATTGTTCATTTGAATTACTTTTTTCAAAGAGTCAATAATAATTAAATATGAATAGTGAATAATACAATGATAATGTATAAAACTCATATACTATCAGTGTACATTTTATTCTCTTAATTTATTTAGCTTTGTGTTGTGTATAATATAATTAATGATAGAATTTTGAATTTGTTAATCTACCTGAAGTATATTAAATATTTTAATAATATTAAATTGAATTAATTTAAAAATATTAAAAGTTTAGAAAGTTGAACAGGGAGATTTTTTAGACCTATTGATTCAACTTTTGATAAATCAAGAATATGAATCAAAGTTTCAGCTATAGAGATATTGATGCTAGAAAGATGTGTGATTCAAGGACCAAGAAAATCCATTGAAATACATGCCAAACTAAGAGACAACACATATTTACATTCTGTGTATGTGACACAGTATACAGAGAAAATCAGCAAGACATTTGTTTTCTGTCATGGCCAATATTTGTTCACTCATCATATGTGAAAGGATACAACACTAGCAAATTGCTTCTCTTTTCTAACCCACTCAAAGTTTCTCATCATATCATAATTACTATTATTTCTCAGGGATTAATAACAATAATAGTAACAAACCCACCACCTTATGAGAAAATGCACCATCTACTTACTACAAGTCCTTTAATTCATATAAAAATACACATTTTAGATTCTGCAATGTTTTCCTGATCCATAATATGGAAATGGTTCTACCAACCAAAAACTGATTTTGATTAAATTACCTTCCATGTAGTGAGATTCCCAAGAGCATGGGTGATTTGGTTGCAGCTAAGGAGGGTGGATCATAACAAAGTTGAGAGTATGCTCAGACAAGAGGTCAAAACAATAACCAAGTCATGTTCAGCCTACCAAACACTGCATTAGACATGGCTTTCTTGTACATAACTTTTCCTGTCCCTCTCAGCATGAACCAATCGGCTGACCTTGTTTCGGTCGTCCACATAATCAAATCGACCATGATGAGGAGGTCCGGAGCCATTAGTATGCCACTTTTTACCCTCAAGTATTCTATCAGGTGAGCTCCCTGCTTTTCTCTTGTGGTTGTTTAACTTGGGTGACCGAAGCCCTAGGCCAATCTCATCAACTGCTGCTACCTCCCCTTCTTCCACAGCACTTGGATCTGTTTCAAATGATGGCTGAACTTTCATCTCGTGAACATGCTTCTCTCCATGATCCTGATGTTTTCCAGACCAGCTTTGCCGTCTATCATGTATACTCTTGTCATTCTGAGCAGCCAGTTCGATTCCATCTTCAAGTTCCCTCTCAATGAGATCATCATCATCCATGAACTCCATTTTTTTAGGTATATGACCAGTTGCTTTCTTCCGTTTCTCTATTGCAGCCTTTAACTTGTCCTTGTCAATTTTTTCAATGGCTTCATAATGTGGCTGGGCATGTGTCCCATTTCTGCTGCTATATTTGTCATTCAATTCTGCATCTTCCTTTATTTCGCTAGCTTCCTGCAAGTTTTCCTTATGCAGTGGAGGTTCCAGCTTAGAATGTTGATTGCCTTTCGCATCATCTTCCATCCTATGTTTCATTTCTGTGGTCTCACAATCGCCATTTTTACCATGATTTGATACAGGGCGCCCAACATGATTAACAGAAGATAACGAAAATGTATTCTTAGATGTTGCAGCTTCGGTAAACAGACCACTTTTCGTGGTTGTAATTTCATCATTGCTGGTTGGTGCTTTTGAAGTTGCTCGATTGCCACTTCCTGCAGGTCCTTCAACGTCATTGGATGGTGCAATTCGGTTCTGTTCATACAGCTCCAACATTTGATTACTAACTTCTACAAAGAGTAAAGGTACAATGTTAGGTCAATCCTGAAAACATGTATTGGTTATTAGTCAGGTTGCACCAGTCCACTCAAATGCTTAAAACAACAAGAATCTCGTCAAGTACTTTCGCTCCTCATTTCTTTTATACCACTAGTACTAAAAAAGAAGACACCAACCCTCCAACTGGCGTGGGGTGACATCAAACTCTTGCCACCAGACCTTCTCCCCATCTGATGGAAGCTTCACCTTGAGGAACTTTGCAGCAAGAAATATGGCTCCAGCTGCAATATGGTGGGGCTTAAATTGCAAGCAAAGAGATGTCCGAAGTCTGCATACCACAACCTAATTTCAGGAACAAAAAACCAAAGGCAAATGACCATAACGAAAATGGTATAACCTTCATACCCATCGTTTACAAAATTCCACGCAACTTGAGCAAGGGCATTTTGAGCAACTTTGAATTTCTTTATTGCCTCAACCAGAGGTTTATAAGGATGGTGCACATTAAGATCAAAAGCAAGAGTCGCAAGAACAACTCTTTCTCCAAGTAAAATTATTTCCTTCTGCTGTTCATACACTTCCTGTGTCACAGTTTTAAGTAAAAAATGCATCAGAAGAAAACCATACTACAAAAAAGAGCAAGGAACAAATTAAAATTTCAAAAGAAAATTTTATTTTGAAATAAATGTCTAGAATGTTAGATACATAAAACTCAAACAATTCAGCCCAGAAACCTTATTTCATATTTAACTTGCACATCAAAATTGTCGTACGCACTAGCATCTTGCAAAAGCAACTACTATTTTCCTGACAGAAATGTAATATTTCTGCTAGAATGGAAGTTTGGAGAAAGATAAGAACAATGAACACAGTGATATACATCAAGTTAATGTAATGTATGTATTATAACAGGATTTTTCTTTGAACAAGGTGGTGAGGAGCATATGATATACCTTTTGTTTGATTCTCTGAACAGCTGAAGGATCTTTCTTATTTATAATTTCATATGAAACAAGAATTACATCTTTTAGAGGGCGAGGAGTTTCTTCAACCTTCCCAGCAAGAAACATGCACACTGTTGCAATTATCTGCAAAACATGTGAAGTTACTAGTTACGATCATATGTCAAATTTAATACTCTATCCTATGTATTGTGCATACAGATACAACTTTCAAAGGGAAGGATAAATGAAAGAAAGAGCTGAGGAGAAAGTAAAAAATCAACAGAGAGAGAGAAGAGGGAAAGAAATTCAGTTGTTTTCCAGAAGAATAAAAAGATAAACACAAAGGTTTACAGAAAGATAGGAATCAGCCACAGAATTTCATATTCAAAACCCAGAGGAATGCTAACTACAGCATAGAATACTTTATATGTTACCTCAATGTAGTGATACCTTATTTAGAAAAATACAAGCATACAAGGTAAGTAAATCTTAGGCAATTGCAAATTTATTCTAAGAAAGATATATAAATAAATGAAGAATTGTGCTACAAGTATGGACAATGACATGCCTACCCTACCTTGTGACGAAATGCAACTAATTATTAAGCAGAATGGGAAATCAAGAATTAAATCACTGCTCACTTAGTCATATAGGCAATATTATACCATATCAAAGATTCGAAGATCAACTATACCAAAACCTTAACTTGCTAGATGAAGGCTCACGAATGGTATTATATCTAATAGCATGAAAGCATGATATTAAACCAGCCAAAAATTTGATTTGCTACCACTCTTCATTGAAATACATGAAAAGCATTAATTTATCCACGGTTCAAACAGAGAAGAGAACAATAACAATATGCAAGGAAAACTATAACAACCATTAAGCCTTATCCCTCCAGGAGGGATCAGTACATGCATAAATTGATGCAACTAAGAATGATAATACGCAAAATACCATAACAAAATACAGTCTCACCCTCCTGTCATTCCTTGCATGGGATTGCCTAAGAAAGAATCGATGACAAAAGATTATTGCTGTGGCAATAGTTACCTGAGGTCTGTGTCACAAATAGAACAGTATCAACATCATGGTGAATTCAGTGGTGTTTCTTAAGTGACATTGATTAGTAATTTTACTATGATCAGAAATAACCATATTTTTTCCCTATATTGCAAAAAACATAAATATATAAACAAGTTGAGATACAGCTAAATGTGATCCTCTGCTCCTATAAAGAAACAAATTACTGCTAAGTGCTAACACAACCTTTCCGAATTTAAATACAGTTTTCCACCACATACATATTTACATACATTAGATAAAGAGAGGAAACAATAAATTTTCAATAAATTGTGTCTTACAAATGACAAATCACAAAAACAAAGGGTACATGCAGTTACATAGTGCATAATGCAATAAATACAATAGTTGATATTGACATAAAAACTCACACTTTCAGTCTCATGCCTAAATCTTGCAGAAATGTACAGTATGATTTGCGTAGGTAAGTTTCTTTCTTCAAATCTACACCATCTTGTTTGGAAGGTGAATTTTCTTCAATCCCCTTCTTAGAAAAATACCATCTAGAACCATCCTCCGGGGTCTCTTCGGAGAATATTTGAGAACCACCTTGATATGTTCCATTATGACAGATATCGCCAAGTAACAATCCAGCCATGGTGTTGAAAGATGAATAGACTTGGATTGGGTTGTTGTATGTTCATACAAATGTCACAATATGAGAATAAGCCACTGATACCCAACCGTTGCCTGCCCATTAAATACAATTATGAAATCAATGAATTAATGCTAAAAACTTCTAATGTGCAAAACAAATAAATAAAAATTATAATTCCAATCCCTCAATGGTATTACAAAATAGCTGGGTAGTACATTGTGCGTTCAAATTTTTTTCCTTTTCAAGGAGACAATCTGATATAAAAATCAATGACTGCCAAGTTTTTTTCTTGACATATATGCCAACCTCAGATCAGGTAGATACATAGAAAGCCAATTTCATAATAAATAAATATATGTGGTATTCCCCACTCAAAAGTGGCACCCAAATCCTACCATCTTATGCCCATTGTCATCAACATATATTGCACATTGTCATCAATATATGGCCATTAGGTCTCCATGTGCATAAGAATTTCTCGAGATTTTAGAACTTTACCTCCATATACCACTACTTATGTTATCTGTCATAAATTAAAAAATATTATAAGCCTAAATTGGAAACAGCTCATCTGACAATATGCTGCTACAATTAATTTCCCGGTCATAGTAATTTCTGTAAAGAAGCACAGATATGTCCATTTCTCATTTCCAGTGTCAACTATCCGGTGCCAACCATGTCCGATACTAACAAGGATACAGATGGACCCACCATGATGCAATATAAGCCATGAGTAGGACAATGTGGACATGGTGGAAGACAGCATGGATATGGTAGCAACTCGGATAGGATATGGAGACAACGACTTCCTTTCATCTTTTTTTCTCAAGATGATATCTGCTGTCCTCTGCCACCTTTCTGACCCCAGTTCTACCACCAATTGGCAGTGTTGATGCTTTCACCGATATATCATCTACAGACCTTGTGAGTGGGCAGGATGGATGTATTAACGTCTGAGAACAAGAAGTGTTGAAACTTTCATCTCCAGTTTTTGGTGTCTCTTAGAAGCATCTAAAAGACGAAGAAGATAGTTGTTTGGGGGGCATGTGTCTTAACCAGACAGTGAATGTAACTTTAAAATTCAAATGGCTCAAAAGTGAAAGGTTCTTGACAATTTCACACAAAGCATGTGACATTGATAGAACTGGCCCAGGTTGAATGCGAAGTATGGTGTTTATTGATATGAACATTTATTACCTTATTACAAATGTAGAATACTGTAATTACAGAACTCTCTTCCTCTCCACTCTATAGGTATTGAAAGACCAGGAACTCTCCCTCGCTTCCAGCTGCTTTCCAATACAATCAATGAATGCCCTCATCCCTCCCTTCTAATTGTATTATAACCGCTCCTCTTCTGAGTAACTAACTCGATTGTCCTCTCTAAGAGTTACCATTGTTATTACTGTTAATGACAAATTAACACTTATGACGAACATAAATACAGAATGCATCCAATCACTACGGTATGCTATGCTCAAGTATCTAGCAAATAACTAAAGAGTGGGTGACATACAAACAATCTACTGAAATGTTTAAAAGCATTAAATTGTTATGGTAACTATTTTTTAAGCTTCGTTATTAGTAAATTTTTACGGCTTCAAGGATAACAGGACAATGTAAGGATTTGTTCTGAAAAGTCAACAACAAAATTCTAAAAAATATGGAGAGAAAAAAAGGTTTCATCAGTTCAGCATAAAGTTCCTTTTTCCTGTCGGCCAACGAACTTCATGACGTCATGCCACAAGCCCACAATATAAGCAATAGCACACAATACAAAATGACAAAAAACTAAATTTTGAATCCCAGAGGAAAATGTGTGTTTAGAGATATGTTTTAGATAAGGAATTTCATCTGTCTCTAAAGAACAAACACATGCCTCATCCTAAGTAATTGATCGTAAAACGAGGAACAAGCTCATGCTTGCTATGCAAGAGGCCCATGAAAACATACTTCAATTTCAAACTATGTCAGGTTTAAAAAAAATGCCATTTACATTTTATTTCAAGGTAGTGGGGATCGCTAAACATAATTCATACTCAAACTACTCCCTTGTAATCATGTCACATAACATCAAATATGTAACGAGCATCTTTAACAGATTAAACACCTTTCGTCAGGAGGATTCTCTTTCACAATACATAAGACATGTAAATTATAATTCCAACACCAGGCCATATTTTGTCATTCCATTTCACCTCCCTTCAAAATCGAACCAACTTATAAGTACATGAAAAAATAAACTAACTTAATAATCACAAGTAAACAACTTACCACCTAGATATTCAAATCAAGGTTTTGACGAGTACCAATTTCTACATAGAGAAACAAAACCTATATACGTGCCACCATTTTTCTTATCCACAAACTTAAAAAAATTCAAATTGCAAGCTGGAAATTACAGGTAATAAAGATATATAGCTTCTCCTCAACCCCCCCCTAATATGGTAGTTAAGCTCATAAGAACTCCAAAAGATTGCAAATTTAAACATCACACAGAAAACCCAGTTCCCAAATATCCCAAAATTCAATTTTTATTTATCTTATACAAAAAATATGGATTAAAGAACAAAATTGAATTCAAAGGGCGTAAAAGGATAATGGGATAAATCAGAAAACTTTACCTTGTGAGTGTGGGAAGAGATATTGATGAGAGCAATACGAATTCAGCGTTGAAAGTGGTAATTTTGATACTAAAATCAAAAGGAAAGAAGGAGCGTGTGGCGTTAGTGAGTGTATGAAGAAGAAGAAGAAGAACAGATAAACAGCGTCGACGACCAACAATACTGAACAGTCAACACCGATATTTGTCTGTTTAATGTTTTTTGTTGTTGACCTTTTTAGGTTTTACAGATTTTTATTACTTTCCCAACAACTTTATTTTTGGTCTAATATTAATTACTTGTAAGCCCTAGACTTTTTATTTTCTATTGTAAATATAGCTCCATGCAAATGACATGATATTAATCATCAATACCTTAAACTCATGTAAGTCTCCCCTCAATTCTTAAAAAGATTAAAATATCAATAGAGATAGTCACACAACAATAAAATATATTTTTCTTATATTACCAACAAGGATATACCCCCACTTTTTTAATAAGGAAATGATCTTCTCAGGGTGCATGATTACTTCTCTCATAGGTAAATAGATATTTTTAGTAGTACAAAAAATGACATATATTATTTTACATATCATCGATCAACTAGTTGGCCTGGTAATGCTCTACTAAATTTTTTGAATAATCAAAATATAAAATATTCGATTCCTAATAGTAACTCATACACCACAAAAATGAATAGATTAAATCTTTACTGATATGTGAGGAAATATGATTGATTATACCGATAAAAATATCATGATTAAGAATGTCTCATTAACATACTCATACAAAGCAATGAAATTTAAAATCATTATTTATGGATTATGAATCAATTTGATTATGTTTCACAATTACCTTCTCTTACCAGGACTAACAACTTTTATTGACTTGAGAAAAATTGCTATAACTTACCAATTGAATTAGAAAAACACTTCATAATTAAAATTATATTGCATCTAATCTTCTAACTAACCTAGCAGTTTAGTAAAAATAAAAACTACCTCCTAAAATATCATATAATTAGTTATTAATCAATAACATTTAAATTATTTTAGATGTAAAATTAAATATATTTTTATGATTATATTACTCATTTATACTACTGTATAAAGACAAAAAATGTATAAGGGGTATTTAGGTAGTTGAGTTGACGTAATTTATATATTATATCGTACTCTTATTACTATAAATGCAAAATATATCTAAAGGAAGATTCTTACTATTGAATTAGAATGATGTATATTTCCCCTTATATATAAACTCTGACATTCCTTACATTTACATATAATTCAAATGCAAGATCAACAATATAGTTTTTCACTGTAACACCTTATCAAAGTTTTCTCTTTCTTTCTTAGTTCTTTTAATCTTTCTTTTTTCTCTTTATCAAGCTTCTTTTTATTTTGTCTGGAATTCTCTTTTGCGTTATTTTTTCTTCTTTCAGTGTTCATTTCCTAACAACCTTCTCTCATCCAAAACTATTGTTTTGTAGTATTCTGAGACCCATTAGAATGTGATTGAAATGCAAGATAATCACCGTCAAAATATTAATTGTAAATTGAATTTTAACTTGCAATTAACTTTAGTGATGACAAAAAACTGTAGGTATAGCCTTGAAAACTTAAACCTACAGACATTTTAATTCGTCGTTTTAAGTCGGTATAAGTTTTTGATGCTATATATACGGTTTTATCTTCCCAGTTATAAGTTTTTATAAAATATCTTTATGACACTGCTACTACATATTTTAATTAAACATTATTGTAAATTTTAATTTCATTTTAGTATCTTCTAAAACAATGATACTAATATAAGCTAAATTTATAAATAAATATATTTGAATCAAAATAAAGCTCAATTTTATTAATAATTAGCCTACACACTATAAACTAAATATGTCCCTCTATAAATGTATAGCTACTCTCAAAATTTAGTAAGAAAATATGTAATATTTACTTGAATCGGTTTACATAAAATGTACTTCCACAAAATCTAAATAATCCTATAATCTTAGTTGCATTTCTTATAGTTTGATCATCAAAATCTTTTTCTTCCAATATCTTCTTTAGCCATTGACCTTTAAAATTAACTTAAAATAAGCAATGTGTTTATATGTAGTGAGAGTCTATGTGTTTTATGCACGGACAATATATGCGTTTTATGCACTGGCAGAGTGCGTTTTATGCATTGACAGAGTGCGTTTTATGCACTGGCAGAGTGCGTTTTATGCACTGGCAGAGCGTTTTATGCACCGCCAACGTGCGTTTTGTGCACCGATAGCCTGCACTTAAAATAAGCAATGTGTTTATATGTAGTGAGAGTCTATGTGTTTTATGCACGGACAATGTATGCGTTTTATGCACTAGCAGAGTGCGTTTTATGCACTAGCAGAGTGCGTTTTATGCACCGCCAACGTGCGTTTTATGCACCGCCAACGTGCGTTTTGTGCACCGATAGCGTGCATTTTATGCACCGACAGCATGTGTTTCATGCACCGGCTGCATGCGTTTTATGTACCGACACCATGCGTTTTATGCATTGGTAGAGTGCGTTTTATGGAGTGACAACATACGTTTTATGCACTGACAGCATGCATTTTATGCACTGACAGCGTGCATTTTATGCACTGACATCGTGCGTTTTATACATTGTCAGCGTGTGTTTTAGTAGTGTCAGCATGCGTTTTATGCACCGACAGCGTGCGTTTTAGGCACCGACATCGTGTGGTTTCTACACTGACAGTCTACGTGTTTTATGCCCTTGTGGTTATGAGTTTTATATATTGTCACTGCATCATCCATCATTCATATTTAATGATGATTCTCTCTTCAAACAAAATTAATTCAAATGAATGGTGAAATATATAATGAGGGCATAAACAACTTAAAAACTAAACAACTTAACTTTTTGAATAAATTATACTTACTCCCCTAAGTTTTAGTGAAATTATTCAAACCACCCAATCTTTTTTAAAACCTACATAAACCATCCTTAATTATGTATATGCATTACACTGGCTATCCCTATAAGAAAGATAAGTTTATTTTCTTAAAAAAAAATAGTGACATGTATAATTAAGTCAAACAAAATATGATATATTATGAAGACAAGTCCAAATAGAATAAGAGTCGATGTCTACTATTATTTTGGTTAGTTATAATATAGTATAAGAGTAATTTAAATATCTTCTTAGAATTATTGATGCAGTTTGTAATGAATAGAGTAATAGACATCAACTCTTATACTATTTGAAATTGTCTTCAGAGTTTATCATATTTTGTTCGACGTAATTACATGTATCACTATTTTTTTATTTAAGAAATTACATTTATCTATCTTATAGATTAATCATTGTAATCTATATACATAATTAATGGTGATTTGTGTAATTTTATTAAAACTCAAGGGGTGTCATTAATTTACTCTAACTTTTTTTAACAATTTAACTTCTTTATGCCTTATTCTCAATATCCGAAGAATATCTCATGGTCATCTTTGATCCAATTTTTTCAGATATAAGATCACAATTTTGAATAAGTCAAAATATAATTAGATCAAAGATTAAAGACTTATTCTTTATTAGAAGATACTTCTTTTATAATAATTTATATTATATATAGATTTTACACTAAATCCCAAACTATAGCCAAAATTATAATATCATGTATAGTTAAATATTCAAACAAAATAATAATATCATGTATATTCAATACAAAAAATGTGATATAATTTTCTAAAATCTAATATATAAATATTAAATATTCAACAGTATAAAATAAGAATGCGGTTTAGTAGATTCGTGCATGTTGACACACTAATAATAAAAAATCATATATAATTTATTATTTTAATTTTCACTATGTATTCTATTCATTCATGTCTTATGTTTTTATGAGACTATTGATATTTCAATTCTCTATTCATAATATGCCACCCATCAGATTGGATACGATTTAAAAGCAACATTTGAAAACTACTGTCATGATTCCGATTTTATATTTCCTTTTTAATATAAGAGTTTTTACATATATGTTTCATTTGTTTAGCTTATCTAAAAGTATGGTGAGAGTTGTAATTTGTAAATTGGTAGATTTGATTTAATTGTTTAGACACTTTAAATGTTGCAAATAGATTTAATATGTGTTTAAGTTAAACAGTTACAATTGATTATTATTTTATGATTATCACTCGTTGCATTTATGATTCTTATATTATTATGATTCCTTTTTATATCAAATTAATTAATAATCAATTTGATTATTTGTCCAACTTATTTAAATGCTTTAAATGTTATAAACAATCATTATTATGAACTGAGAGATCTATTTCATTCACAAAAAGCATTGAAGATTTTATTGAACACCAAATGGTCAATGTATATTTATCCTTCATATCTTAATTATCATTGATTCTTATAAATAAAAATAATATATTTGAATATTGAAGATGTAATAATCATATAAAAAATTATATCAACAATCTATAGTTATTAATTTGTTTTGATATTTATGGATAAATTGTACATGAATACAAGAAAACTTATTGTCATTCATTTTTATTATGATTTTTTATATTAAATATTTTTTGATATATGTCACATGACCTATTGTAGAGCAAGTATGATGTTGAGATGTTTTAGATTTTTGGATAATATGCTTGGAAATTTGTGGGTTAAGGAAAAAATTAGAATTAACTTATTAGAAGACACCATAGAATATTGCTAGTTAAGCATAAATTTGCTTGAAATTTATATAACATACTTTACATTTTCCATTTTTTTATTTATTAATATTAAAATATTTGATTATCTCCATTTCTTTATTATTTTCAATAAGATTATTAATGAAGGAAAAATATTAGACGGTGATAAAATTTTAATCTTTTCACTGTTTAAAAATCAAGAAAAAGAACAATTTTTATTTATGTGTACCATGGGTTTAATATCGACCAAATCACCCACCCATTAAAAAAGAAACACCTTCATTTGATTCTCCTCTGAGTAGCCGTTAAGGTAGTCTCGTTCTTTGCTAGAGTATAATATTTATAGATAGTAAAAAATTATACATAGTAATTGCTTCATCTATTCATTATTTATTTATAGCATTTTTTAATTAAAAGTAAACTATAATTAAATATGAAAGGTAAATAATATAAAATTTTTTTATATTCTTAGTGTATATATCTTTTTCTTTGATTAAAAATACAATAAAATGACTATTAAGTCTAAGCAAGGGGCATTCCAGGAATTTCACCAAATCCCACCGTTGCAAAAATTTCAAAATCCCAAAACATGATCCACTCCTTTATTTATTATAGTAACTCCTCTGTTTTTTCCACACTGTTGTTCTTATCTGTTTCTTTTCCTTTCTTTCTCTCTTCGTTTCTATTTATGGCAGAAATTGATTACCACACAGCAACAAGAACATCGATAATGGAATGGAAACAAATGCACCCACTTCACCAAATAGCAGAAACCCCAACTCACAATCTTCTCTTGAAGCAATGGTTGAAGGAACAAGAACTCATTCATGGAAGAATTGCATTGAAAGAAACCCAAATTGATTCCATCAGAAAAGAAACCACCTTGCTCTATATCTTCTTCTTTCTCTTCCATTCCACAACCCTTATGCTTCTCTTCAACAAAAACTCTTCTTTTTCTTCATCACCATCTTCCATATGTCACAGATCATGGGTCCCATCACTGTGTTCTTTGTTTTTTTCTCTTGGGATCATTTGGGCAGTGAGGTATAAGAGTGATGTGGAAGTTCAGATGGAGAAGATGCTGAAGAGGGAGAAGGAGGATAAAGGGTTGTTGGAGAAGTGTGTGGAGGAACTGAAGAAGAAAGGGTTGGAGTTTGATTTGTTGAAGGAGGTTGATGCTTTGAGAAGGGCTAAGAGTTTGAGGGTTGTTGAAGGAAAAGAAGGTTGTGCTGTTAGGAAATGGTCTTCAAGGGATTTTGTTTCTTTGTTTTTCTTCTCTATGGCTTGTTTGTCTCTTGTTCTAACAAGGGTTATCTTATGTAGTTAGAATTTTTGGTTTTTTATTGATGCTGCAAATGGGTTCTTATTTCTCAATTTGGATTAAGATTTTGGTATTTAGATGGAAATGATGTTATTGCAAGGGCTGGTGCAGAATGTACTATTCTGCTTTGTGTTATTTGAGAATAAAATTACAATTCCTTTTCAATTTAGCAATGGTTGTTAAAAGTTTTGATCTTATGTACCAAAAAAAGTTCTGATAAACCTGTGCCATAATCTTGGTATCACTACAATACATCAACTGAACAGACAAACAATTTTCTTTACATTTAAGCATATTGGAGGTGACATTCTATGAAACCTTATAAGTAAAATAAATGGCAACTTAAATGGTTATCTACATTACAAACAAGTTAGGATATAAGATAACCAGAAAAAAGAGGGACACTGGCATTCTCATTGTAGTATACATGACCTCTGATCAAAATGAAAGCACCAATTCTTAGTTCTTACCTACCCATACCAAGTTTCATGGAGGATGGGTTTTGAATCATCTATTGGTGAACGATTTGCACTATCCACTGTGGCTGTACTTGGTGACAGATTGTAATTACTTGTACCTGATTCTTTGGTTTCCATGTCTGTCATGAAGCTGGATACATCATTGAAATTCCACTCAGTCAGGTATCCAGGCCTCGAAATTACAGTGCTCACTTCAATATCTCCTGTAAGCATTGCCACCACACGTGACATGGATGGCCGTAACGATGGTGCTGTCTGAGTGCACAAAAGAGCTACTCCTACAATTCGATTAACTTCTTCCACATTGACTTCTGATAGTCGAGGATCCATCAGTTCAGTTATGCTGTTTCTCTCATGCAGATTCCAAGCCTAAGAAACATAAAACAACTAAAATTTAGAATCAAACAAGTTTAGAGGGTGGCTCAAGCCTTATCTCGCAAATGGGGAGCCTGTCTCCACAATCAATGAAGTTATGCCACCAAAATAAATGTATCAAGATTTAATGAACAACACACATAAAACAGTATCTTTTTCCCTACACTATGGTATCATTGAAAACATTTCAAATGAACCTGACATGAAGATTGACAAAACAATTCTGTATCTACATGTCAATTTCAACATATCACCTGATCTTACATGGAATATAGAGAGGTGATCAGTCAAGATAACAAGAGACATCACTTCACCATATAGTGACATAAACCAGGGTAAAAAACCTGCCTTCTCTACATGTTTTAAAAAAATGAAGATAGGGAAGGGATACATTTATATAATCACTTTTACAACTAAAAGTAAGAAAAACCAAAGGAATTAAAATATTATGCCTAAACAGCTGAAGCATTACTATGCTATAACAATATAAAAAAGGTGTCCCAGTACACGAGGCTCCTACCTGGTGGGGTCTGGGTACCCTCGCAAGTGTACAAGTTGTTATAAGATTTTAACCAATAACCTCCAAGTCACAAGGTAAACAACATTATCATTTCATCGAGCCTCACCCTCTAGTATCATATAGCAGTTTCCCATGCAAAAAAAAACTAATTTAAAAATTGAAACAAACCAATTGGCAATTTCCATGGGATTTGGTAAGACTTGAAGAGATTTGATCATACAACAATAAAAATGTTGTAGATGGGAGTGCCTGAACTCTGAACATTGGGTTGTAATACAAGATATAGTTATGATAAATGATAATTCATTCAGTTACTTTGAAAATTAAATTTCTTAAGAAACAGAGTTAGAATTCACCCATTCTAGAAGATAAATCTTATCTCCTTCCAAACTCGAATCAGAATTTGGCCTCCCACTGACTACCTCTAGAGCTACGACTCCAAAGGAAAACACATCTGCTTTCTCTGTAAGGTGTCCACGCATGGCATACTCCGGTGCAAGATATCCACTTCATCACAAAAATTGAGAATATTAGCAGTTTGAAATTATCTAAAGTAAAAATATGCAACCAAAGCATAAACAAATAAGCTTGGCATAACCGTAAGGTTGTTGTTTAGTAATCATAAGTTCAAATATTTTAGGAATTTCTAGCTCTAATCAATAGGTAAAAAAATTGCTTCTTATAGTAAGCAAAGAAAGGAATCTGAATTCTATCTGACTAGTGTCTCTTATTAAGCTATATAGGTTTTGAAAAGCAAAGGTGCTTGAGTTAAGCCTTCTTGACTAGTTTGAAACAATCTCTCCGTTTGTGGGGGTAAAGTTACATATATCTACCCTCCCAGACTTCCACTAGATTTACACAGCCTTACTGTTACAAATGAAGATGTTGTTTCCAGAATAAACAAATAAATATATAAAACTGAGAAAATGATACAAGATGGTAAAATGTTAATGATTTACATTGTCCCAGCAACCCGGGTGCTTATATGGGTCTTTTTGTCATCATATAATTTGGCCAACCCAAAATCAGATATTTTAGGAACAAGCTCACTATCAAGCAGAATGTTGCTAGCCTTCACATCACGGTGAACAATACGGAGCGGTGACTCTTCATGTAGGTAAGTTAAACCTCTTGCTAAACCCAAGCAGATATCGTAGCGTGTGGACCAACTGAGGGTTACACTGTTTCCTGCCCCAAAATAAGCCACATTTGTACTTAATTATAAACATGAGAAATGAAAAAGATAAGCAATATGCATTATATATTATACACACAAGAAAAAAGTAACATCCTCATACCAAATAATATTTGATCAAGACTCTTATTTTCTAGATACTCATACACAATAAGTCTTTTACTCCCTTCAATGCAACATCCATATAATTTTACAAGATTACGATGTCGTACGGAGGATATAGTAGCGATCTCAGTTATGAACTGATTCTTTCCTTGATGGGATCCTACAGATAGTTGTTTCACAGCAACAACTCTTCCATCATCTAGTGTCCCCTATAAGTACAGAAAGGAAAACTTTATTCTCTTGAAGAAGGATTTATCTCTGATGTGAGGCTGAAGTGTTGAATATAAGAACAAATTCTTACACCTTCCGTCAACAAATACAACTAACAGTCTGTTAAAATATTTGAAACAGTATTGACAATGACAACCTTTTTATGCAGTGAAGTATAAAATTTATCTCTAATTTGTGGACAAAGTATTCACCTTGTAAACAGGACCAAAACCTCCCTCTCCAAGCTTGTTGCCAATAATAAAGTCATCCGTAGCATTCTTTAACTCAGAATAGCTGAAGGTGTATGGCTTTGTATCAATACCTAAAAGCTCTGCAAAATTAAATGCAGAGAAGGTTTGGGTGATCAGAAAATGGGCGTGTTTAAGCTGGGGATGCAACCTAATTTATACTAATTCAAGTCAAAAAATTTGCAATCTCCAATTTATTAAGACTATTTTAGACTAGATCAGA
Organism: Lupinus angustifolius; assembly: GCF_001865875.1. Lineage (NCBI taxonomy): Eukaryota > Viridiplantae > Streptophyta > Magnoliopsida > Fabales > Fabaceae > Lupinus > Lupinus angustifolius. The sequence goes on along the minus strand of NC_032015.1, from coordinate 5,622,718 downwards.
AATCAAAAGGCAAAAATGATTACCAAAATATGTATTGTTTATAAACTAGTACTTATATGGGGAGTACAATTTACTTTTCTTTCTATCTTCTAACTGAAAATACCAAAACAAGTAGATAGCATGTCCTGTGCTCAGAATGACCTGTTGTCTAAAAACACAAATAAATGTGTCCCACTTGATTGTAACATATCTCACCACTAAACAGAGATATTGCTTATAATCTAATTCTAGAATGACATTTATGAACATGAAGGGAAACATTGTACATTACATTTACACAATTTCTTTACCTTCATTATCATCACGGCGTTTTCTTCTGTGGTTGATATAGAAAATTGCAAGGATAGATAGAAAGCTTGCAACTCCAACACCACCAACAATTCCCGCAATTAAACCGGCTCTACTACTTTTACTGTTTGGAGGTTTATCAGTTACAGTAGGCTCATTGCCACTCGGAGGTTCGTCACTGCTGGGAGGTTTGTTACTGACAGTAGGTTTGAAATCTATACAACACAAACAAACAATACGAACAAAAAATAATATCATTTTCTGATAAAAGAAGATTACACATTATTAAAAGTCAGTAATTGAACATAATGCCTAACATTTTCAAGTTTTACCTGGGATAGCACTGATGGCCGAAATCAGGGGTCCATAAGTACCTTGCTCTGGAATGCAACAAGTCCCTTTTCCAGCCCAAAAGAGATGGATATCAAGATAGTTTTCTGAGACTTGAACCCTAACTTGCCTTTGGACAGATCTGTAAGAGATGCCACCAGCTTCCTTCTGTATGTTAAAATCCTTAAAAACACGAGTGCCCTGGAATATTCAAAAGGAATAAAAAAATGAAGCTGGAATAAAAGGCAAGAAAGGAAAATGTTTCAAACAGTCATCTCTTGGCCCCAAATGAAGACATGGTCAAGATTCAAAATGTTTTACTCTAAAAATTATATGGTTCAAGGAATTTGATTAGCAAAATAGACAAGAAATAGACAAGGGAGATACTATCAATTCCTACGAGTCATTGCAAGAAAAGTGTAGCATAATGCATTAAAATATATCCAAGTTTTAGCCTAATCTTAAAAAATATTCTCCTACTCTGAAGTACCACCACCACCACCGGTCATGTATATAGCCAAGACTCAAATAATTAGCAACACCATCCAAGTGATGATATTTTTAAAGTTTTCAATCACAATTTCAAGGTCATAACATATACTATTGCATCATTGTCTCTTCATTTGAAACTTCTGAAATTAAAAAAGAAATAAAACCAGTTTCAAGGACAACCTATTTCTATGACCACTTGGTGACATATGATGTTTGATCTTAGCTTGTGAAAATATCTAACATATATAATATTAGAGGTAATTACAGTTACAGATATAATAAACCCATTCATGTGCCTTCTTCACCTAACAGAGCAATTAGAAATAAACATTTACTCAAGGACAACTTATAAAAATTGCTTAAGTATAATATTAGATTGTTGCTCTGCCCATATTTAAGATATTGGATTTCTGTTCAACTATGAGTTTTGAGTATCAAGAACGCCACTATGATTTCTAAGTGTTTGGATAAATACCTGGACATAAATATCAAAGACCCGTCTACCAACGTTTTTCCATGTAGTAGTAGTAGAATCCAGAATGGCTATTTCAGAAAATTGGAGGGTGAGGTTGTAAAAACCATTTTCTAGCCCCAAGCCATAATATCTTAGTGACGAAGCAGAGAGTCGTGCTGTTTGGAAGAAATCTGATACCACTGAACTTTTGAATACATTATTGGATCGCCCAGTGAATAATCCAACATTACTAACGGCCCATCTTTTTGTATCAGTAACGAAGTATGTAGCTGGACCAAGTGTCGCATTGTCCATTTCATACACAGTTCCATCTGTGGCAGTAAATTGGGGACCACCACACTTGATTGCAAAGTCAGAATCTGCATAGAATCATACATGACAGTTCAATCAGTTTGAGTGAAAGGGTGAGTCAATTATCAAAATTAACTTCAGATAAAGACTTTTTGTGCATCTGTGTAATAAAAAGGGGAAGGCAGAGTTCCTTGAGTCATTGTAAATCAATAGTAAGGGGCGCCATGAATTAGTCCATGCTAAAAGGATTTATTCGACCACTGAAATGAAATATTATTATTCACCTCGAGCCTTTAATGCAAATAGAAACAGTATTCTTATACCCAGCACTCCGAAAGTAGCAGAGAAATAATTCTAGTATACACGACATATAGAAGGTATATACACACATGCACATATACAAAAGAAGTAAAACATTATAGGCAAGTGATTAGCAAGGACTAAGAAGTATAATGTAGTGTTAAGTAATTGCAAAAATCTTATGGGATGTGATCACTTGTGATGCACAAAAGTAAAGGGGTCGACTTATGTAATGAGCCAATCTAAATAGTCAAATATTATGTTTTCTATGCCCAGCGTTTCATTAGTGAAACCTTTCTCTTTCCCTTTAAAACTCTCTTGCCACTTTCAACATGAGTAATATAGAGCATTAGAGCAGTCTTGTAAGTTGTGTAAACTATATAAATAAAAAGGTCATGAGACAAGTTTTCGGAGTAAATGCACTCAGTTGGCTGCCTGGCTGTATTTTACACATAAAAAAAATCAATGAATGAAATCCACTTTAAAATAACAGTAAATAGGAACTATTTTCTATAATCATGACTTTCCAATGCCTAATCGATATAGCTGATCACAACTTCAAGTAATTAGCTCTCTATGTAAGCCATTACTAGACTAAAACTACATATTAAACATGCAATTTATTCAGATATTTCTGATATAAACTAATGGTTAGACTTAAGACATTATATATAGAGGGTTGATGTCAATGAAAGGTGTAAGGACTTCAAAATTTGCTTTATTGGAGTTCAAAGGCTAACATGGTTATGATTTATAATTATGAGACCAATATTCTCAACAGGTCATTTGAGGCTGTCCCCTTTTCTGAGTTTTAGTGCCCTGTATGAAAAACAGCTTAAAGTCAAACTTACATCTTCCAGTGCCACTGTTGCAAGGAAAATTTTTCTGGAGACAGTTGAGGCCAGTAGGCAAACCACTGCAAGAGAATTTTTTGGTTTCAGACCATAAAAATGCATATGGCTTTCAATAATAGTAGAATTTATATAATAATTGGTAATTAATATCTGCAATAAAGAACTTAATTTTTAACTCCTTTAATTGAAGTTCTAGGTCCAAAAGAAGCATACTCTCTGATACAATTCAACTTGTGTGCAAAAGCATTTTCCAAGGAGCAAAGAGCAATCAAAGATTTGATTTTACAACAATTTCATAGATGAGGCTTTCCCTCATACACGAAAAAGTTAAATTACAAAATTAAGATTTTCAGTGCACAATGCTCTCATCTAGTGGGATATGGGAAGGGTTCGTATATGTAGCCTTACCATCGCAAGCTAAAAGACTGTTTCTAGTATTTGAATACATGACCTCCAGGTCAGAAAGCATGAAACCGTACCATTAAGCCGAGGCATACCTTGTGCATCCATCAACGACTCTGTCAATATGCAAGTGTTGCCACCACAAATGGTAAAGCAAGACCGACACTATGGCAAAGTGTATTTCCATGAAGACTTATTTCAGATTAGTTAAAACTAACCAGACAAGTAGTTAACAACTTAAGAATTGTTGGAGTGGTTAATTGGTTGACTTAATTAGCCACTCTTTCAGTTAATTGCTACTGAATTGGAAATATATTTTACAGGAGTCAGCTAAATTGTAAATCTCATGAATGCTAAAAATAAAAAAACATGTGGTTTATTTCAAACTAACTTCAAATTTAGTTTATTTTTATGTGGAACCAGGATGATGTTTAATTACATAAAGCATAACCATATATTAGACATTGTCAACGACAGCTAATATCATTTCTATCTGCTTTGACCGCGCAAGTCGCCTAAGTTGCAGTTTGAAATCGCAACCTTTTATAACAATAGTTATTTATCAACTAGTAATAAAAATTCACTTGTAAGATCTATTTCGACAGTTAAATGTGCATAAAATAATTAATGAAAACTGTACCCAGTTAAGCAATTAAGGAAAATATCAAATAAACATGTCTTTAGCTAAAGAAATCAGTCAAAGATATGTAACAAGGGAACAAGAGGATGAAAATTAATAAGAATACAACTGAAATTGACAGCAACAATGTAACTTTTAAAGGCTTTAAAAGTATATTATAGTTATCAGTCATAGCAAGAAAAGTAATTTTTGTGCTTAATGTGTGAAATAGATGAGAAAATTGTCAAAATCTTCAAAAAAGAGTGTGCAACCGGCCTATGCGATTAGATCAAGGTATCATTTTTAAGTCACATTACAACAACAAAAAAGAGGTGGTATCCCTTAAAAAACAACTAATAAACAATCATAATTAAAGAACCTTGTATACAAATCACCTGCTGTTTGAGCTTTCTATTGTTAAGTAGTTGACAACTACATTGCTACATATCAAACCCAAAAATATCATGTTAGATTCACCATAAAAATAAAAATAAAAATAAAAATAAAAATAAAACAAGAAAAGTGACAGATTTAAGTAATATATTTAGCATATGTAGAGCAAAACCTCAACCACTTTACCATCTCATTTTTCAACGTTCTACATGAAAACGTGAACACAGATTTAGTTGACTATTGAGAAAAGAGAGATGTAACTGGTTTATTATTTTAGTCAAATGAATTAAGACAATATGAAAGTTACCATGGCACATAAGAAGTCAAATGATAAAAACTCTAATGAATTGCATTTCTGATTGGTTTTCCACTTTTCCTCTCTTTCAAATGCAGACCACTTCTATAAATATTCATTTTTGTCTAGAAAATCAGCTTTACTTTTTAGTTTGCTCAATTATTACTAATTTTTAGTGCTTGGGATGATGCATTTGTAAACTCAAGAATTATGTAGATAAGATTGAAAAAATAACTACAGTAGACAAGATTAATAACATAATTAATTAGAATAGACAGAAAAGTAAGTGACGAGATGAAGAACTGTACTAAGTAATTCAGGATAGTAATTTTCAAATATGATGATTATTGATGTAACTATCAAACAAAACAAAATCTCAGAAAACATGATTATTATTTTGAATGGGATATGTAAAACATACATTGCATGGCATAAGTAGCTTTGACAAATAGTACTAGAGACTTTTGAAACTGAGGAAAATCGATATGTAAAAGAGAGAGGAAAGAACCAAACTACTCACAGTTGTAAATTTGGTTGGTTTACCCAAGAGGGGATGCTCCCTGATAGATTGTTGTATGATAAGTCTCTGCAACCATGTAAGCCATGATACATGAAGGACAATACATGAAGAATGTAGGTATCGAATTGAAAATAATGTAGTGTTGGAAGAGTTTAAGTTAACTATGAACATGAGTTGACGAAACAATCTCTCCGTTTGTGGGGGTAAAGTTACATATATCTACCCTCCCAGACTTCCACTAGATTTACACAGCCTTACTGTTACAAATGAAGATGTTGTTTCCAGAATAAACAAATAAATATATAAAACTGAGAAAATGATACAAGATGGTAAAATGTTAATGATTTACATTGTCCCAGCAACCCGGGTGCTTATATGGGTCTTTTTGTCATCATATAATTTGGCCAACCCAAAATCAGATATTTTAGGAACAAGCTCACTATCAAGCAGAATGTTGCTAGCCTTCACATCACGGTGAACAATACGGAGCGGTGACTCTTCATGTAGGTAAGTTAAACCTCTTGCTAAACCCAAGCAGATATCGTAGCGTGTGGACCAACTGAGGGTTACACTGTTTCCTGCCCCAAAATAAGCCACATTTGTACTTAATTATAAACATGAGAAATGAAAAAGATAAGCAATATGCATTATATATTATACACACAAGAAAAAAGTAACATCCTCATACCAAATAATATTTGATCAAGACTCTTATTTTCTAGATACTCATACACAATAAGTCTTTTACTCCCTTCAATGCAACATCCATATAATTTTACAAGATTACGATGTCGTACGGAGGATATAGTAGCGATCTCAGTTATGAACTGATTCTTTCCTTGATGGGATCCTACAGATAGTTGTTTCACAGCAACAACTCTTCCATCATCTAGTGTCCCCTATAAGTACAGAAAGGAAAACTTTATTCTCTTGAAGAAGGATTTATCTCTGATGTGAGGCTGAAGTGTTGAATATAAGAACAAATTCTTACACCTTCCGTCAACAAATACAACTAACAGTCTGTTAAAATATTTGAAACAGTATTGACAATGACAACCTTTTTATGCAGTGAAGTATAAAATTTATCTCTAATTTGTGGACAAAGTATTCACCTTGTAAACAGGACCAAAACCTCCCTCTCCAAGCTTGTTGCCAATAATAAAGTCATCCGTAGCATTCTTTAACTCAGAATAGCTGAAGGTGTATGGCTTTGTATCAATACCTAAAAGCTCTGCAAAATTAAATGCAGAGAAGGTTTGGGTGATCAGAAAATGGGCGTGTTTAAGCTGGGGATGCAACCTAATTTATACTAATTCAAGTCAAAAAATTTGCAATCTCCAATTTATTAAGACTATTTTAGACTAGATCAGAAATCAAAAGGCAAAAATGATTACCAAAATATGTATTGTTTATAAACTAGTACTTATATGGGGAGTACAATTTACTTTTCTTTCTATCTTCTAACTGAAAATACCAAAACAAGTAGATAGCATGTCCTGTGCTCAGAATGACCTGTTGTCTAAAAACACAAATAAATGTGTCCCACTTGATTGTAACATATCTCACCACTAAACAGAGATATTGCTTATAATCTAATTCTAGAATGACATTTATGAACATGAAGGGAAACATTGTACATTACATTTACACAATTTCTTTACCTTCATTATCATCACGGCGTTTTCTTCTGTGGTTGATATAGAAAATTGCAAGGATAGATAGAAAGCTTGCAACTCCAACACCACCAACAATTCCCGCAATTAAACCGGCTCTACTACTTTTACTGTTTGGAGGTTTATCAGTTACAGTAGGCTCATTGCCACTCGGAGGTTCGTCACTGCTGGGAGGTTTGTTACTGACAGTAGGTTTGAAATCTATACAACACAAACAAACAATACGAACAAAAAATAATATCATTTTCTGATAAAAGAAGATTACACATTATTAAAAGTCAGTAATTGAACATAATGCCTAACATTTTCAAGTTTTACCTGGGATAGCACTGATGGCCGAAATCAGGGGTCCATAAGTACCTTGCTCTGGAATGCAACAAGTCCCTTTTCCAGCCCAAAAGAGATGGATATCAAGATAGTTTTCTGAGACTTGAACCCTAACTTGCCTTTGGACAGATCTGTAAGAGATGCCACCAGCTTCCTTCTGTATGTTAAAATCCTTAAAAACACGAGTGCCCTGGAATATTCAAAAGGAATAAAAAAATGAAGCTGGAATAAAAGGCAAGAAAGGAAAATGTTTCAAACAGTCATCTCTTGGCCCCAAATGAAGACATGGTCAAGATTCAAAATGTTTTACTCTAAAAATTATATGGTTCAAGGAATTTGATTAGCAAAATAGACAAGAAATAGACAAGGGAGATACTATCAATTCCTACGAGTCATTGCAAGAAAAGTGTAGCATAATGCATTAAAATATATCCAAGTTTTAGCCTAATCTTAAAAAATATTCTCCTACTCTGAAGTACCACCACCACCACCGGTCATGTATATAGCCAAGACTCAAATAATTAGCAACACCATCCAAGTGATGATATTTTTAAAGTTTTCAATCACAATTTCAAGGTCATAACATATACTATTGCATCATTGTCTCTTCATTTGAAACTTCTGAAATTAAAAAAGAAATAAAACCAGTTTCAAGGACAACCTATTTCTATGACCACTTGGTGACATATGATGTTTGATCTTAGCTTGTGAAAATATCTAACATATATAATATTAGAGGTAATTACAGTTACAGATATAATAAACCCATTCATGTGCCTTCTTCACCTAACAGAGCAATTAGAAATAAACATTTACTCAAGGACAACTTATAAAAATTGCTTAAGTATAATATTAGATTGTTGCTCTGCCCATATTTAAGATATTGGATTTCTGTTCAACTATGAGTTTTGAGTATCAAGAACGCCACTATGATTTCTAAGTGTTTGGATAAATACCTGGACATAAATATCAAAGACCCGTCTACCAACGTTTTTCCATGTAGTAGTAGTAGAATCCAGAATGGCTATTTCAGAAAATTGGAGGGTGAGGTTGTAAAAACCATTTTCTAGCCCCAAGCCATAATATCTTAGTGACGAAGCAGAGAGTCGTGCTGTTTGGAAGAAATCTGATACCACTGAACTTTTGAATACATTATTGGATCGCCCAGTGAATAATCCAACATTACTAACGGCCCATCTTTTTGTATCAGTAACGAAGTATGTAGCTGGACCAAGTGTCGCATTGTCCATTTCATACACAGTTCCATCTGTGGCAGTAAATTGGGGACCACCACACTTGATTGCAAAGTCAGAATCTGCATAGAATCATACATGACAGTTCAATCAGTTTGAGTGAAAGGGTGAGTCAATTATCAAAATTAACTTCAGATAAAGACTTTTTGTGCATCTGTGTAATAAAAAGGGGAAGGCAGAGTTCCTTGAGTCATTGTAAATCAATAGTAAGGGGCGCCATGAATTAGTCCATGCTAAAAGGATTTATTCGACCACTGAAATGAAATATTATTATTCACCTCGAGCCTTTAATGCAAATAGAAACAGTATTCTTATACCCAGCACTCCGAAAGTAGCAGAGAAATAATTCTAGTATACACGACATATAGAAGGTATATACACACATGCACATATACAAAAGAAGTAAAACATTATAGGCAAGTGATTAGCAAGGACTAAGAAGTATAATGTAGTGTTAAGTAATTGCAAAAATCTTATGGGATGTGATCACTTGTGATGCACAAAAGTAAAGGGGTCGACTTATGTAATGAGCCAATCTAAATAGTCAAATATTATGTTTTCTATGCCCAGCGTTTCATTAGTGAAACCTTTCTCTTTCCCTTTAAAACTCTCTTGCCACTTTCAACATGAGTAATATAGAGCATTAGAGCAGTCTTGTAAGTTGTGTAAACTATATAAATAAAAAGGTCATGAGACAAGTTTTCGGAGTAAATGCACTCAGTTGGCTGCCTGGCTGTATTTTACACATAAAAAAAATCAATGAATGAAATCCACTTTAAAATAACAGTAAATAGGAACTATTTTCTATAATCATGACTTTCCAATGCCTAATCGATATAGCTGATCACAACTTCAAGTAATTAGCTCTCTATGTAAGCCATTACTAGACTAAAACTACATATTAAACATGCAATTTATTCAGATATTTCTGATATAAACTAATGGTTAGACTTAAGACATTATATATAGAGGGTTGATGTCAATGAAAGGTGTAAGGACTTCAAAATTTGCTTTATTGGAGTTCAAAGGCTAACATGGTTATGATTTATAATTATGAGACCAATATTCTCAACAGGTCATTTGAGGCTGTCCCCTTTTCTGAGTTTTAGTGCCCTGTATGAAAAACAGCTTAAAGTCAAACTTACATCTTCCAGTGCCACTGTTGCAAGGAAAATTTTTCTGGAGACAGTTGAGGCCAGTAGGCAAACCACTGCAAGAGAATTTTTTGGTTTCAGACCATAAAAATGCATATGGCTTTCAATAATAGTAGAATTTATATAATAATTGGTAATTAATATCTGCAATAAAGAACTTAATTTTTAACTCCTTTAATTGAAGTTCTAGGTCCAAAAGAAGCATACTCTCTGATACAATTCAACTTGTGTGCAAAAGCATTTTCCAAGGAGCAAAGAGCAATCAAAGATTTGATTTTACAACAATTTCATAGATGAGGCTTTCCCTCATACACGAAAAAGTTAAATTACAAAATTAAGATTTTCAGTGCACAATGCTCTCATCTAGTGGGATATGGGAAGGGTTCGTATATGTAGCCTTACCATCGCAAGCTAAAAGACTGTTTCTAGTATTTGAATACATGACCTCCAGGTCAGAAAGCATGAAACCGTACCATTAAGCCGAGGCATACCTTGTGCATCCATCAACGACTCTGTCAATATGCAAGTGTTGCCACCACAAATGGTAAAGCAAGACCGACACTATGGCAAAGTGTATTTCCATGAAGACTTATTTCAGATTAGTTAAAACTAACCAGACAAGTAGTTAACAACTTAAGAATTGTTGGAGTGGTTAATTGGTTGACTTAATTAGCCACTCTTTCAGTTAATTGCTACTGAATTGGAAATATATTTTACAGGAGTCAGCTAAATTGTAAATCTCATGAATGCTAAAAATAAAAAAACATGTGGTTTATTTCAAACTAACTTCAAATTTAGTTTATTTTTATGTGGAACCAGGATGATGTTTAATTACATAAAGCATAACCATATATTAGACATTGTCAACGACAGCTAATATCATTTCTATCTGCTTTGACCGCGCAAGTCGCCTAAGTTGCAGTTTGAAATCGCAACCTTTTATAACAATAGTTATTTATCAACTAGTAATAAAAATTCACTTGTAAGATCTATTTCGACAGTTAAATGTGCATAAAATAATTAATGAAAACTGTACCCAGTTAAGCAATTAAGGAAAATATCAAATAAACATGTCTTTAGCTAAAGAAATCAGTCAAAGATATGTAACAAGGGAACAAGAGGATGAAAATTAATAAGAATACAACTGAAATTGACAGCAACAATGTAACTTTTAAAGGCTTTAAAAGTATATTATAGTTATCAGTCATAGCAAGAAAAGTAATTTTTGTGCTTAATGTGTGAAATAGATGAGAAAATTGTCAAAATCTTCAAAAAAGAGTGTGCAACCGGCCTATGCGATTAGATCAAGGTATCATTTTTAAGTCACATTACAACAACAAAAAAGAGGTGGTATCCCTTAAAAAACAACTAATAAACAATCATAATTAAAGAACCTTGTATACAAATCACCTGCTGTTTGAGCTTTCTATTGTTAAGTAGTTGACAACTACATTGCTACATATCAAACCCAAAAATATCATGTTAGATTCACCATAAAAATAAAAATAAAAATAAAAATAAAAATAAAACAAGAAAAGTGACAGATTTAAGTAATATATTTAGCATATGTAGAGCAAAACCTCAACCACTTTACCATCTCATTTTTCAACGTTCTACATGAAAACGTGAACACAGATTTAGTTGACTATTGAGAAAAGAGAGATGTAACTGGTTTATTATTTTAGTCAAATGAATTAAGACAATATGAAAGTTACCATGGCACATAAGAAGTCAAATGATAAAAACTCTAATGAATTGCATTTCTGATTGGTTTTCCACTTTTCCTCTCTTTCAAATGCAGACCACTTCTATAAATATTCATTTTTGTCTAGAAAATCAGCTTTACTTTTTAGTTTGCTCAATTATTACTAATTTTTAGTGCTTGGGATGATGCATTTGTAAACTCAAGAATTATGTAGATAAGATTGAAAAAATAACTACAGTAGACAAGATTAATAACATAATTAATTAGAATAGACAGAAAAGTAAGTGACGAGATGAAGAACTGTACTAAGTAATTCAGGATAGTAATTTTCAAATATGATGATTATTGATGTAACTATCAAACAAAACAAAATCTCAGAAAACATGATTATTATTTTGAATGGGATATGTAAAACATACATTGCATGGCATAAGTAGCTTTGACAAATAGTACTAGAGACTTTTGAAACTGAGGAAAATCGATATGTAAAAGAGAGAGGAAAGAACCAAACTACTCACAGTTGTAAATTTGGTTGGTTTACCCAAGAGGGGATGCTCCCTGATAGATTGTTGTATGATAAGTCTCTGCAACCATGTAAGCCATGATACATGAAGGACAATACATGAAGAATGTAGGTATCGAATTGAAAATAATGTAGTGTTGGAAGAGTTTAAGTTAACTATGAACATGAGTTGACAAACTCGTGTAATTACAAGTACAGCTAAATAGGTACTGAACCAGTAGATATGAATATGATGCAGGGGCACAGGTGCTAAGTAGAAGTATCAGGGTATGAGATTTTCTAAAAATTTAGGGTATGGTCATGGGAATAGCAAAATACAACATAACATATACTAAAAACGTTATATAATATCATCTCGTAAAACTTAAAAAAATTATAAACATCATAACCAAAAATAATAGCCAAGGCCATTTCAAGATTAAAGAGGTAGTGGAGATAAAGCATAGGAGCACCAACTTAGATGTTGTTAGCCGCTGCATTTCAGCATTAGTAACTTTAGACACCACAGAAAACCAGCATTTATCCCATATACTATGATTAACCCCACATATTACATCCACTCAGCTAACCTATTCTGTTGGGCCAAACAGATTCAAATAGGCTGTGCATACTCACATATTGAGAAGAGTTGAACTTTTTTGTGTGGGGAGAGTGCCACTAAGTTTGTTATTTCCAAGAAACCTGAAATTGGAAAAAGAAAAAATATCCTTTAAACCATGTACAAGAGGTAGCACGAAGATTTAAAAAATTATAAAAGAACACAGTATTACAAGTAAGAGAGTGAACTCAAATTGAAAATTGATTCTGGAATCTGTCCCGTCAACTGATTAAAGCTTAAATCCCTGCAAGAGGCAGCAAATATATAAAATTACATGACTTTCAAGCAGAACACAATTGTAAGATAAGATGATTATTGTTTATTTTGCGAACATAAAACCAAAAACAAAACAAAAATCAGTTAACTTATTATCGGTATGACAAATAAGATGGAGAGTTGAATCTTTCTATCATGTAAAGGTGAAAGTTAAAAAGGTACCCAGATGATAATCTTGCAAGAAAACAATAAGCTAATTATGAACAGTCGAGCTCTGATCAGAAATCGTTCACCTTATACATATTCTATTAATTCATTTTGAAAGTGTCAGTACTTTAAAGCTAAGGGATTCATATAGAGCTAACTAGTAATCAGGTTGGAGACATTCTATTGAATATCAACAGATCATTCTAAAGTTTGTTGCTTAATAGCAAATAAGTTTTATATAATAGACGGTTCATCTGCGTCTAAATTGTAACCCAAGCAGGTGATACTTACAACTGACTCAATTCTTGAAATTCTCCAATGATAGATGGAATTGAACCAGAAATATTGTTATTCCTCAGCTCTCTGTAATATGTAACCAAATTGTAACATTAACTTCTGGAATAAAAAGGACAAGTAAAGAACTCTATCTACTTGGAAAACTGTGTCATTAGTAGAGTTGTATCTTACAAGACAGTCAGAGACTTCATATTCCTTAGAAATGCCAATGAGGAGCTCCCATTAGATAAATCATTTATTCTCCTAAATTTATATGAAACATTATATATAGCTTATATGAATCAGCAGCATCCATTAAAGAAACTAGTGACATCACTCACAACTCTGTCAAAGAAGTTAAATTGGAAAATGATGATGGTATTGGGCCTTCAAAAGAATTACCCTGAAACCTCCTATCAAATCATGCAGCAATTCACAGAATTGTTAGTACACACCACTAGAACAGAATATGAAAGTAAAGCATGACAAGAAAAATTCATATTTGACATCCTTTATAATTGATTTTGCCCAAAATTTATTCATATACTTAACAACATTACAAATT